>NC_090438.1:844871326-845174356 GCF_031143425.1 Pleurodeles waltl | reverse complement strand
CCCCCCTCGGTAACAAAAAAGATTATGGCGGTGATTCTAACCGCGGCGGGCGGCGGTCGCCGCCCGCCATGCGGTTACCGCCAAATGACCGCACCGAGGTCACAAGACCGCGGCGGCCATTCTGGCTTTCACGCTGTGCTGGCGGGCGACCGCCAAAAGGCCGCCCGCCAGCACAGCGGGAAAGACCCAGCAACGATGAAGCCGGCTCCAAATGGAGCCGGCGGAGTTGCTGGAGTGCGACGGGTGCAGTAGCACCCGTCGCATATTTCAGTGTCTGCTTGGCAGACACTGAAATTCTTTTTGGGGCCCTCTTACGGGGGCCCCTGCAGTGCCCATGCCATTGGCCAGGGGCCCCGCTGCACCCGCCACCGCCATCCTGTTCCTGGCGGGAGACCCGCCAGGAACAGGATGGCGGTAGGGGGTGTCAGAATCCCCATGGCGGCGGAGCGCGCTCCGCCGCCATGGAGGATTCTCAAGGGCAGCGGAAAGTCGGCGGTACACCGCCGACTTTCCGTTTCTGGCCGCGGCTGAACCGCCGCGGTCAGAATGCCCAGCGGTGCACCGCCAGCCTGTTGGCGGTGAACCGCGGTCATTCGCCCTGGCGGTTTTTACCGCCAGGGTTAGAATGACCCCCTATAAGCCTGACAATGATAAAACCAAAAAAGTTAGAGAGTCGTAAGAGATAACAGACACTCCTACACTGCACTCTGCAGCTAACAAGACTGCAACACCTCCCACCGGTCACTCAATGTGCCCCTTCACTGCCTTTGAACTGAAAACAACAAATTCAGACAACACCCATTACTCCTTTACCCAGGTTTCTTGGAGGGCCACAACCACAAATTTATTGTTCTTGATAACTGATTGAAGCACCTCAGAGTTCCTTCTTAGCCCCAGCAATGTTCCAGGACAAACCCCCAAGCTATCAGGTATTACAGCATAGGGGCTTTGCAACTCCCTTTTTAAATTAATTGCCCCAGCAATCCAATTCCAACTTGTTTTATTTTTCTCCACCAGCTCTACATAATCAGAAAGGTTTTATCTACCCTCAGCCATCTTCACAACAAATAGCTGCTCCCTCCCAAACCAGATAAGCTATTCTAGACCACAGGCGAAGACACAGGGGTTGGTAAATAAAAGGTAGAACAATTCCACTGGACCCCACAGCTTGAAACTGACAATAAAAGATGTGATGGAAGATCTTGCTGGTTTAAAGGCATACAATATACATCGAAGCCTGATCACCTGAGGTCATCCAACAATTTCATGACCTCTTTTGCCACAGCTCTGCAATGGAAATAAGCCTAAATGTACAGCCAGTCCACTAATGACCCCCCTCTATGAGGCTAGATGACCAAAGTGATATCTTTAGAGGAGATCTTCCACAACCGAGGGATGGAATGAAGGAGTGCTAAAACCGTAATCTGTTTAGAATCCCGTCTGCCTCCACATCAGCCATGATGTCTGCAAACTGAATGGCCCACACTGTATTATCATAGGGATTGACTTTTAAGTTCCTCTCCTAAAATATGTCCTCCTCAGGATGAACCTGTAGCCTCCCACTCTCCACAGGTGTTGCCCCCTCTGCCCATGGATCTGCACAACCCCTCTACCCAGCCTTACCGAAATTGAGTGCCACCACTCAGGAGGCCCCCACTGGGTGAAACCAATGTGGCGCCATCTGCCGGAGCCAAGGCCAGGGCACTCACTGGTACAGAGGGGAATTCAGCTTTGATGGACTTATCGCTGTCCTGCACTAGAAGAGACACAAGTGAAATAGCAACAACTGAGAATTTAACATTCCTAGGCCTTCTCTTAGATATCTTCTCACTTTTCCTTTTGTCTGATGGGAGGAGTTGCTTGATTTTTCAAAGGGGAATTGTGTTTTGGAGGTTTGTTTGTTTCTACATACTGAGGTAACCCCTTTCCTGGATGCTGACCAGGGTTTTAAATCAAAATTGATGAATTACTTCTGCTCCATTCATTAAAATAGAAAAAACTCCCCCTGCTTCCTGTGGAGCCTGGGGAAACCCCATGGGCCTTGGACAGTTGCCTACTGCCTCCTAGGCTCGTGGACCGGGCACAGAAAAAAGAACGTCAATATCACTTAGAACCAAAGATTGATCACATTCATTCTCCACACAAAAGAGACCCTCAGATCACCCGCCTGGGTGCACTTTCCCACCGTGACGGCAATGGAACCCATTACATTAGACTTAGTTTAACCCTACTAGAAGAAACTGGCAGACCCTTTAATATCACTGATAATATGTCTAACACATAGTTGGAGCTGTCAGTGTTCTTTTCTAGTAGGGGCAAGATAGATTTCCAAAATGTGTTCAAGGCTCTGCAGGGAATTAGAAAAGCTTGCATGGTTTTGGGAAATAGTCACCACAAATTGTTAATAAGCAGGCCATCAGTCCATCTATTTAGACATAGTAAAAATCAAGGCCGAGCAAGGCACACTGGAACCATGAAAGCTGCACTCAGACAAAGCTGGACCACTTCTGTGAAGACTGGGGAACACACTCAGCAGAGGCTGACTACAGCCACCATGCTCACCTCTGCGTTGTTACATTTTCCTCTACTAACCACTGCTGTATTTGCACCTTTTGTCTCCACCCCAATATTTCAAATTCCCAAATGGCAGGTGTGGGAGAAATACAACGGCTGCTGCAGAGAAATAAAGTCCCTCGACTTGCCCTGCTATGTAAAGGCTCCTATTTCTACAAGAAAGGATCCAGAGGCACTTTCAGCCTTTAAAGTGCCATTAATGCACCTTTAGCATATACTACAGAAGAATGTGCCACCTCTACCCTTACACTGTCCTACGCTGAGCCTAGAGGCACATGAGCATGCTCTCTTTAAAGGTCCTGGAAGGTCTTGGAGGGCCCTGGCGGTCCTGAGGATCCTAAAAGTCCTTGAGAAGAGAATATAATGCTTATGATTCTTGCAGAAATGATTGAAAGTCTTTAGGGCATTTGAAGTCTTTTTTCAGTCCTTAAAACTAGAGGCCAGATACCATCTTGGGTTCTGGGGGGAAAAGGGGGAGGGCCTGAAGCCGAAGCAAACTGCACCGGCCTACTGCCAGTCACTTCAACTCCCCTAGCTGGGTCCTCAGCTCTGATTCTACTCCCACATCCAGCTCCACTTACCACTCACTGCGCGGCCACCAGGATGCTGCGGAAAATCTCAGATTAAGGCCGCTTAATACCTAGTCCTCCCCAACCGCCTGCCCGCGAGAACTGTGGGGGCTCAGGATGCAAGGCATGGCAACAGGGATCACTGGCAGGGGTGTGGAGGGAGCGCTCCGAACTCTCTATTCTGTGCTCATTGTCTCATGTCCCACTCCACTCTGCTCCACCTCACGCAATCACAAACTGAACAACAAACCACATATAACCAATATACTGCTTCCTTGAGAACACCTCTGCTGAGGGAGGTTAGAGGCTGAGGTTTCACAGTGCTTAGGGAATTTAGCTCCAGGGTCGCAGCTACTTACAATTCCCATTTGGGCATATACAGTTACATATGAGCACTGTACCGTCTGCACTTTTTTGATTCACTTTTATTCACACATCTGATGTAAAGATGTTTTTTAATATATGAATGTTGCCAATATAAATGATGATTAATCACTTTGATGGGTCCAGCATATGTGTTATAACCATAAATATTGGTTCAGGGTGAAGTTTTTTCCTGAGTGTGGAATTTACTTGCATTAAATGTGGCATGCAAATAAGTCAGATAGAGTTTAGGACCTACAAACTGTGCAGCTGGTTGCCCTACAAAATAAGTCAGACGTGACAATTGTAGGATGAAAACTAGGTCAGGTCATGCCACTCCTTACAAAATCAGGAGCAGACACTAAATACCTGAAAAACTTTCAGCCTGTAACCACTCTTGGAAACAAAACCTTGAAAAGTGGTAACTGAAACAGTTCAAACAATACATAAATGAACATGATCTACTCAACAACCTCCAGTCAGGTTTTAGAACGGATACAGCACTGAAACAGCTATTCTCAATATAACAGACAATATCTTCAAGAAATAGATACAGGAAGTTCATGCTTGCTCATACAGCTCAACTCTTCCTCAGCATCTGACACAGTAAGCCACAAGGCACTACTAAACATGAAAAACAAACATGGGTATATGAGGCACACTTCTTAATTGGTTCAACTCAGACCTCAACAACGAATTCAATTAGTAATACTGAAAGATACATGCTCAGAATCTTCCCCCATACACACGGAAGCCCCCTAAGGCTTAGGCCCTTAGTTCAGCGCCACCTTTCTTGTGCCCCTTAGCACCCCCGTAACGCCACCATGTGTGCGCCCTATCCTGCAAAGCCCCTTGAGGCCTGTTGAAAACAATGGCATGTCCCTTTTAACGTCTGCTCTGAGCAGGCATTAAAAGTGCCAAAATAAATGATGCAAAGAAATCTTTTAAAGGAATTTCAAACTTGTGGAGTTGGGGAGAGCTAAGTCACAAGCGTCCTTATTGCGTGTTTATTCACGCCTCATTAGGGAATTGGTGGAACACTGTTAGCACTATGGGTGGCCAACCTGTGCAATTTATCTTTAGAGCAGGTTATGTTTTAAGGATAACAAAGGAACCATGGTTGAAATGTTGGCTAAGTTAATCTCTTTGGCCTTGCTGATTGTTCCCTTTGCCCAATGGGGTTCAATCAGGAATCCAGGTGATGAGTGAGTACGAGAGAGGTAGACTTGATGTCAATAACAAAAGACGTCTAAGAAAATTAATACAGAGGATAAAATATGATGTAGACCTATCGGAAGTGCTGCTAGCTTTCCACAAACTTGACCACCTGATTCTATTAATTTAAGATATTGTCATGATATCAGAAATAGCAATAAAGTGATGTTTAGCCAATTCAAGTATGAACTCAAATTACAAAACACTGGTCACAAAATACTGGCTACATATTGCAATCAGTGTTGTTGCAACCAGTTTGAAGTTTGTGAAAGGACATATTTAATAGTAGGTTTGTTCACAAAATTCCCATTCTGAATGGGTTGCAGTCTGTCCTACTTCACAACCAGTAATGAGTTAGGTCACAAATTGAGGCTTATTCTCAATGGATGCCATCACTGGGAGTGGGGCCAGGAGACCACCATCTCTATGATTGAGTTTAAATAAACTATACTTTTTTTAAAAAATGCAACCCGTTTTACTTGAATGAAAAGAGGCTGTGTTTAAAAAGAAATGATACTTTATTTATGAAGTTTATTTGAGAGTTGGCACTGGTACCCAGAACTACTGCCTGCTGCCCAACAAAGGGGAGGGTGTCCCTTGGGGTATCCTTCTCTTTTGCGAATGCTTTACCATCCTACCTCGAAAGTTTATAATTTGTCAGTGTTTTGTGACCAAATTACAGTCATAAAATGATCAATCATATAACAATTCATAATTTGGAAGAATCACTACAACAGTTCCCTTCCATTTGGGATCAGTAAAAGTTTTGGATTAGTACATAGTAAAAACCTATTTTGTGGTCACAGATACACCTGTTTTGCAAATTGCAGTGTTTGCGACCCACTAAAAGGTTTACACATCAGGCCCTATGTTCCATGAGGAAATGAGTATGTCAGTAGTAACATCCATAGCTTCATCAAATGGGTGTCTGTGGGGCTTGGTATTATTCCTATTATGTCTAATGTTTCCAACCAGCACATTTGTGAGAACCTGATGACCGCAAGTATGTCATTCTATAGGTATGCAAATCAGTGCTTTAAATGGGCCGGTACTGTCCGGTACTGCGTACCGGCACTTTTTTATTTTGAGAGGGAGAGTACCGGCATATCTCAGGAAAAACGTAATACTTTTAATTGGAGAGTACCGGCACTTCTCAGAAACAAGCAGGTACTCTGGTACAGAGTACCTGCACTTCTATTTTTCCATTTAAAGCACTGATGCAAATGATCCACAACTGTTTATCAGGCACCTGGGAGATCCTCGAAAGGAAATAGTTCCGGTATTATGAAATCTGTAGTGGGATGAAAGTAGCAACTTCAAAATTCTGGGCTATGGGATATTGTTGCTGATTGATGCAATAAGATCACAACCTGTGATGAGAGGCAGAAATGTGTGTTTAAGATGCTGACTTTGATGCACATGTGTTGGGAAATTCACAAAAATCAAGGGACAATACTTTTTCCTAATTCTCTTTTACATTTTTCATTCAGTATGAGAAGAAAGCTGCTAGGAGGGGTCTTGGATTTCAACTGGAGGAAATACATTTACGATAATAGGTTTGATTATATGGAATAGTCCGGGGTTTCTTAGATTTTTAACAATTGGTGCATTTAAAAAAATATCACCAAAAAAGTCATTGGTTAATGTGGGATGGATCATGCTGCAGTTTCACTTTGGAAATATTAAGAGCGTTGTGTATTAAGTGCCATGTGGACTTGAAATGTAATTTCATTCTGATGAGTATTTTTAATGCCAGCCCAAACATCCATAGACATATTTCCCATCTTCATGTTTTCAGAGGACTGTGATATATGCGATCCATGACCTGCAGATGAGAACAAATTTGACTCCATAAATAGCCACTGTTGCTCCAATATTAGGAAAAACGCGATTAGTGTACGTTGTCAGAGCTCTCCAAAGGCAAAATATTTCACCAGAATATCCACGCAAGGACAGCTGTGGAAAAACTAACCTGCAGTGAGTGAATAGTTTGCATTGGAAAATGGTTTCACCAGGGATTCTCATTTGAGTTTTCGTTCCGACATCATACGAAGTAAATATAGTTGACAGGGATATAGGTCAAGACATAGAGTTCAAACTATGTGCTCAGACATCACTAGTCCCACATAATAATGTACCTTATGAAAACAAATTAAAAATATGCAAGGTTCAGCACATCCGCCATAGGAAGGCGAGCTCATTTATTTTCTGCTCAATAACACTGCATGCTATGTATTTTTATTTACGCCAGTAGTACCTGCATGTACATCAAATCATATTCACTGTCATGACATGAATATTCACACAGATAAATTCACTACATTAACCTTTTAGAAAAAGAAAATATTTTAAAAGCAATGGCATGGTGTAAAATATCTGTCAATGTAACGTACAAATTACTGTGACAAAATTACGGCGAGCAGAATTTGCCCAACATTAAGATACTGCGGGATTTGTTGTGCCTCACTGCCATCAAGAAGGGGTGATCACCATTAAATTCGTCTTTGTGCATAAGAACTCTTTCTCTTGCCATGTCTGGCTCCTCGAGACCGTCTTCACTGATTTCAAGACTGGCTTCGTGGATGGCTTGAGACAAAGCCACTCCTTTGGTCTCAGTCATGCCAGAAAAATCAGCCACCTCTTCGTTGAAGATGTCACCTAGTCCCAGGGAGGTCAATAGTGATTTCAAGTCATACCTCCTAAACACTTTAAATTTGGGAAGAGACACATTCACTTTAGTGTTGGCCATCATGCTCGGATTAGTCCAGTGAACAAATTTCTCGTAGGTGAGCTCCTTTTCAAGCTGGTGGAAAATGATAAGATAAAAGATGTTAACCATCCAGAAAGCATCACAAGACTAAGGGCCTGATTACGACTTTGGTGGAGGGGATTACTCCGTCCCAAATGTGATGGATATCCCGCCCACCGAATTATGAGCCCATTATATCCTATGGAACTCATAATTCGTCGGGTGGGATATCCGTCACATTTGGGACGGAATAATCCCATCTGCCGAAGTCGTAATCAGGCCCTGAGTTTTCTAAAACTATCAATGACCATCGACTGGATTAACACATCAGTGGATTTCCTGACATTTTTCAAGTTCTACCCAATTCCACACATGTCATGGAATTACAGTGAAAGTCAGATGTAATACTTGGAGAGGCTCCAGTAAAATTGTACATCTCTCAGTAACTATCAACAATGTTTCCAGCACCATATCGTTGCCAGAGTATGAGTGCAGTAATGGACATTGTAAACGATTTTCCATTGGTCATTCCCACAGTCAGTGCTGGAATTAGAAATAATTTACTCTGGGAGTGCATGAACGGAGATGAGGCAACAGAAAGGCAGTAGTAGCCAAAAGCGATGGAGTCATAAAAAGGAAAGTCTGACAGTTCTCTTATACACGGATTTTGGTCACAACCGCTGCATTTTAAAATATCTCATAGGGTTAGTACATCTACTGGAGAGATCTTTGTGTGCCCAGCAAATCTTAGGAGATAATAGTAATGGTCGGATAACTCAGGTGGCTGATGCAGATGCTGGAGAGATCTTTGTTTTCTCTAGTCACGGATTTGCCACATAAAGTAGCATAGAGGGTTATTGTGCTTCTTGAAAAGGATACTGTGTATCATGTTGGTCACAGATTTTTATTTTATGGTGATAGGTAAGTGGGTTAGAGTTTTCAACACAGAGATCCTTTTGTAACTTGCAGTTCATAAAGTGTAATCCCAATATAGCTCAGTGGCCCATGAACCAGCATCAAAGAGCTGCATGCAAACTGCAAGGCATGGGTTTAGAATGTTATTGTATTTTTCTCAGTCTGTTGTTATTCTAAGATTTCTAAAAATATTATTTTCTGTGGTAATTCTTGTTAGGATAGAACACCTCAAGCACTACTTCACTCTTTTAAATTCTGCCATTTGTGTTTTCCCCAAACATGAAATCTTAACATATAAAGTCTACCAGTAAAAATAATGTGACTCGGACACCTGGTAACGCTCATTGTTTTATGTAACACATCTTTTACTTTGATTTTCATGTTTGGTTTATTGTCAATAAATAATTGCCTCTGTTTAAAGTGCACTGACAACCTTAACTGTTGGGCCTTTCCCTCCAGTGCTGAGCCCTTTCTTGGCTATTTCTTGGCATTAGTGTTTTTCCTCAAATGTATCCACTCCAAATTTGTGTCCATTTTTTAACAACATCCTGAGTAATCTAAAGGTGCCCAGCATTTGTGGATTCCTCTGGAGGCGACTTAGAAAATAGGTAACATAGCTACATTTTGAGTTTTTTGGGATAAATAGGAAAAAAATGCTCCGGTTAAAAGTATCTTTTTTTTTTCCTAAGAAGGGTATCAATAAACAAATTGCTGTGCTAAAGTCCCCATCTTTGTAGCTTTCAGGAACACACAGAACTAATTATAAAAATTGAATGGCCTCATTTACAAGCCCTTTGTGCTATCGCTGCATAATTATTATTTTTTTACGCAGCTGTGACACTACTGCTCCAGATTAATAAACTGATGCATTGGGCCCAGTGCGTCAGTTTGTAAAGTCTTGCATCACATTATACCTGTGCCAGGTATAATGTATGCAGAGTAGGCATTTCCAGGCCAAAAGCAATGCAGAACTGCTGCAGCGTAATTTACAAAAATTCACTATATCATTCTGCGACTTCACAGCAGCAGAAATTAACTCAGAACAAGGGCAAAATTGACTCAGACTGTTTTTCAATGAGAGCCTCCTCACATTACTGGAGTAGCAACATTTGTACACTGCTACTCCAGTAATGCATGAGTTTAAGGTAAACAGATGCATCAGAATTTCTGACGCATCTGTGAAAGTGTGTGCCATGAAGCTCAGTATCGTAAATACAGTGCATCCATGGCGATGTTAGAGGATCTTAAGGATGTGTAAGAAATCTGACACATCAATGCAGATGTGTCAGATTCTTATAAATGAGGCCCTACGTTTTTTTTATCCCACTTTTGTCATTTTTTTAAGAGATAGCCCATTTTTCCTTTTTTTTGTGCTCTCCACCCACTTCCTGTTTGTGGTGGAAACCAGTATAAAAGCCATGGGTGATGAGGGAAAGCTATAGATTTCTGGAAAGTAGACAAAATTCCAACGCAAGGGCTCATATGTGTAGATCCCTCAAGGTTTTCCAAAAGAAACTAACCACTGAAATAAAGAAATATGGAAAATGAGCAGAAAAAAACTGTAATTGTTTACAATGTTTTTATCTGTAACTTTTGAAAACGGTATCCAGTTTACAAAAGTAATGTGCTATTATGTCCACTAGATCCTTCTGGTTGCGGGAATATATAAGATTTGTAGGTTCAGCAAGAACTCAAATTAACCAGAGCTAACAACTGAGTTCCACCATACAATGTTTTTCATTCCGTACCGAACATAGACCAATTCACATGGTGAAATATTTAGTGTGAAAAATAGGAATCAAGGAAACCTATGTATTTCTGAAAAGGGCACAAGACGTGGGGTTTAAGAACAGTGGTTTGGACATCTCTGAATTTGTGGGTATGCATACTAGCATATGATTTAGAGGGCATTTCTCAAAATGTCTCCTTTCTTACATGCTGTCTTACATATGAAAGGCACAAATGCATTGTAATCCAATTGATAATAAAAAATGTTCTATAATTCTGTGCTTCCACATAGCTTCCAATAAAAATGGTACCTCGCTTGTTTGGTTGGGCCTAGTGACTGTGACAAGCAATGGGCAAAAACACAACATGGACATATCTCAGGTAGTGGCACCCAGGAACCAAGCAAACTTGCATATTTCTGAAAACTGGACACCTGGGGAATCCAAGGCGGGGTGACTTGCATGGCTCTCACTAATTTTTTTTACACATAATCCCTTGCAAATCACAAACCTTGACAAAAAACACTTTTGTGTCACATTTCTGTGATTGAAAGTTCTGCAGTCTGTGGGTAGATGCACATTTCCTTCTAGCCAGCATTTCCCCAAGTCTTCCTATATAAATGTACCTCAGTTGCGTGTGTAGGCTTAGTGCCCCTGACAGGAAAAGGCCCAAAACACAACATGGATACATCACAATTTTTCACTCAGTCACACCCAGAAAACCTAGCAAACCTATGCATCTAAAGGACTACGTTGATAGATAACCAATAGAGGTAGCTGGGGTATTCGGGACCATATTGTGGTTCCAATCATGCATTTGTGATAACTAGACAACCAGGGGATTCCATAGTGGTGTGCCTTGCATAGATCCCATGAGATTTTCTTACACACAATGCTCTGTAAGCATCAAACTTTGCCGGAAAACAAGCATTTTCCACAAATGTCTATGATGGAAACTTCCAGAATCTGCAGAAATCGAGATAATTTCTACCATCCAGCGTTACCCCACTTTGCAAGGGGACTCCCATTGACCTTGGTTTGATTTTTTCCTGTTGTAGGCTCTAGGCCCATGTACAAAAGTGGTGCAGCGTTTTTGTCAGCACAAGTGAAGCAAAGAATGCCCTTGGTGTTTAGTGAGCTTTCTGAAACTCCGGGGGCAAAATGGGGGTAATCACTCCATCTGTCCCCACAGGGGAACATAAATAACGTATGCTCTGTTTTGGGGTTGGGACAAGGCAATGCCTTTAGAGGGCAGCCCCCACACCTATATTTCTTTTTAAAAATAAAGCTTTCCCTGGTGCCTAGTGGGTTTCTGCTCCCATGGGTGACAGATTGGGGTAATTATCCCCATCCACCCCCCCGGGTGGCAGAAAAACTGACACCCCATTTTGGTCGGGTGTGATGCAGGCATGGCCATGTCCATGGTGAGCATCCCCCACCCCTATATTTGAAAAAAATGCATTCCCTGGCATCTTGTGGGCTTTGATGCCCGTGGGGGATAATTTTGCCCAATCTCCCCCTGGGGGCAGAAAGACTGATGTCCCATTTACATAGGGTGGGGGCATGCCCATGGTGGGGAGCCCCCACTACCAAATTAAAACAATTCCTTTCCCTGGAGTCTAGTGGGCTTTCTCTCCCCCAACCTGTCAGGGGCAGATCAGTGGTAATTACACCCATCCTCCCCTGCAGAAACACTGACGCCTCTTTTAGTTGGAATGAGGGATTGACCTTTTTGCATAAAACTATCATTTGAAGGTATTTCTTCTTTGTATGTGCGCTCAAAATGCAGCACATATGGAAATAGGAAATGGCTAGGAAAAATAAAGATATTTCTCTTTACTACACAACCCTCGAGTAGGTACAGCATTTTTGCACAAATATGTGTTTAAAATGATTTTTAAATATGTGTTTACAGCAAAATCTAAGTGTGTACATTCATGGAACAACTCCCTGACACAAGATAATACAAGGCAGCGGTATGTGCTGCTTGGCATTACCTTTTCTATACAAAGTCATGCAATGCCATGAAAAACATCATTTGCATGGCTTTGTAAATCACAAAAGGGATTTGCTACTTGGCTGAGCTAAACAAGCGACGCAACCCTGATGCAAAATCTCAGTGACTTGGTCGGAGGCAGGTTTAAGCCGTCCTTGGTTTGTCCATCAAGCGCCAGGAAGTTTATTGAAATTCCTTCAGGGTTAAAATAGAGCGGGAGCTTGCAGTACAATGAAGGAACAGGACCAGAAAATTATTTCGGTGGCGTTCGGGACTAAATGCAAAAAGACAGTAGTCTCATCCAGGGTAAACAGGCTCAAAAATAATTGAATGGCACAACTGCTGTAAAAAACTACGGGCGTATGGTGGCAACGTGGCAGGGTCGTCAATAGAAGTAAGTGGGAGATGAAACCATCACCATAAATGGGCACTACTCATAAATTTGTTTAGTATTGTTGCTTTGGTCCGGTATCTTTTCGTACTCAAAACCTATAAATATTACTCTCCATGCATTTAATTTGCATTTCCTCATTTGTGGCATAGTTTCTTAAACAGCTTCATTAGTCATTTTACTTTATAATGGTTACACCCCATATGTTGATCCGAAGAATAGTAGGTGTCCCAAAGATCGAAAGAGGAACCCCTGGGGCACTTGAAGGCCCATTTTCCACAGATTTTTTATTTTTCGCCTTCCTTCAGCTACCCCAATATTCTACAGTGGATTTTTGCTATTGTGGTATCCCTGCTTAGTTGTTGACTGAAATACATTTTGTGTTGGTAGTGTTTTGTGTGATTTATTGTATTTTGAAAGGGTTTTGGGGGGCATCTGACAGGAGGAAGGTCTGCCCCCCTGGTTTATTGGGGGAATGGTGACGTCATTTCGGATATTTTTTTGGGGCTGGTAGCCCAATTATATATAGGGCCATTTTAGGTCCCCATTCTCTTTCCCTTTTGTTCGCATTAGCCAGAGGCTAGTTATTTTCTTTGGCCCACTCCCTATTCCCTCTGTTCTTTATCGTTCATGGGGTATCTCTTTTTATTTTTTAGGCAGTTGCCTCGCTTTAGTTGGTCTCAAGGTGGGCAGGGAATGGGATGTACTATGGGGCATATTTATACTCCGTTTGCGCCAAATTTGCGTCGTTTTTTTCGACGCAAATTCGGCGCAAAATTAACGCCATATTTATACTTTGGCGTTAGACGCGTCTAGCGCCAAAGTAGGAGTAAAGAGCGTCATTTTTTTGCGTGAACGCCTTCCTTGCGTTAATGAGATGCAAGGTAGGCGTTCCCGTCCAAAAAAATGACTGCGACGCAAATGCGTCTTATTTATACTCCCCGGCAAAAATCACGCCCGGGAGTGGGCGGGTCAAAAAAACCAGCATTTGCGCCGCTTTTTAACGCCTGGGTCAGGGCAGGCGTTAAGGGACCTGTGGGCTCAAAATGAGCCCACAGCTGCCCTCCCATGCCCCCAGTGACCCCCCCTGCCACCCTTGCCCACCCCAGGAGGACACCCAAGGATGGAGGGACCCACCCCAGGGACATTCAGGTAAGTTCAGGTAAGTATAAAAAATTGTATTTTTATATTTATTTTTTGGCATAGGGGGGCCTGATTTGTGCCCCCCTTCATGCCACAATGCCCAATGACCATGCCCAGGGGACAGAAGTCCCCTGGGCATGGCCATTGGGCAAGGGGGCATGACTCCTGTCTTTACTAAGACAGGAGTCATGTAAATGGCGTCTGGGCGTCGTTAAAAATGGCGCAAATCGGGTGGAGGCGATTTTTTAGCGTCAACCTGACTTGCACCATTTTTAAGACGCCCTAACGCCATTTTTCCCTACGCCGGCGCTGCCTGGTGTACGTGGTTTTTTTCCACGCACACCAGGCAGCGCCGGTCTGCTTGCGCCGGCTAACGCCATTCAATAAATACGGCGCCCGCATGGCGCTTCAGAATGGTGTTAGCCGGCGCAAATTTTTTTTACGCTAAACTGCGTTAGCGCAGTTTAGCGTCAAAAAGTATAAATACGGGCCTATATGTTTTCCACTTGATTCAGGTGCGTGCGGTTGGACGTCTAGTTGACACGATTCTAAAGCAAGGTTTTTGTTGCTATACGTGAAAAGAAATATTGAGTGGTGTCAACAAAAGTTAAGCTGGGTAAACAAGGAATTAAAAGTGACACTGAAGGAATGTAGATAGGTATACATGTAGGTTATGTGACAGAAGATCTGAAAGTTAAAATCTTCAAGGCATAGTAGAATTTAAGAAGTGTAAGAAGTTTGAAGATAATGGCAGTAAAAGGGTGCAGATGGGTACTTTAGGGTGGGTGATCAGTGAATGTAGGGGTTTGTGTATAGTGATGTATAATTTTGTAAAGGCAAATGCCTATGGTTTTATTTGTGACGCACAACTAGTATCAATAAAGTCTCCTTTTCTACACCAAAATAGTCTGTGTTTTTGTGCTGCCCCCTTTCACCCAGTCTTAGATGGGGGGAAAGTATTGATACTTACTTGCTCTAAACCAGTGGAATCATCTTCAATGTCTTGCGGTAGCAGGATTATCATGCTCATGGCTTTGTTCTCGCAAGGAAGATCCAGTACAAGTGTCTTCAGTTCTTTTACGTAGCCCATGAAACAGCGGGCTTCGAGTTGCATCATTTGAACAGGCTTGCTCTCAGTCTGGAAAAAAATGAAATGTGCAGTATTCTTAATTCAACTCTCCGGATCAATCACTCTTCTTATTTTTCCTTTCTGCATTCACCTATTTCTTAAGCTGGAAAAAGATGAGCTGGTGAGTCCGGCCAGAAAAATAA
The DNA here is from genome assembly GCF_031143425.1 of Pleurodeles waltl. Classification (NCBI taxonomy): domain Eukaryota; kingdom Metazoa; phylum Chordata; class Amphibia; order Caudata; family Salamandridae; genus Pleurodeles; species Pleurodeles waltl. Next base: position 845,159,442 of record NC_090438.1, on the reverse strand, counting down.
TATTGTCCAATGTACCAATAAACAGCTAATCAGCACTATTACACAGGTCTCACACAATAAATGTAAATCAGAGGTCATCCTTTCAACAGGAGAAGTTCATGTAACCTTTTCTTAAATGTAATAAAGCAAACTACAAGTGGACTCTGCACCGATGGTAAAACATTGAAATCAAATTAATCTTACTGAGTAGCACAAGACCATCTTACCATCTCAGAAAAGGCTCCTTGCTTCAAAAGATATGTGCTGGTTAAGACTTTGGGATCAAAACGTATCCATACATATCCAGCCACACAATTGCATACTGACATTTTGAGTTGTTTGGGCCCTGTACGAGTTATAGGTCAGTGTGGTTCTGTGGCAGCAAAGTGAAAACAAAATTGATTCAACGTGACACAAAATCTCAATTAAATTAAAAGAAACTTTATTCAGAGGCAGTAGTCTCCATAAAAGTGACATACAATAAAAATCATACAATATAAAAACAAAGATAAATCAGAGCGAAGCAAATATTATATTGATAAAAACAATGATGTTAGAAAGGGCCCCTTTTGACATGGTTAGCCCCCATTTTTTTGCCTTTTATTTGATGTGGTTTCAAAGTTGTTAGTGCCCAGAGCTCCTGCTAACAAGATTCCCTGAGCCTGATCTCTTTCCCAAAACTGTTGTGATGCATTGGCACAATTGGAAACAGCTTTAGGTCACACTACCAGTCCCTAGTAAATAGCACTAAGGTACTCAGGGCATGAAGTACCAAGGGTAGGCTCCTGAGGGCAGCAGAACAGCTTGTGCCACCGTAAGAGGCCATGCATCTACATGCACCCAGCACTACCATTGCAGGCTGGGTGTCCTGTTGCAATCCTAAATTGCAAAACTGACATGGCACACAGCCTGTGTGCCCTGTCCACTACACACCTCATGCAATATAGGTAAGTCACCCCTCTGGCAAGCCTTTCAGCCCTAAGGCAGGGTGCACCTTTATGCATGTGTGGGCATAGATGCATGAGTAATATGCCCCTACTGTGTCCTTGCCAAACCTGGAGTATAGTAAGTGAACAAAGCAGCCGTTTTACATGCAGGTGCTGGACACTGCTCAGTACAAGTTTCGCTGTCACCTGATGCCCACTTTGGTATCAAACAACTCAGAATGATGAATCCAAACTGGTGCCAGTGTTGGAGTTATTGCAAAATGTACCCAAGGGCACCTCAAAGGTTCCCCCTGCAAAATCTAACTACCCTGGCATGGTTGCTAGCCAGTCACAACAAGCCTGACACCACCAGACAGGATTCTGGAACCCAGAGGTGAGAGCATGCACTCTCTGGGTCCACAGAACAAAGCCCTTCCTGGACAGAAATGTTATACCTCCTCCCCAAGGAATGTGCACAGCCCTGGCTAAGAGATTTAAAGGGCTTACCACCCTTGACACTCAACCCCCAGCCCTGCTGCTTGCAGTGTGTCTTGCTTTGTTGATACTGTGAGTACAATAAATGGTTTGCCCCTCTCCAAGATTGACCTCACTGCTCGACCAAGCTACCATAAAAATGAGAGAATTAGGTGGTCTAGTTGTTAACCCTGTAAACCAACATGAGGTTGCCTGGACTCTCTGCACAGTGTGCCAGGTTTTGCACACTACATATAGAGCAAACCTCCTACATTAAAATAGCAACACTAAAAAATAATTGTACTATGGCCCTTACAGCAGATCTCAGAAAGGGCCCAGTATGCAAAATTACTTCATTGTCACTTCACTTCATAGCTGTAGCCAAAAATTGAAAGCTAATCTACAGTGCCTAATATATATATATATATATATATATATATATATATATATATATATATATATATATATATATATATTTATATATATATATACATATATATATATATATATATATATATATATATATATATATATATATATATATATATATATATATATATATATATATTCACTTAAAAAACAAAGGTTACAGGGACATTATAGTTAGGTTCATATTTCACTCATAGAAAACATTGAAATTCAACAGTTCCAGTTACCTGAATTAACTATAACTTATGCACCCACAATGCACTAATTATGACCTCTCACATTACATCACTCATGACATGGTCAGTGACATCACTGATGGCATCATTTAAGACATCTCAAATTACATCGCTGATGACATCACTGATGACATAATCCAGTGAGCGTGTTTTCTAAGAGATTCTGACAGTTAATACATACTAAGTTACTTCATAAGTTAAATTGCTATTTTTTTACACTACTAATGAGTGATACTGTTTCTACTATGAGTGTGTGTGTCAGTATTTATATGGTTCTGTCAATCGGTATGTGAGTGATTCGGTGGGTATGTGAGTGGGTGTTTCAGAGTTTGTATGGGGGTGTGAGTTGGTGCGTGAGTGGTTCTTCGGATGATGTCATCCTTGATGTCATATGTAATGTCACTGACCATGTTGTGGATGATGTAATGTGAGAGGTCATAAGCACTGCATTGTGGGGGTTCAAGTTATAGTTAGCTCAGGTAACTATAAGTGCTGAATTTCAAACTTTTCTAATTCCAGCTAATTTCTTTAGTTATTTACAGGATGATTTCTATAATATCTTTATATGAATTGCAAACCTACTCTTTATATTTGTTATAGCATTTTACCAACAAGCTGCTCAGTTTCAATCACCTAATATTCATTCATTCCTTTATTAATACTTTGTTAAATAAACTACACTTCACTTGGCATACCTGATAAGGGTGCTTGCTGGAGAGTATGTTTGTCTTTCGGCGTCAGTTAGAATTTTTTCTCACTGAGAAATGCACAAAAACCAACCACAAGAGCGGTAATCCATTCTCACAGAAGCGAATCATTAATGGCAACCTTTTCAACTTTGCTTTCAAGGTTACTGAGTAAGAAAACCCATCACAATCTCCCTCGCATGTTAAACACTGGCTTCTATAGTAACAATTTCCAACAATCCTCGAAAGATAGGCTAATTCGGTAGGAGTTTTCAGAGAATCTGCAGATCGATTGCAGCAATACCGTGGTCCCCGTGTAAACCCGCGGGTGGATCCGCAGACCCACAGAGAAGTTCAAAACTCATTTTTTGGTCATATTTAAAAATAGAAACCCATAAAAAAAATCCAAACCAAATAATCATTTTAATTCATTATTGCAACTACATTTGCAACAACTAACTCACAGTATAGTCTTTTTCTATTCCCTTCCCCCTCCTGCTCCTGTAGCTGTGTTACCCTGGTTACACGGCCCGCAAAATTCTGCTACAGCAGGTTCATAACAGTTTCTGAGTAGAGCATGCTTACTTTTAAACCTACTTTAGCAGGTGTGGTTGAGGCTTTCACACAATAAACATATGTATGTATGTATGTATAGTGTATTTGTAAAGCGCGTTTCGGCCCGAGGGCATCAAAGCACTAACTAGGGTGAGGTTGTGCCGGCTCTGGGAGAGACTAAGGGTTCGGGCTTATCGCGGGAAGAGCCAGGTCTTAACCCGTTTCTTGAAAATAAGATAATTATGTTCTCTCCTCAGTTTCAACGGGAGTGAATTCCAAACCTTAGCAGCTGCGATAGTAAATGCTTTGTCACCCCACTTCACCTTTTTGGTGCTGGGGACTTGAATTTGATGATTGCTGGCAGAACGCAGCAGCCTTTTAGGTCTGTACCACTGTAATCTAGCCGTCAAATACTTAGGTCCAATCCCGTGTGCGGCTTTGTTGGTAATACAGAGGGCTTTAAAAGAAATCCGTTGGACTACCGGAAGCCAGTGTAAACTTTCAAGGCTCTTCTTAGCAGAGGCCGATCGTGGCAGGTTCAGTAATAATCTAGCAGCAGTGTTCTGCATCAGCTGCAGCTTATTCAATGATCCTTTGTCCAGATTGAGCAAGAGCGCATTCCCATAGTCCAATCTGGAAATGACCAAGGCCAGAATAGCAGTAATGCACCATAGTTTTGGGATGTAGGGAAACATTTTCTTCAATTTCTTCAGCATCCACATACAGGTTTTAATTATCTGATTAACCTGCGGTTTAAAGGATAGATGCTCGTCAAACAGTAGTCCTAAATTCCTTGAGGTGGACCCTGGCATAGGAGGGGGTGCCACAATCTTTAGGCCACCAATTGGAGTACCACTGTTCCCTGCTGATCCCAAAGCAGAGGATCTCAATTTTTTCACAATTCAGTTTTAGCCAGTTAGCCTTCATCCAACTGTTCACCGCTAACATACAAGCGTTAAAACGGGCCGTCACTTCCTCCATGTCTTTGTTAATCAGAATGATAAGTTGGGTATCATCTGCATAGGAGGTCGGGATGAAGGCAAATGAGCATATTAATTCTGCCAGTGGGGCCACATAGACACTAAATAGCGTAGGGCTAAGCGATGAGCCCTGAGGAACCCTGCATGGCAGAAGATAGGCAGGGGATCTAAAGTCTCCGCTGCTAACTGTAGCCCACCTATTGGATAGAAAAGATTCAATGAGCTTAAGGGCTTGATCTCTGATGCCTATATGATGTAAACGTTCTAGCAGAATATGGGGAGCAATGGTATCAAATGCTGCAGACAAGTCCAACAGAACCAGAAAGACACCCTGACCCTCATCTACCAGTCTGCAAATAGTATCTGAAGAAGAGATGAGAGCTGATTCAGTACTGTGAGATTTCCGGAATCCATGTTGAGAGATGTCTCAGCCCCCTGACTCTAGCAGAAAGTTGACCAATTCTCTATTAATATATTTTTCAAAAATGTTGGCCAGGCAAGGAAGCAAAGCTAATGGGCGTAGATTGGTTAAATCATCAAGCTTTCCAGTTTCCTTCTTTTTTAGGGGGATTATGATGGTCTCTTTCCATGCCGTTGGATATATGCTAGTCGTGAGGACCTCCTGAAAAATTGGGACCAGCATAGATGCCACCAACTCCGGGACCAGTTGAAGAATGTCAGGGGGGCAAGGATCTAGCGGGGAGCCAGATTTACATTCGAGGAGCAGCTTACAAATAGCATCTTGAGATGGAATTTTGAACTTAGAGAGTAGACAAGGATTATCAAGAGTAGCAGTGGGTAAGGTAGAGGGAGCATCGACGTAGCAACCATGGGAGAGAAGTTCCCCTGATCCTTCTCCGGAAAAAAGCTAGAGTAGATGTTTAAATTTTACTTTAGAAAAATTTAGCTATTTTGCTGTAGAAGTCTTGAGAGTTCTCCAACTTGGGCGTGCCCAGGGGAGTGGTAAGAACGTTAATAACTCTAAATAACTCTCTGGAGGAATTGGCTGCCTCTCTAATTCTAAGCGTGAAATAATCTGATTTAGCCACAAAACAAGCCTCTTTGTGAATATTTAAGGCTGATTTAAAATTTGCTTTCTCGCTGGCACTAGGATTCAGTCTCCAGCGCCGCTCCTGCTGTCGGTATTTCCTCTGTAGTATTTTAAGGTCCTGAGAGAACCATGGTTGGCTGGGGTTTTTTCCAATGCGTGGTGCATAAGCCCTCAAAGGCCCTAATGAATCAATTGCCAAAGTAATTCCCTGATTAAAACAGGCAAGCTGCGGTAAAGCAGACACCTTAGGATCTTTCCAACTATGTTTTAATGCCATTTCCAGGGATTCGGCCTTGATGCTTTTCCATTGTCTTAACAATTTGTTCGGGGGTATGGGTGTGAGAAAAGGCTGTCTTTCAGTGAATTTAAAAGTCAGGAGCGAGTAGTCAGTCCAGTCTAATGGGGTAGTTGTGAGCTTTAGTTCCTCCTCAGGACGGGTAAAAATCCCGTTGAGGATATGGCCAGCTGTATGAGTGGCCGGCCCCTCCTTTAGGGCCCAGTCCAAAGCAGCCATAATGTTGAGCAATTCAGTGACCAACTGATTACTCGTATCATCAAAATGAATATTGAATTCCCCTAATATAATGGCTTTAGGGGCCATGATAAGGGGTTCCAACAGGTCAGTCCATTTTAAAAGGAACTTAGGGAGGGGACCAGGAGGACAGTAGATTAACAGACCTTCTGAAACTAAAGAGTTACCATAAAAAAGTTTAAAGGCAATAGCTTCACATGCCTCTGAAGCACAACTCGTGCCGCTCCAGGTACAGGTGAGGTCTGACCTAAAAATAATAGCCAGTCCCCCTCCTCTGCCCGTAGTCCTGTCTAACCTGTAAAAGGAGAAGCCTGCAGGGGAGGCCTCAATAAAATCCAGATCCGAATCAAGCCTCGCCCAGGTTTCTGTTATAAAAAGACAATCTATGTTAAATGTGGAAATGAGTTCACTAATTTCAAATTTATGCTTGGGGAGAGATCTAGCATTGATGAGGGCAAAGGATCCCTTTACTCTGAAGTCCCTTATGCCTCCACGAAAAACATGCTCTGACTTATTCCCTCCTTCGCCCCGGACTCTATGCTCTTCCACAGTGAGTGGCATAGGCGCAGTCCAATTACACCGCACACATTTCCAGGGGGCGGAAATGCCAGGAGTCAGTGAATGAGTGCACAAAGTGCTGGCCAAACTCCTGAGATCTGAAGAGGCATACCTATTATTTTTAGAGAAAAATTTAAGATTCCTGGCCCTCTGGCCCATTCTGGCGCGGATGGGTGCAGACAGGCTTGCCTGCCAGCGGCGCGCCCGCTGCGCGCGCCCGCTGCACACGTCCGCTGCGTGGCCCTGTTGCTGCCTTCATTTATCCCCCCTTGAACAACTAGACCTTGAACAACTAGAGCGCTAACCGCTAGTCCCTGCCGGAAAACCAGAGGTGGGCTCTAACAGGCCCAAACTTCCTGAAAGGTCCGTGAACTGAGAGGACCTCCGGCCAAAAGAAGAAAAACAATCCCCAACAGCCCCCAAAAGAAGCACCCACACAGATAATGGTGCCAGTTAAAATTGTTCTGTAAATATGTAAAAGCGCTCGTTATAATCGTTTTTTAGTTTTGTCTAAAAGACCATAAGTCTGTAAAAGTGGATCAATGCCCTCAGCACTCTAAAAGAAAATGAGAACACAGATTCAGATTTAAGAGTGATTAAAAATGGTTAAAAGTACAAATGCAAAAAAGTGCTAATGAATACACGGACACACGCGCTCACCATATCACAGGTACTTATATTGTTTTCCGATTTGCCTAAAGCCAATCCAACATTTACCTACTATTCACATAACCTCACTACCTAGCACCATCAACAAACATATCTACAACAGCCAATTAAATATGTTCTTTCAGATTCTACCTTCTACTCCCCATTTTAACTGAATTGAATTTCAAATCTGCCTCATTCAGTTGCAGACGTCTCCTGGGTGGTACTCCAGATTCCCTCCAAAATGCTCAGAGTGTAGATTGTGGGACACAGCTTTGTGTTTTGGGCCTGAGAGAGTGCAAAAAAGTGGTATTGACAGGGATCTAAGTTTATCTAATGTGGATATTACTTGGGTTGGTCAGAGAAGGTTAAAGTGGCTCTCTTTGGGTGATTGTATTAAGGATTGACAACATCCAGACCTTATGATTGTGCACTGTGGTGGCAATGACCTAGGCACAACTACATAGGTTGGTTTGGAAATCCTAATAAAGGATACAGTTGGAAAATGAATTACACTTTTTCCAAACCCTGCCTTTGTTCTTTCTAACATTTGCCAAAGACAGAAGTGGAAGTGGTCAACTGAATTCTTACCACAAACAGACAAATCCAGGAAACAGATTAATAAAACTGTTTCTGCATTCCTCAGAGACCATAACATGGACGCTATACATCACAACAACATACAATTTGATGTGGATTGTATATACAGAATGATGGAGTTCACTTAACAGACAAAGGCACAGGGTGTTCCTGCATAACTTGAAATACTGCATCCTCCTTCATCAGTAGTAATCAGCTACACATCATAAACACAAAGGCTCTTTTCAGAGCCAGTCCTTTAGCCATACACATATGTATTTATTTTAAAATACTTAATTTGTAGAATGTGATTCAGATTCACAGATCCAACTGCGGGTCTAAAAAAAAAAAAAAATTGGGGACATTCTCTACACATTGGTTCTCACTATGCCATATTTCTTTAAACTCTTGTGGCCAGGATACTCCTTCCCTGACCCTTTCATATGCATAAGTGACCACATGTTAGCCCTGGGACCCTTTCCCAAAACAACAAAAAAGCAGCAAAAATGTTCCCTCTCAGATCATTGACACCCAAGGCTATGGGAGTCATTAACAGTTTGGTGGTCTTTCGGGAAGACCACTGTCATGGCGGCAGCCAAAAGACCACCATGTTGGTGTTAATCTGACCACTGTATTAAAAGTTACACTGTGAAGTCCACCAAAAAACAGTCAAATTTTAGAAACTGCCAGGTCACTGGAGGACAGAAAACAGACAGTTCCACCATGAGCACCGCCAGCCCGACAAAAATCCTCCCATCAGATTACGTTCCACAAATCACAACAGCATTTCTTTCATGGCGGAAAACCATTGGCGTTCCGAACCGCGGAGATCTCAACTCACATCACAATAAACACAACATCACATTGGATGATTTGAAAATTCCACACCTGACACACATCCACATACTCGACACACCTACACACTCCACTATATAACACTCACTCTACACAACCCACAATCCATTGCAAACAAAACGCCACACACAGCCACAGAAGAGCAATAACCAATGCAGATTTCTTAAAACAACTTCTGGCACCTATACACATTTCACCACACATATCTCCCACACTTGCACAACACACAATTTACTCTTACACACAACAACCGTCACCCACTCACATCACAGAACCTATACCTCATAAATTTTGTTTTTTTTCAGATTTGTTCTTTTAACTCTACCTCACTGTCTTTACCACCGCTACCATGTTCCCACAAAAACACCCATGTTTCACTGATGATGAATTGAGTGTCACGGTGGTTGAAATTGTCAGGGTAGAGCCACACTTGTTTGGAGCACAGGTCTAGCAAACAACAATAGCCAGAAAAATGGAGTTGTGGGAAAGAATAGTCAACAGGGTCAATACTGTTGGTACATATCCATGTACAAACGAGGGCATCAGGAAGAGGTGAAATGACCTCTGGGTGAAGGTGCATTCCATAGCATCCAGGCACCAGCTGGCAGTAGTGAAGGCTGGCAGTGTGCCCCCCCTCCTCCTCCTACTTTCACATCTTGGGAGGAGAAGGTCTTAGACATAATGCATCCTGAGTGCCTGACAGGAATACATGGGGGAGTGGAGTCTGGTAAGTCCCAACAATATTCATGTCAACTAATTGTTTTGTCCTGCATGCACCCTCACCAACTTACCCCACATCAATTAACAAACCACCCAATACTCCTCTGTCCAAATGCACTAATACCCCTCACTGGCATGCCATAGGTCCACTAAACTCATCTGGCACCACAGCCCTTGGGAATGGCATGTGAAGTATTGCAAACTGATAGCACTACAACTCCAAGAAGGCAAAATCCTACCATTAAGAAAACCTGAACAGTGCACCAAAAGTGAGAGGTCATGCATGTGAAACTAACTACCAATCTAACCCATCATGAATATTCAACTGTGAAACAGTTTACGGCAATGACAGCAGTGCCAATACCCGCTCCCCCATCACTACAAGCAAAACACAGCTAAGGTTGAGTGCCCAATCAAACTGCCCTTAGAAAACAGATTCCTAAAATTTAAATTTACTCACCTAGGCTGGGAATCTAGATGCCAAAGGGGATGCACATACAGTACATCCAGATAGAGGTCAATGTCTACTGCTTACTTCCATACTATGTCCCTACTCTGACACTATTGTGAATTGACCAGCTTTTTTGTGCCAGGTATCATGCCAGATACTTCACTAGGCAACAGAGGTGAACACCCATGTCAATAGTCAGACAACATAAGATGGTGTCAGCAGTCTAATGACTACCAACACCGTTTAACATCTGTAAGCATTGTGCATGGTATTGAAATTACAGAGCCTCATATTGTTTTACAGCAGCTGTCATTGTCATTTCTGGGGAACATGTCAAGGCACGACATCATCTCGTCACAATGATATGCATCTCACACAACATCACTAATACTCTAAATGAACCATCACTTGTTGCATCACTTACTGCAATTCTGTGTTCGACTTCTCCCACAGGTAACCTTGCCATTCCCACCATGGAGAGGATACCAGAGATGGACACTACCCCTCTGGCTGAAGGCCCAAGTGAGGACAACACCCCTGGATGTGTGGACACTGAGGACGAAGCTGGCCATCAGGGACACCTGGTCAGTCAACAACTGTCAGCCTTCCCCTGCCCATAGTGATTCCTCCCAGCCCTGTTGCATCAACATCGCAGGCAACCATTCACCCCCAAACCTGTATCCCAAGGACTGTTTCATTCATTGTGTACCACCCCAGTACAGGTACCTGTGTCTCACCTTGTCACCCATGATAAAGGTTCCGGTCACCACTGGGAGTGGACAGCTTGTGGCAGGGGCACAGGCACATGGGGGTAGGGTGCCTGTGAGGGATGGTGTGGGCTAGAGGATGAGGGCTCCAATTGACAATACTGACCAGGAAACCATCTCCCAAGTCTCGTGAGCCTACCAAAATTCCCAAGGCATGATCGGCCAGGTAGTCACCATGATGGGAGAAATCCAATAGCTACAGATGGTCAACCACCAAGAAGTTATACAGCAGTGGCAGGCACAAAATGCCATCCTGGCGTCCGTTGCTTGGGTGCTGAGGGACATTATCAGTACTCTAAGTAGGTCTGCCCCACAACGTCAGACCTCTTCCATTAGTAATGAATTTTGAGGCCCTTCAAACTCTGCAGCTGCTAGTGGAATGGAGGCCCTGCCAGGGAAAGGACATGCCTCAGACACCCTGCCCTCTTTAGCAGAGAACCCCCCTGCAAATGTGGACATTCACCCAGACATCCAGAGGAGCATATCCCAAGACCAAACCCACTGCCAGGAAGTAAACCTCTCCTGAATGTTTCCCCTTGTGTGCCACAGATATACACTGTTGACTGTTCCGAATCCTAACTCCATTTTCCTGTGGTGCCAGGACACTGGACTTGTGTTTCCTAATGGTGAAGCAGCTACCCTGATAATTTCAGCCACCATGACTGAACCCTTCACTGTTTACTTTGTGTTTCTTTTGGTTACCATTCATACATATTGTTTTTCACTCCCTATTAAATAACTCTTCAACACATGTCCTGTGTAAGTGTCATTTATCAACCATGTACAAATGTCATGTATGACAACCATAGAATCAATATGTCCCTCTGTATTGTACAACCTTTGCTATGGGCATCACACATGTACTCTATCCCCAGGAGACTTATTACATTGGGATTGTAACATAGATAGAAGCCAATACAACTGTATTCTACATCTCCACACATTTATTTCTAGCTTTGCAAACAGCAGATAGAATAGTACTGCTATTGACTTATGATTGTCCGCTTCAATGTCATACACTACTAACCCACAGGATAGAGAAGTTAGGAACATGTCAGTCTTCCTACAAGCCAGTGGGCATACATATTAGTCCTTTGTAACACCATGTAAAGCCTCATCACATACCTTAGCTTACTAATAATCATACCCCATGATACAGACAGAGATGGCCCCAGTCTAGGGACCTTTCACCTACATCTGTCACAAACTTGTAGGCTTGCCACTCACCTATGTCAATCCACAGAGACATGCACATTGGTCTGTAAAGTAGAAACACAATGATAGGTGTGTTACGGGTAGGTCACATACAACAGAAAACATTATGATGATAGAGGCTCTGGTTCAACATTTTCAAATGTCAGACACATGACACCATTTGAATAGCTCCAGTACCAAGCAGGTCTTCTTGGTGGGAAAACACACTTCCACCCCAGTGTCCTGACACTCTGGCAATACTACCAACACTCCACATACTCATGCCAATCAGTACCTGGTTTCATCCAGGTACACTTCTCATGTCTGCTTGCAATTCCCATCTGCCTCTGACACTGTCTGTGACTTGCCAATGATAAAGAGCCAAACAGAAAATCAGCAAATCTGTGTTCGACAGAGATAATGGATAGAACATATCTGTAAACATACATCAATTCTGACAAGTCATTTTTACAAGTGTGACTTTGCATGTGCAGGAACACTGTATACCACTCATTTCTGTACACAATACCAAATTACAAACTGCATGCACAACTGACTCATTGGCATTGAAGCTGCCTAAGATGTCATGGATGACGGTAAATATGAGGTGACATGCCAGCCATCATTTCCATGTTACAAAATGAAATTTCACCATTTTTAAGACATCACATACCTAGAGTCACTTGAAGTACTGATTGATGAGATCTGCCCTGAAGTCTCCAGCTTCTGGCTCATCATCACTTGGCAAATCTGTGTTTCCACCCACAGGTTCTGCTGCCTCCCTCTCATCTGGTATGAATGGTATCTGACGTCTCAGGGCAAGGTTGTGGAGCATGCAGCAGGCAACAATTATTTGACATGCCTTGATGGGTAAGTAGAGCAGAGCTCCTCCATATATGTCCAGGCAGCTAAATCTTGCCTTTAGGAGCCCAAAAGACCACTCAACGACAAGCCTTGTCCTTCTGTGGGCCTCACTGTAGAGGACTTACCCTGGCGTGGTTGGATACCTCATTGGTGTCAACAACTAAGGATGGTTTGGATAGCCTGAGTCCCCTGTAAGGAATAGGTAAAATGACACAAACATATGTCTAGGACATGCATATTTTTGACAGCAAGAGATAAACTTAGCAAACACACCTGTCAAATGTGACTTACCAACCAGCCAGGCCCTCACTGTGTAGAGTCGTGTCATCAGCAGTGGATACTGCTGTTGCCCATCATGAAGGAAACATGGACTGATCCTGGATACTTCACACAGTCTTGTGAAATGTACTGGTTGCCAAACACACCTCTTTGACATTGACTTAGTGACAGTGTTTCCTATTACTATATACCTGTTCATTGGCATTGGGGGGAACCAAGGCAACATGGGTGCCAGCTATGGCTCCAACCACATGAGGAATGTGTCCCATTGCATAAAACTCTGTCTTCAAATAGGCCAAATCCGCACGTTGGGGAAACCTGATGTTGCTGTCCAGGTGTTTCAACAAAGCACACAGTGCATCCTTCAAAACTAGACTGAACATGGGCTGAGACATCCCTGTAATTAGGGCCACTGTATTCTGAAAGGACCAAGTGGCAAGGAAGTATAGCACTGACATGACTTGAACGATGGGAGGTATGCTATTGGTATTGCAAATGGCAGGCATCAGAACTGGCTCCAACTGATCACAAAGATCCATGATTGTCTGCCTATTCAGGCGATAGATCTGTATTATATGTCTATTCTCCACGGTGTGCAGGTCTAGTAGTGGGCGGTACACTGGAGGTTGTCTTCCTCTCCTCATGTCAGGGTAACTATATGGAAAACAATTTGATTGTAGGTGACTTTTACAATGTATACATAATGAATATGTTCATATACAAATCCGACATATCTGATGTCGATGTCAGATACAACATATGATATCTGAAGTAAAGCATCTTGCTGTGCATCCTATGACCCTCCCCTTGGATCACATTCCCTGAGTCCTCTTAGGTGCTATACAAGCATATTTATCTGTGACTGTCAGTGTTTGATAGTCCAACTTAGTGTACATGTGAAACATATTTGTTGCACCTATGCTATATTACTGATGCACATAGGATATTGAGAACGGTGTACATTTCCATTTACACCATTCCCTCTATCACACAGCTTTTACTACTCACATGCACAATTAGACTACTAAATATGAAGGTAGCACTCACTGATGTTTCGCACAAAATAGGAAATTGTTAATGACACAGATTCCAATATTTCTCAATACATACAATTGCATCAAAATGGCAGCTGTCTGACCTACTATAATGGACATGAGGAAGTGACCTCACTCCACCAGCGGATGTCATCATGGCGATAGGCGGTTACAACCGCTGTGGACGTTGCCATTGGAATACATTGCTGCCTTTGGCGGACTTGGGCCAATGGCGATGTCCATCAGTGGTAACGGTCCTGTACATGGCAGATGTGACTGCCATTTCCTGCAGTATTGCTCACTTGACTCCTGACACTGTTGCTACAAGACCTCCACTACCTGAGCTGCTGTGTACTGCCTCTGGGAGCTATCCTGTCATTGCCTGAAGGTGATAGGGCCCCAGCCTTCACACCAGAATAGCTGGACAGGCTGGTGGAAGCTGTGTGGGGAGCTATATGGTACACCAGAGGAGCAGGTGAGTCCAATGGTATACCAATGTGTGAAAGGTGGAGTGTATGATGGTGTACATGAAATGTGAAATAGTGAAGGTTTCAGCACTCTTGTCAGGGTGTATGGAAATGTGTACATGTGCACAGGCAGCCATACAGTAGTGTCACATGGTAGATAGTGTGTAATGTAACTTTCTTCATATACAGCATAGATTGCAGCATGGACAATAATGATGGTGTGAGAAATGTTTTTGTAGACACGCCATGTTATGGACAATCATGTGGCCTGGTCATATGTATGTAGTCAATACCAGGTACTGATCATGCATGTTGTATGGGACACTCCACTTCACACATGGGCTGCCCATAGATGCTAAATTGTGAAGGAGTTTGCACTTAGAGGATGGGAATGTTTGCCTACTTGTTGTGACAGAAGTGTTCTGACCACCTGTGTTGGTATGGTGCATGTGGACATACCTTTCTCCTTGTCTGTGTTATCCCTGCAGGTCAACGACCATAAAAAAAATGGAATCTGGTTTGCCATCACCAAGCAAGTGCGGACGCTGGGGGTCCACAGCCAGTGGATCACCCACTGTAGGAAGCGGTAGGAGGGCGTGAGACGCTGGGCCTGGACCACTGCTGAGGCTCAGCTGGGGATGTCCTCCCTATGAGGAAGGGGTGCCCGTCAGACCTTGACCCCCTAATGGCCTGGATTTTGGCGGTGGCCTACCCTGAGTTGGATGGGCGTTTGAGGGCAGCACAGCAGCAACAAAGGGGTACGTACTGATTACAGACATTTAAATCCCTCTGCCAGTTCAGTGTCTGATGTGTAAGTATCTAAACTGCAACAATATGGTAAGTGCTAAAGGTAAAGGGCCTCCTCGGAACACATAGAAGTGCAGTTGGCACCATTGATACACAGGTGTGGACATGGTATTGGGTACAGGGAAATATAACACCTATGTTAAGCCTATTGTATGATAGCATGTGACTGTGTCGTATGTGTGCCTCTACAGTGCAATACATATGTGTTACCTACTATGTCATCCTTCCCACCTACTGATCCACAGGCCAGATATCCTGTTGGTAAGCTGTCCAGCTCTTTGGTCTCAGTCCAATCCTATTCCACTGGATCTAGCTCTATGCGCAACATAGGGTCTCACAGGTGAGAAACAGGCCAAATATTCCTGAGTTGTGAAATATATGACAACTCGTGAGGGTGTTATCTCATTCAGATATTTCACATGGAATACTTGCTGCATTTAATTGGAGGTGTGGGGAGATGCCCCCATTGTTAAGTGTGGACTGTACATTGGCAAATGTGATGTTTGATCAGGGTGGACATCCTACATGATGAAAAACATGGGGGTAATTATACATTCCTAGTGCAAGACATATCATAGACGTGTGTTCAGACTATCTGTACCATGTACGTATTATTGAGAAGATAAGTGGCTACCCTGCTATTCACTTAGCCAATTTATTTTGCCCATGATACATAGGGCAGGATATATCCTATATAGATACAACATCCACTGTTTTTTTGCCAACATCTTGTGTACATTGGTACTTCCTGCCATTTATAAGGTTTAAGATTTAGGTTTGGCATACTTACGTTTGCTATTTTTAATCTGTTTTGAAGTATTTTGGTATGGATATGCTCCTTTAACCATTAATTTTTAGTGTTGCAGGTGTTGTAGTTGACAGTTACATGTTGGTGGAATGCTATATATTGTCAGTCAAATTGCTGGACTCTAGATGTATGTGTCAATCATGATTACTTTAGAAGTGGTTTATATCAATGTAACTTACTCCGAAGATGTAAGGTGACTCATGTTTTAATAGTGATGTTGGTCATTTGATCTGGACATCTTGAGGTTGCTACACAGTATGATTAGTGGAATTGTATGTGGCCTTCATGCAGACAACAGGTGTCCATTTTATTGAAGGTGTTGGCATGGTCCCTGTGGTTGTCTGTGGGTGTATCCTGTGTGCTAAGTAGACCCCACTGCCGTAAATGACTTTGTTTTCTATGTGATAATGACTAAGATGAGTAGGTCCAGAATGTCTGTGCAATCCTCTGCAAAAAACACAGTTGATACATGTGTTGGAGAAATGGTTTGGGAGTCTATCATACTTCAAAATTGGATATGGCAAATGGTGTAGATGCATTGCAGCTATTTGCCATTGTGAATATTTTAGGCAGAGTTACATTTTAGAAATGGGATAGCTAAGCAACATGCTGTGTTGTAATTGGAATTTGATGAGGTAACTTTCCTAGAACACAACATCTGGCAATGGACTGAACAAGTGCAGATTTGGAGTAGGTATGAATTTGAAATCAAAGTGAACACTGATTTCCATTGATGGATTGTTGTTTCACAGTGATGTTCTGTATAGGGACACACTTTTTATGATTACAAATATTGTGCAGAAATAGATTGTGTTTTAGCTGTACAGATAGGATGGTGATGTAGTGATCAGATAATAAGCTTATGTTGGGTGGGACATTACATATGTTGTAATATGAGATTGTGGAATGTATGTTTTGGTTGGAACATGATGTTGGTTTCTACCTGTGGGTGTTTTACACATAGATAGGATGTTGCTGTAGTGTAGGGTGTAATGTAACTGGTATGTAATTATTCTGATGACCCTACCTCTTTCTCTGTTTCTCTGCATCAGCATCGGCAGGCGAAGGAGACTAGGCACAGCTGAGTGGGGAAGCTGCTGGCCACGGGGCCCGAAGTCATGATACCACTCACACACCGAGGGACCCTGTGGCCTTGAGGCCCAGTTCTTTATCTTCTGAATCCTCCTCAAGTGGACACTACCTGGCGGTGGCGGACACATCTGGCACCACCCGAGCACCATCTCAGTCCATCACCCACTTGTTACCACCCAAGAGGGAGGGTGTCTCTTTTGATACAGGTACCTCTTCCCATGCCCCTGTGAGCCCAGCTGCCCTCAATGAGGAGGCTATTGACCTCCGGAGATCCATCTCTGTGGGTCAGTCAACCACTGTGAATGGCATCCAGGGACTTGCAACACATATACAACAGAGTAATGCATTCATGGAGGGCACTGGCTGGCCTACAGAGATCCTTTCAGGCTCTGGCCTCAACATTGATAGCAGATAGTAACCCTGTGTCTCCCGTCCTCCCTCCACCTTCCTCTTCCCAATCCAAAACACCTCTTCCCCAACCCAGCCAAAGCAAACAGATAGACAGGCATGCATTCATCGCAACATCCAAGGGTAGCTCAGACAAACACAAGCACCACAAGACATACCACCGGCTTGCACACAAGCAACATTGAAATGCACACAAAGCAACAGTCACAACCTGCCCTGACAGCCCCACCACACCAAGCATCACTGACAGCACACCTGACACGCCTGTAGACACTACACCAACATTCACAGATCCAGCCACCACACCAGTCCTCCCCACAGACAGCACCACAGCAGACCCTCAGACATCAACCCCAGTCACCACACCTGCAGACACCACAAACACTGACACACCTTCATGCAGCACATCCCCCATACTTGCAGTCACCACCCCAACAGAGACTCACCCACCTACCACGGCATTCCCCAGCACCTCTACCCTTCTCATCCCAAGACACATAAACGCTTGCATTCACCCTCCCAAGAGACAACCACCACCCACAACTATACCTCGCACAAACATGCACCCATTACATCCACAACAATACCTCAGATAACGACTCCCTCTCGCTCCCCAAATTAACCCTTTTGTTATGACCATCCCTGTGTGTCTAAAAAAAGCTTTCCTTTCAAAGTTTGCCCTTTTCCCTACTACTCTCCCACCCAATGATACCCCTTGACATTCTGTGTCCTTCCCCAAGTCCGACCCTACCACCTCCAAGACCTCCCCTGCCCCACCTGTAAGTACCCATGCCCCTCCCCCTGCCAAATCAGATGCCAAAGGCCCTCCTCCAAAACCTAATCACAAACCCCCCCTCTGCCAGTCCCCCCCAAGATATCCCCTGAGGCGCTTACCTGCTTCATAGATGCCCCTACCTGTGGAGGTTACATGGCAGTCAAGAGTCAAGTTCGGGGCACACATATGTTCACTGTGTGCATTGAGAATGTTAATTATGGACTGGCCCATGGCCTTTGTTTTTCCAATTTATTGACATTTAATAATAATTTGAGCAAACCTGTTTTGGTTTCCTGCTTAGATCTTTGTCGTGCATTTCTTTCCCTAGTATTGAGTTGTTCCTGGCTGACATTTGTTGTGTGTCTGTATGTGTGTGTGTGTGTGTGTGTGTGCTGCTTGGACTGCATGTGTTGTTTAGCCAGTATTTGGGGTTGTGTGTGTTGCTTTTGTCTGAAAGTGGTAGGGTATGTGTTGTGTGATGGACAATTGTGTGTTCAAGATTTTTTGTAGTGTTGGTATTGAGTGTATTTTTAGTTGTGATGTGTTTGTTGTTATGTTATGTGGCTTTGTGTGCTTTGACTGTGTGTGTGTGCATGTCTTGTGCATGTTTTGTGCATGGTATGTTAGATACGATGTTCTGTGTAAGTTGGTAAGTAGTATGGTTGTGCATTTGTGTGTATTTTTTTGCCTCTTGGTGTTATGTTGTGATGTATGTGTGATGTGTCCCTGGATAGTGTCCCCTGTGGGTCTCTGCAGGGGAATGGAGATGGTGCGGTTGTGTTGTGGTTGTGACGTGTTGGGGTGTTGTGGGGTACTTTGTGAGTGTGGGCCTGTGCAGTGTTTACGTGTGTACCTGTGTGTGTTTGTGACGTATGTATGTATGTGTGTGTGTGTGTGTGTTTGTGTGTGGTGACCATAGCATGGCTGCTGTGTATATGTGAGTGTGTGTGTTGGTGTGCTGTTATGTGTGAGTCTCGCCCTCGCACCCCTATCCCGAATGTATGTTGTCTGTATGTACAAAAACTGGCAATCTACAACACTACCAGGTAAGTGTGTGTACTTCGGTTGCTGTGGTTGTCGCAGATTTTGGAGTCTTTGGGTGCGCAGGAGTAGCAGGAAGACGTCTAGTTCAGGTCCCATGGCGGCTCAGGATGAGTATGGCTTCCTGAAGGTGTGTCTCCTTTTATGCAGTTGGTTTCTGCCTGGGTTTTCATGGTGGTGCGACAACAGCAGAAACCTTGGCAGTGTGTAACCTCGTAAGTTGTCTGGCAGAAACATGGTCTCTGTCAGCCTGCAGGTGGATACAGTCATCTGTGGTGACCAGACCACAGTGGCGGCGCTGGCGGTGTCTTGGCTGTGTTCTGTACTAAATGCCGCCAATGTCATAATTTGGCTGTCTTCTCCGCCAGCCTGTTGGAGGTACAATCATCACCATCAACAGGCAGTCTTGAGACCACCAAACTCATAAAGAGGCCCTATATGAGTATGAGTGTGAGTTTATAACTCGTGGTTCGAGTATAAAAGCATGTGTGAGAGATTGTATTTGGAAGTGACAGTGGGTTTGAGTGTGTGTATCTGGGTGTGAGAGTGGGTGTGTGACCATATCTCTGGGTGTCAGAGTGGGTGTGTGAATCCCTCCCTGAGTGTGAGAGTGGGTGGGAGAGTATATTTGGGAGTGAGAGTGGGTATGTGACTGTCTTTCTGGGTGTGTAAGTGTGTATAAGAGTCTCTGCCTGGGTGTCAGAGTGTGTGCGAAAGTGTATCTAGTTGAGAGTGGGTACATGAGTGTCTGCCTGGATGGGAGAGTGGGAGTGAGAACGTCTCTGTGGGTGTACGAGTGGGTGTTAGTGTGTTTCTGTGTCTGAGAGTGAGTGTGAGAGTGTCTGTCTGGATGTGAGAGTGTATGTGCCTATGTCTCTATGAGTGTCAGAATGAGTATGAGAGTGTCTCTTGGATGTGGGGGTAGGTGTGAGAGCATCTCTCTGGCTGTCAGAGTGGGTGTAGGTGTATTTATCTGGATGTGAGAATGGGTATGTGGCAGTCTCTCTAAGGCCCTCATTATGACATTGGCGGTAAGTACCACTTACTACATGCTGACTGCTGCCAACATACCGCCGTCGCAGCAGATTTCCACTACCCATATTATGAGACACACATAGGAATCTGCCACTATACAGCCACACGCACAAGTCCGCCAGCCCAAAGGTCAGTGATAAACTGGCGGTAGCAAAACCCACACCGTTACGCCAACAGAACTATGGCCACAGCATTATGACCCATGAATCACTGCAGCGGACATTCAATGGCGCTAAACCATTGGCGGTACGTACCGCCGCGCTCAAAATACACACACACATACAAAACAACACTACATTGGACAATTTGAATAACACAAACCTGACACCCATACACACACCACATCCACACCACCATAAAACACACACCCACATTACTCACAACCCTTTACGACTAAAAACAATTGCCACAAGAGAGAGAGCATGACCACAGACAAGACCACAGCCACACACCACCATCACCTATACACCATCCACGCACCTTACATCACACACCCCAACACATTACCCCACCCACCCTCACCCACACAAATCACACTACACCCATGGCACCACAACTACACCCCTGGTCCACAGAGGAGGAGCTAAGGGTCATGGTGGAGGAAATCATCCGGGTAGAGCCACAGCTATTCGGATCACAGATGCAGCAGTCATCCATTGCAAGGAAGATGGAGCTATGGCGGAGAATCGTGGACAGGGTAAACACCGTGGGACAGCACCCCAGAACAAGGGATGACATCAGGAAGAGGTTAAACGACCTACAGGGGAAGGTGCATTCCACAGCAGTAAGACACCAACTAGCTGTACAGAGGACTGGTAAGTCAAATATCTATTACTATCACCCCCCCTACCTGCATGTCATCACAAACCCCCACCCTTACCCTCACTCCTGTCACTACACCACCTCACACCCCCCCCACCATCACAACCCACCCCTCCCAATACCAAGCCCTGCAGGTAAGACCAATGCACGGACCCCCATCATAGACCTGCATGGACACCCATCACTAAAGCATGCACACTAGAGCGAATCACCTAGCCCACCAAATAACTACACACACAAGGCAAAGCTACCAGGGCAATATCAACCATGGAAGTGAACATACCCATGCATAAGATGTCACACAGAGAAACAATAACACTGCATTTACATCCCCACAGGTCTCCCACCCAACGTCACCAGAGAGGAGGTGCCAGCATCATCCAGTAACCCCCCAGAAGAGGCCCACAGTGATGACAGCAGCTCTGGATGCCTGGATCAGGATGACCAACCTGGCCCATCAGGGACCTCCAGACAGTCGGTTACCAAGGCACAGCCCCATACCCCCACAGATCCTCCCCCCCCCAGGAAAACACCAGCACAGTACCCACCCATCGGGCCAATGCCTCTGTCCCCAGGACACATCAATCAGCAGTGTGTCCACCACTACAGGGCCTCAGGCCAACCCACAAACACAGGACGATCGGAGACCTGGGGTCAGTGGCAGTGGGCACACGGTTAAGGGGACAGAGGCACAGGACAACAGGGAAGCTGGGAGGACTGCTGTGTGACAGGGGGAGGACAGGCCTAGGGAACCAACTCTCCAGGAGTTACTCACCAAGATCCTGGGCGCATACCACCATTCCTAGGAGACGATGGGCCAGATACTGGACAAGTTGCAGGAGACCCAGCAACTGCAGGAGGGACAGTACCTGGGGATCAGGGAGGACTTGAAGAACATCAACACCACTCTGGTCACCACTGCAGGGGTTCTGACAGACATGGGCAACACCATGAGGGAGGCAGTGGCACACCAGTGGGCCGCTGGTGGACAGGAGGCCCCGCCACAGTACCAAGAGGCCACAAGCACCTCTTCCCCTGCAGAAGGAGAACAACCCCGCAAACG
The DNA here is from genome assembly GCF_031143425.1 of Pleurodeles waltl. NCBI lineage: Eukaryota > Metazoa > Chordata > Amphibia > Caudata > Salamandridae > Pleurodeles > Pleurodeles waltl. Next base: position 845,137,327 of record NC_090438.1, on the reverse strand, counting down.
GTCCCTGCGATCCAGGCAGAAGCCAGTGACTATTGCCAAGACCCCTGCCAGGAAATAAAACTCTCCTGATTGTCACCCTTGTGTCCCACCCTGTCACCCTGTCCCCCTTGAACTGCCATTGCTCCACTTCCTATGCCTCTTTGGACAATGCACCTGTGATCCACATAGACTTGACTTTATCCTGGACATTCTCCGCCTTCACTCCAGCCCATTGCACACCCCCCTCTACTTATTGGCACTTAAATAAACACCATTTGAATAAATGCAAGTATGGGGTCAGTCAAATGACGAAATGTATTCATTTTACAAGCTTTGAACACTGCAATACAACTGTACAGTATTGTATACATAGGAATGACCTGTAGTTGGCTGCAGTCAACACACCAGGAGTGATAGTGGGGCACAAATATCTGAAACTAGATATGCCAAAGAGTACAGTAAGTGGGCATAGAAGTGGGAAAATCAGCCAGCCAGTGACAATGTCAAACACAAAACTGTCAATGAAAAGTGAAGTTACACTGTCTTACCTGTGTGTCATTGGAAGTATTGTCATATTATTGCATTTCTGTTGTCTTCATCCTCATCCTCTGCCTCCTCATCTTCACTGTCCACAGGGTCCACTGCTGCCACACGCCCATCTCCAGCCTCATCCTCTTGCAGAAAAGGCACCTGGCGACTTAAGGCAAGGTTGTGCAACATACAGCATGCCACGATGATCTGGCAGACCTTCTTGGGTGAGTAGAACAGGGATCCACCTGTTAGATGGAGGCAGCAAAACCTGGCCTTCAGGAGGCTGAATGTCCTCTCTATGATTCTTCTTGCTCGCCCAATGTGCCTCATTCTAATGTTCCTCTGCCCTTGTCCTGGCATTCCTTACAGGGGTCAGTAGCCATGAGAGGTTGGGGTAACCAGAGTCACCTGCAAATATCGAGGGACAACTGTTAGACACACACTAATCCCTAGGGCCCACCTCATACCCATACACCAACACCTAATGGGTGGGAACCAGGGTTCACCTATTAGCCACCCCTTGTGCCTCTGGAGTTGAGTCATCACATATGGTATGCTGCTATTCCTAAGGATAAAGGCATCATGCACAGGCCCAGGATACTTTGCATTGACATGGGAGATGTACTGGTCCGCCAGGCACACTATCTGCACATTCATGGAGTGAAAGCTCTTTCGATTTCTGAACAGCTCTTCATTTCTACGGTGGGGGACAAATGCAATAATGCAATATGTGTACCATCAATAGCCCCAATAATGTTGGGGATATGTCCCATTGCATAGAAATCAGCTTCACCGTGGCCAAATCATCCACCTGGGGGAAAACGATGTAGCTGCGCATGAGTTTAATCAGGGCAGACAACATTCTGGTCAGCACTATTGAGAACATTGGCTGTGACATTCCGGCTGCCCAGCCCACTGTCACTTGGAAGGAGCCAGTTGCCAGGAAATAGAGCACAGATGTGGCCCTGTCCAGTCTATAGGTGAGGATAATATGCCTGTCCTCCATTGTTGCCAAATCTACCAGGGCCTGTACACGGGGGGATGTCTCAATCTCCTATTCATCCGCAGCTGTTGCAATCTAGAGGGCAAAACGGTGAGCAGCTGGTCAGTATTCCTTATTTACAAACACTACACTGCATTGCATGTTGTGACTGTAACAGTATATTGTTTGATAGGCCCAAATGGTGCCTATGTGTACTGTGATGAAGTTAGGTGCCATGGCCTGCCCACCCCTGAAATGGCGTCTGCCTGTCCTGTCTGCAGGGACATTTGCAAATGAGGTAATTCTGCTGACCTTGTGCGGTCGAGAACCGCTGTGCAACTCCTCATTGGATACCATTGGGCCCTACGGGTTACAGTGGCCAATGGTGATGTACGCCGGTAGTGACAGTACGCACTGCTGCAGATGTGACTGCCATTTTCTATCCGTTCACTCACTTGATACCTGACCTTCAACAGGAGAGGACCTACACTGCAAGGGCTGCTGTGGCCTGTGTCTGGAACCGACCATGGCTCATGTCACTGGGGAAAGAGCCCCTGCCTTCACCACTGCGGAGTTGGAGAGTCTGGTGGATGGGGTTCTACATGCACCCAAACAAAGCAGAAAAGCGCCTCCTACAACCACTTCTTCTTCTTCCACTCCCAAACCTTCACCCTCTTCCCTCCCCAATGTCCCTAAGAAGCTTTTCCTCTCCACCGTTGAACTCTTCCCTACTAATCCCCCCCATCCTTCACATCGGGCCAGGGTGGTCAGAACCCAGGCAAGCACCTCAGCCACCCAGTCCACGGCCACAGTAGTGTCAACAGCTACTACAGGTGGGAGAGGATCCCGGGCACCAGGCAGCAACACTGAAAGGGTGCCTGCACCATGTGCTTCAAGGAAGGGCAAGGAGGCACCACCAGCTTTGACAGGGAAGGGCAAGGAGGCACCAAGAGCAGCGTTTAGGAACGGCAAGGAGGCACCACCAGCTGTGACAGGGAAGGGCAAGGAGGCACCACCAGCAGCATCAAGTAAGGGCAGGGAGGCACCACCAACTGTGACAGGGACGGTCAAGGACCAATCCCCGGCTGCACCAGTAGGCAGGAAGGACAGGAGGCCTGGTGCTGGGACTCATTCGGAGCCCCCACCACCAACCATTGTGGTTCAGCCGTCTGAGGCTGCCAGGGATGGGCCGGAGCCTCCCCCCTCCACTGCCAGCACTGCCACCAGCACCACTGCCAGCAGCAGCAGCCCCAGTCGGCAGATGTCCGAGGCTGCAGGGTATGGGCTAGAGCCTCCCCCACCACTGCCAGCACTGCCACCAGCACTGCCACGAGTACCGCCACCAGCACCCCTGCCAGCCCCAGTGGGCAGCCGTCTGAGGCTGCAGGGATGGGCTGGAGCCTCCCCCCACCGTCCCCAGCTTTGCCACCAGTACCACTGCCAGCAGCAGCAGCCTCAGTGGGCAGCCGTCCGAGGCTGCAGGGGATGGGATGGAGCCTCCCCTCACCACTGCCAGCACCACCACCAGCACCACTGCCAGCAGCCGTCCGAGGCTGCCATGGATGGGCTGGAGCCCCCCCTTACCCCTGTCAGCACCACCACCAGCACTGCCGCCAGCACTGCCACCAGCACCAGAGGGCAGTCGTCCAAGGCTGCAGGGGATGGGCTGGAGCCTCCTCCCACCACTACCAACACTGACACCAGCACCACTGCCAGCAGCAGCAGCCCCAATGGGCAGCCGTCTGAGGCTGGAGCCTTTCAAAGGGCACCCCAACCACTGGTAGTGGAATTAAGGGGGCCTTAGGTGTGCCACCAGTCTTGCCACTGACTTGGCAGGTCACAGAGGAGCGACAAAACTCCTTAGTGTCCTCTGACATGTGAGGCCAGTGAAACAATGGAACAAGTCTGTCCCAAGTTTTAGTCTAGCCCAAATGCCCAGCCATAGGAACATCATGTGCCAAGGTCAGAAGAAACTCCCTATACTGCAAAAGGATGACTAATCTCCTGGCAGCTCCAGGTTTAGGGTCCCCTGACTCAGTGTAGAGGAGGTTATCTTCCCAATAGACCTTTTGGCTATTAGTAATATCCCCATTCTGCTGTTTGAAAGCTTGCTGCCTTCAACCCTCTAGTGTGGGACAGGTCTGCTGTGCCACACTCAGCTCTTCCCTAGCAGGCCCCCCTGCACCCAAAAGTTCAGCTGTGTTTGCTGCCAGCTCATCTGGTGTAGGTTCTGCACAGGGAGATGATTCCTCTTCCTCAAAAGGGGAATCTTCTGGAGAGGGAGGGATAGTGGGCAATGATTAATCCTGCCTACCCCAAGCTTTTGGGATCACTTTGTCCATTGTTCCAGAATCCAAGCTTCCCTGTCCTCTTTGCTTCTGGGCCCGAGCCCTTGTGAGAGCAAAGATATGCCCTGGAATGACCAGCATTGCTGCATGAGCCTCCAGCTCAACTGCAGCCCAAGCTGATGTCTCCAAATCATTGCCTAGTGAGCAGGTAAATCAGTGGCTACCATAACTTTCTTTGGACCACTAAACCCCCCCCCCCCCAGTTGAGATTGACAACTGCCATGGGGTGGCTAAGAGTGTTGTAATGAGCATCAGTCACTTGGTACTGCTGACCAAGTAGGTTTTGATCAGGGTGAACCAGTTTCTCAATCACCATAGTGACACTGGCTCCTGTATCCCTGTAGGCCTCAACCTCAACGCCATTTATTAGGGGAAGCTGCTTGTACTTACCCATATTAAGGGGACAAGCAACCAAGGTGGCAAAGTCAATACCACCATCAGAGACTAAAACAGCCTCTCTGGTCTCCCTAACAAGACCAATCTCAACTACATTACCAATGGTGAGCCCAGCTACACCCTTTGATTGGCTAATTGTAGTAGACTTCCCACCACCACTGTTATTACTAGGGGCACTAGAGGACGCAGTTGGGGCGTGGTGGTGGGAGCCTTGGTGTTTGTTTTTGGACAAGTGGAATCACTTGCCCAATGGCCTTTACTCTTACATAAATAACACCATGGCTTCTTTTGATTGTTAGAAGAGGATTTGGACCGAACTCCCCCAGAGGATTTTTGAGGGCCTAATGAAGACTCAGAATGTATGAACTTTTCTGTTCACTCTTGTTCTAACCCATTTGTCTGCCTTCTTTCCCAATTCTTGGGGAGAGGTCAGATCTGAGTCTACCAAGTACTGATGTAACAAGTCAGACACACAATTGTTCAAAATATGCTCTCTCAAAATTAGATTATATGGGCTTTCATAGTCAGTCACCTTACTGCCATGAAACCATCCCTCCAAGGCCTTCACTGAACAGTCTAAAAAGTCTTTCCAGTCTTGAGAGGACTCTTTTCTGGTATCTCTGAACTTTATCCTATATTGTTCAGTGGTTAAGCCAAATCCATCTAAGACTGCATCCTTCAAAACCTTGTGGTTGTTGGCATCACTTTCCCTGACAGTAAGAAGCCTATCCCTACCCTTACCAGTGAAAGATAACCACAAGATAGCAGCCCACTGCCTTTGAGGGACCAACTGTACCATACAGGCCCTCTCAAGTGCAGCAAACCACTTGTTGATGTCATCCCCCTCCTTGTAAGGGGTGACAATCTTGTGAAAGTTTCTTGACTCTTGTTCTCTTGCAGGATTACTATCAAGAACACTGCTGCTGCCACCATGGGGAACTAACCCCAACCTCTGACTTTCCCTCTCTACATCTAGAGTTTCCCTGTCTAAGGCCAACTGCTGCTGTCTCAGCTTCAGTCTGGCCTCTTCCAACCTCAGATTTCTAAGTTCCCTGTCTAGGGTGTTATCCTTAGGGAGGGAGGCTTGGGAATTCTGAGACACAGAGGAAATGTGGGAATTCGGCAGAAGTGGACCTGTCTCTAACTGGCTCGACTCTAGTTACCTGGCCTTTTGGAGTGAAAGGTGTCCTACCAGTGTGTGACACCCTCCCACTACCAGTGTCACTAGGTGGCCTGTTAGCTGACAGGTCTTTGGATGAACCCTCGCCAGAGTCCTCAGGGCCCTCCCCTGATCCTTGGTGGGTACCCTCCTCCTTTACCTCCTGAAGCTGGGATGGGCCAGACTTGTTCTGGTCACTTTCTAGGAGAAGGCTAAGGAGAAGATCTGTGGTAGGGTTCTTACCAATGCTCAAATCTCTATACAGAGACCCCTCAAACCTTTAAAGTTTAAACTACCATAGGATGCCTGGACAACTGTGGGAGTAAGCTCTACTGCAGACATAGTTGTAAGAAAGGGTTTAGTGCAGAGAGAAAAAAGTTTTCAGAATTTTTAAAGAAACTTTTCAAAACTTTTGAACATTTTTTAGATACTTTTTAGAAAGAGAGTTAAACCATTTAAGTTACCTGTATATATTTTTAAGTATTTGGAATATGTTTTTCTTATGAAAAGCACCAATGAAAAAGTGGTAAAGCAGTTACAAGTACTCATCCCACCGCTGCACCGCCAATGTAGGAGGCTGGCCTTGCTTATAGTGGGTACCTGATGGTACTTACACCTTGTGCCAGGTCCAGTTATCCCTTATTAGTAGATTAGTAGTGTTCTAGCAGCTTAGGCGGATAGAGGTAGCTATAGCAGAGCAGCTTAGGCTGAACTAGGTAGGAGACATGCAAAGCTCCTACTATACCACTTATGTCATATAGCACTATATCACAAGAATTACAATACTCAGAGTTACCAAAAATAAAGGTACTTTATTTTAGTGACAATGTGCCAAAAATGTCTCAGTGGATATACTCCCTTAGGAAGTAAGTAAAATACAGAAAATATACACACAAACCAAAATCAGGTAAGTAAGCAGTTAGAAAAGTAGTGCAAACACTGTAGAATACAGTAGGCTGCAATAGGCCTAGAGGCAACACAAACCTTACACTAAGAAAGAGGAATGCGAACCGCTTAGGGACCTCAGGCCTAGTGTAGTGTGTAGAGGGTCACTGGGAGTGTCAGAAAACACTAAGGGTGTCCAAGATACCCCACCCCAAGACCCTGAAAAGTAGGAGTAAAGTGACCCTACTTCCCCAGAAACACACTAAAGTTGTGATAGGAGATTCTGCAAAGACCACAACTGACTGCAAAGCACTGAAGATTGATTCCTGGACCTGAGGACCTGCAAAGGAAGGGGACCAAGTCCAAGAGTCACGAAAGTGTCCAGGGGGGCAGGAGCCCACTAAACCCCGGATGAAGGTGCAAAATGGCTGCCTCTGGGTGGAAGAAGCTGAAGATTCTTCAACAACAGAAGATGGGAGGAACTTCTCCTTTGCACAGAAGATGTCCCACGGAATGCTGGAGGATGCAGAGTTCTTTCTATGCAGAAAGACCACAAACAAGCCTTGCTAGCTGCAAAGGTCACAGTTGAAGAAAAAGGGTACTGCCCGGGCCCAGGAAGGACCAGGAGGTCGCCACTTGGAAGAGGAGACAGAGGGGGCCCTCAGCAACACAGAGAGCCCACGCAAAAGAAGGCAGCACCTGCAGAAGTACTTGAACACGGGTTCAAGAAAACTGAGCATGTCACTTGTCTCAACACTACAAAGAAGGGTACCAAGAAGCCGGTGGTCAACTCAGCGAGTTGAGCAATGCAGGACAGAGTGCTGGGGACCTGGGCTGTGCTGTGCACAACGGATTCCTTGCAAAAGTGAATCCCTAGCAGCTGAAGTTCACGCAGTACACAGGATTACTGTCTGATGTGGGGAGGCAAGGACTTACCTCCAGCAAATTTGGACAGATGGACCACTGGACTGTCGGGGTCACTTAGATCCAGCTCCTGTGTTCCAGGGACCACGCTCGTCACGATGAGAGGGGACCCAGAGGACCGGTGAAGCAGAAGTTTGGTGCCTGCTGGAGCAGGGGGAAGATTCCGTTGACCAACAGGACATTTCTTTGTGGCTTCCAATGCAGGGTGAAAGCAGACAGCCCCCAAAGCATGCACCACCAGGAAACAGTCGAGAAAACTGGCAGGATTAGGCGCTACAATATCACTGGTAGTCTTCTTGCTACTTTGTTGCAGTTTTGCAGGCGTCCTGGAGCAGTCAGCAGTCAATCCTTGACAGAAGTTGAAGAGGGAGATGCAGAGGAATTCTGGTGAATTCTTGCAAGTCGTTATCTGAGGAAAAGCCCACAGAAGAGACCCTAAATAGCTCTCAGAGGAGAATTGGCTACCTAGTGAGGTAAGCACCTATCAGGAGGGGTCTCTGGCGTCACCTGCTGGCACAGACCACTCAGAGGCCTCTACTGTGCCCTCACACCTCTGGATTCAAGATGCCAGAGGTCTGGAACACACTGGAGGAGCTCTGGGCACCACCCCTGGGGTGGTGATGGACAGGGGAGTAGTCACTCCCCTTTCTTTTGTCCAGTTTCGCCTTCCTGGGACTGGGCTGCCCTGCCCAGCGGTAGCTGCAGAGAAAACCCCAGAGAGCTGGTTTGGCAAAACCCGGGTTCCATAGTGGAGCCCCAGGGATGCATGGGATTGACACCCCAATACCAGATTTGGCATGGGGGGACAAGTCCATGATCTTAGACATGTTACATGGCCATATTCAGAGTTACAAAGTCCGGGTAAATTGCCCTGAACCATGTGGGGGCACCTTGGCTAGTGCTTTGGGTAACTTTGCACCCAACCTTCACTAAGTGAAGGTTAGACATATAGGTGACTTATAAATTACTTAAGTGCAGTGTAAAATGGCTGTGAAATAACGTGTGCGTCATTTCACTCAGGATGCAGTGCCTATGTGTTTTGGCCCTGTGGCCCACAGACATTGAGGACTGGGCAGTGTCCCTACATTTGTAATTATGTATATACGTTTGTATTTTGATGCACTTATTCGTGTTATTTTATCGTATTATGCTCACTTTCTTCAAATCATTTTGTCCTTGCATTATTCCTGAAGGTTACGGGCGGAATATGTCATGTTAGTGGATCTGGATGAGTGTAGGTGTTGGGGGTGGGGGTGTTGTGGGTTGCATGTGTGTGTCACTCTCTTTTTCCTCCCCTCCCTTGTGTGCTAGGCGGTAGTACTAACCGTGGTCGTCTTCGCCGGCGTTGATGTTCACAATGCAGCAGAAGGTAGACGAGCATTGGAGATATGTGCAGCTCGGGCTCCATGGCGTCGTGGTTGTTCCCTGAGTCTCCACAGGTGAGTCCTTTGACTTCTGTGAAGTGTTTCTGCTATGCTTTTGATGTTGTTGGTACCACCCCAGAAAAGGTGGCGGATAGGCCGGTCGTAATAGTGTGGGCGGTACATTGTCTTTCGTCTGGCTGTTGGCGGTTACCGCATGGTGCTTGTTGATTCTGCCATGGCAGTCGGTGTGTTAAAGGGGCTGTCTGTCTGAACTGTTTCCGCCGTGGTCATAATTCCATTTTGGGTACCGCTGGCCTGTTGGCGGTATTACCACCGCTTTATCACCGACCGCCAGAGTAATGAGGTCCTAAGTGTCAGAATGGCTGTAAGAGTGACTCTCTCGGTGTGAGAGTGGGTGTTAGGGTGTCTCCCTGGGTATGAGGGGTTATGAAAGTATCTGTCTGGGTGTGAGAATGAGTGTAACAGTGTCTGGATGTGACAGTGCCTCTCTGAGTGTGAGACTGAGTGTGGTAGTGTCTGTGTGGGTGTGATAGTGGGTGTGACAACGTCTCTCTGTTTGTGAGAGTGGGTGTGAGAGTGTTTGTGTGGGTGTTTGAGTAGGTATGTGAGTGTCTCTGGGTGTTAGAATGGGTATGAGAGTGTCCCGCTGGGAGTGAAAGTGGCTGTTAGAGTGTCTGTCTCGGTGTCAGAGTGAGTCTGAGAAAGTGTCTCTGGGTGTGAGTCTAGGTGTGAGTGTGTCTCTCTGGGTACGATAGTGGGTGTAAAGGTGTCATTGTGGGTGTGAAAGTGAGTGTGATAGTTTCTGTGTGGGTGTGAGTGGAAGTGACAACACCTCTCTGTGTGTGAGAGTGGGTGTGAGGGCGCTTCTGTGTTTGAGTGGGTATATGTGAGTCTCTCTGAGTGTCAGAATGGGTATGAGTGTCTCTCTGGGTGTGAGAGTGTCTGTTAGAGTATTTCTCTGGGTTTGAGAGTGGCTGTGAGAGTGTTTGGGTGTCAGAGTGAGTGTTGTGAGTCTAGGTATAAGAGCGTCTCTCTGAGTGTGAGAGTGAGTGTAACAGTTTCTGTCTGGATGTGAGAGTGGGTGGGAAAGTGCCTCTCTGAATGTGAGAGTGAGCATAACGATGTCTGTCTGGGTGTGAGAGTGAGTCTGACAGTGTCTGTCTAGATGTGAGAGGGGGAGTGAAAGTGCCTCTCAGAGTGGATGTGACAATGTCTCTCTGGCTGTGAGAGTGGGAGTGAGGGTGTTTGTCTGGGTGCTTGAGTGGGTGTATGAATAAATATATAATTTTTTTTTATGTTTCTCGTGATCCGTTGATCCTCCCGCAGATATACACTGGGGGCCGCGCTAAGCCCCATGGATGGATTCACAGATCTCAAAAGCCATAACAAATTATATTTTCGGGCATTTCAAGCCCATTACTTAGCATTTCATCACAACTATATTATCCCCATGGAGTCGGGGTACCTCTACCCTGACCCTGTCATCTCCATTGCCCCCCAGATTTCAGCCCTGGGGACCATTTCCTGATCAAATAAAAGGGAGGCCACAACATTCCTGTCAGATTGCATCCAGCCAATCAGATTTTTCCAGTGGTGCATGGATCTGCACTGGATCCGCGTAGGATCTGCATCCCTGCATATCTATATTGTTTGGACTTAACATACTTCATAAATACTGAACAGAGTTACTACATAAAGCACAACTGTGGAACACCATCTAACTTCCTGCCAAATTTGCTTTAATTCTGTTTAGTGGTTTGGGCTGTAGGTGTGTCCAAAGACCCTATGGTAAAATGAATGGGGAAAATGTGTTTTGGGAACCCCCGTTTTTCTCATCCCCTGCTTGATGGATCACCCCGAAACTTTCAAGGCAGCACCTGAACTGGCCAAAGTATAAGTTTTGAGAATTTTTGGATGATCTGTCAAGGTGTGCCAAACTTATTGGCAAAAAAGAAACTCTCCATCTATGAAAACTAGGTCCTAACTATAACTACCTAGTGGTGACCATCACTAGGTAATATATATATATTCACTTAAAAACTAAAGGTTACAGGGACATTTTAAATGTACAAAGCCATAGAAATTCAGAAGTTATGGTTAGAGTTATTGAAAGTAACTATAACTCGGGCCAATAAGGTGACTATAACTCGCACCCCCACCAAGCACAGTCATTTCTTTAATAATTTGACTGCTAATTTTTTAATTATATTTTCAATAACATCATAGAAGTTGTCATGAGTGCTGTAATATCTGGGGTAATTAGCAGTGCATGGCGAGGGTGCAAGTTATAGTTACCTTAGGGTGTGAGTTATAGTTAGAGTTGTCCCCAGGACCAGGACCACCTTTTGTTAAAACAAGCGCATTTTTTTTTGCCACCAATCTGCGACCCTGTTGCGAGTTTGCAGCTATTTTTTTTCTTAAAGTACTTTTTTGCCCTGGGGGTCCCTCTGGGACACGAGCACCAGAGTTAAGGGGTCAGGGTTTCCCTAGCATGGCCCCTTTTCTTTTTTTTTTAATCTTTTTTTCCTGGGACTCAGCTGAAGTGGAGTCCAAAGATGGCTGTGAAGTGCTGGCAGCCAATCAGATCTCCGCATGAAATGAGATCAAGTTGGCAAGTGTGACTCCATACTCAGGGTTTGACCATTCTGACAGACTGTAGTAAACACATTTATACAACGTGTTACAAAGTGCACCTTGCTGCTGTCAAACTCTTTAACAATGGCTGCTTATGTCACGTGTGTGGCATTGCATGCTTAATTTGTGCAACAAGGTTCCACCAAGGAAAAGTGCAGCACTCAGCGGGTTCAGAATTTGACTCATTGTCAAACTGTCACACTGTTTGATGCCTCAAACACCAATGTAATTAATGTTGAAAACTTCACGCAATGATGGTGGTGGTTACTGTAAACTATTCATGTAGATCTAACATTCTTTTTTTGATGCCTCATCCAATAGGTGAGAGCTAAGCCACATTTGAAGATTTGTAACTGACATCATTGAGCTATACAAACATTGAGGAAGGCGATGCTGCTGAAGCACGTCTGTATAGACCAATAAATGTAAAATATGTTTTTAATACCTTACATAAAGCCAAACCCATCCACGTATGACCCACAGGGCCCGGCCCAATCCCCTACATGCAGCCGACCCTACACCACGCACAGCCTTCTCTGAACACCAAAATATAAAAAGTGAGCCTATTGAATTTATGAAGGGATCAGCATACCAATATATATAAAGCAGATCTATCATCTTTCTTCAAAAATCACAAATATTGTTATTCCAATGTACATTTCAATTATTTATCCAGTGTAGTGTTTATTATTATAGTTTATTGTAATAATGTTTAATACTTTTTTTTGTTAAAGTCTGACTTTCTTTTCACATATTGATAATGTTATGCTTTGTAAGTAAAAAAATGTCAATGCAAACTGGGACTTAAAAAAAACCCAAAAAAAATGTCCCTGTGTTTTCCTTTTATTGTTTTTGGCCCAAAAAAACGCAATTATATAAACATCACTCCAGCTAAAGATCACAGAGCTCCAGCTAGGAGTGCTTAAAAAATATGGTAATATTTCCTGGGGCCATGGATTTAATAACCCAGGAGATTTGCTGTTTATTTTTATAATGGTGCAGGTGTGTTGCAGCCATTCAAAAAGGCTTTGTGGTGCCCCTCCCTATTCCAGGGACACCTTCAAGCTCAAAAAAGTACAAAAACAAAGAAAAGTTTAAAAAAATAATAATTTACTGTGGGTGTTCCAATGCCCATCCAGGACACACATATATTATGTATTATGTTTTTTTAAGGAGGTGGGCATGCAGCCCACCTCTGAGGTTTTCCAGGCCTTAGGGGCCCCATTCACCAAGGCTGTGTTTTTTTTAATCAGGAGAGGGTGGCACATGCCCCTGAGCCACAAGTGACTTCGGGTCCCAATCCACAAGGCCTATTTTTTTTTAAATAATGGGAGGGGCCATGCGGCCCCTTCCCCAAGCCAGCAAGGGCGCTGGGGACACCATCCTGGGGCCTTTATTTTCAAATGAAGGAGAGGGGTCATATGGCCCCCCTCCCAAAGCCTTAATGGCCCCAGAACCCATTTCCTCAAGACCAATGGCATCAATGGTTGGTGCTGTGCTGCCTACCTAGGCCAAACACAAAACATTCTGTTGGGGGTTGTGGGGGTGCTTCAGGACATCCTCTGCTCCAGCCCTCTCGTCAGGCAGCATCATACCAGGTGCTGGTGGAAGCTGGCACTTTGGGCCTCATTACGACCCTGGTGGCCGGCAGTAAGCTGGCAGTAACAGCGCCAACAGGCTGGCAGTGAACCGCCAGCGTAATATGACAGTGGCGCATTAGCAACGGCCATACCGCTGGCCCCTCCAACATATCCCCAACCACCAGCCTGTCCATGGTGGTAAACACCTCCATGGAGAGGCTGGCGGTAAGAGGGACTTGGCATGGGCAGTACAGGAGCCCCCAGGCACAGCCCCGTCGCTGAACATCAACATTGCGGCCAGCTCTTTTACAAGCCGGCCACAATTTTGATCTGACTTTTCCACTGGGCCAGAGGACGGAAACACTGTTTCCGTCCGCTGGCCCAGCGGAAAAGTCATAATAAGGGGCCACTGGCGGTATAGTGGCGCCCGCAGCTTCGGCGGTCTTTTGAAAAGACCGCCAAAGTTGTAAAGAGGGCCTTTGTATTTGCTACCATCTGGCAGGAGCAACTGTTCTCAACTTCTCCTGCCAGGTGGGAGCAAAGTGGAGTTCCACGGCCAGGAGAGGGCAGGCACTGTATGCCTGTACTCTTCTGGGCAGGTAACTACATTGTACCAGAGTGGACTCTCTAGGACACTGTAGATCAGTGCATCCCGAAAGATAGGATCCACAGGGCAATATAGGGCATGTGGAGGGGGATGCACAGGAACCCTTCCCTTTTATGATTAACTTGGTACCGAAAGATTGGTCCTCAGGGCCCATTAGAGGCTCGGCAGGAGGTCGCTCACCCCCTAGTACATCAGTCCCGGGGGAAGGGATAGCCAGGGTCTATTTGTGGTGTGGGTAGTGGGACCTCATGCCCTGCCCTTTTATTTTTAAATTAGCCCTGGGAAATTGGCTCACCAGGGCAAAGACTCAGGGAAGGTGGCCCCACTCATGAAACATTTAAATGAGAAGACTACTGGCTTGTGGCCCACCCGGGGAGGTCTATTTTATTAATAATAATACTACAAAAAAGTGTTATGGGAGCCCCCACGAGGCCTAGGGAACAGGGTATCCCTACTCTGCTCCCTTACACTCTTTTTTAAAAATAAAACTCGGAACAGGGTCCTGTAAAGGATACTTGCAAAATTTTTCTTCATGTTGCAGACATCCAATCAGAGCACCTACTCCCATAGAAGCAAATTTGGTGTTCCATAGCTTTCTAGAAATGTCAATGGAAAATGAATGGAGATTTTCCATGGGGCCCAAAAAGATTTTTTTTTTTTTTTAGCAGTACATCAAAATAGACACAGGACATTTCATTGTCATGTTATAGCCATTGGCCTCAATCACATAATGAGTGTTTGGAAGTCTCAAAGCAGCTTGGATTCAACCCAGTTTGCACCTATTGTAATCTAGAAAGATCAGCTGTGCTAGCCAGTTTTCATCAATGCTTTATAATATGAGGTAAGCAGACTGACTGCCAGTATGAGGCCCAATTGTTCCAGTCCTAGCCTGGTTAGAGGCATATTACCATATTTCTAGTCAGAATGAGGCAAGAATTTAAATAGCTTCAGAATTTATTTGAAAAAGGTTGCACGTTAGGTGGCCCTATTTTTACAAATGTCTTCTATAGCTCATTAGGGATCTTTCAGAGCCTCCTTATTTCTCATTTAGCATGGGCCTGATGGCCCCCTAAATCTCATGCAATGTTGTGGTGCAGGTGTGTCTGATTTATTGAAGGTGATAACGGAGGTCTTATAAAGTAAATCTACCACAGTGAATGTTTGAAATATCGATTGCATGATATCCCCCCCACATTTTTGCCTTCTTTTGCTGAACCTGTTTTTCTTGTGACCATAGGACTTGGCATACTTTGCACCTACTAATCGGAGATACTGTGCTTGTACTCTCCTTTTTAAATATGTCAGGATAAGCATACCCCTAGATGTCACATTTATTTTATTTATAAGTCCCTAGTAAACAGTACCACATGTACCCAGTGCCTGTAAATGGAATGCTCCTACTGAAGCACTCATTGTGCCACCCACTAAAGTAGCATTGTAAAACATGTGGCACCCTCTGACCAGGTGACAAAAGATTCTGCCATGCTGAATTTAGGGAAAGAGGGGTAGTGTGGGATAGTTTACTGCAGAGCACAATGCTCCATCTGCTCACTCAATCCTATGTGTTTGATCTTTTATCAAAAAGGTTTATTCCACATGTGCTGTCAGGATATGTGCAGTATCTCACTCTGTACTTGTTTGAAAAATTACAAGATGGTCATACTACCAAAGTAACAGGAAATCACCCTACACCCGAGGCATTTGTCTCAGCTCTTGGAGGAAAATCACACCTCATCAACGGGGCTATTCAGCTCCTAGGTGACAGTTGGAAGCTAATGTAAACGGGCTGCTAAAGGCATTAGGCAGGGAAAACATAACATTTTAAAAGTACCTTCTCCAAAATATTGATTATAAACCTGACTTTACCAGTGGATTGGGTTTGAAATAAATATTTTAAAAAGTCTAAGGGGCATATTTATACTCCGTTTGCGCCGAATTTGCGTCATTTTTTTCGACGCAAATTAGACGCAAAACTAACACCATATTTATACTTTGGCGTTAGACGTGTCTAGCGCCAAAGTTCATGGAGTTTTTTTGCGTGAACACCTTCCTTGCGTTAATGATATGCAAGGTAGGCGTTCCCGTCTTAAAAAATGACTGCGATGCTATTGCGTCGTATTTATACTCCCGGGCAAAAATGACGCCCGGGAGTGGGCGGGACTAAAAAACCCGCATTTGCGCCGGAATTTAGCGCCTGGGTCAGGGCAGGCGTTAAGGGACCTGTGGGCTCAGAATGAGCCCAGAGGTGCCCTCCCAATCCCCCAGGGACACCCCCTGCCACCCTTGCCCACCCCAGGAGGACACCCAAGGATGGAGGGACCCACCCCAGGGGAGAGAAGGTAAGTTGTGGTAAGTATTTTTTATTTTATTTTTTGGCATAGGGGGGCCTGATTTGTGCCCCCCTACATGCCACTATGCCCAATGACCATGCCCAGGGTACAGAAGTCCCCTGGGCATGGCCATTGGGCAAGGGGGCATGACTCCTGTCTTTGCTAAGACAGGAGTCATGTTAATGGCGTCTGGGCGCCCAAAAAAATGGCGCAAATCGGGTTAAGACGTTTTTTTTTGCCTCAGCCTGACTTGCCCCATTTCTGGACGCCCAAACGCCACTTTTCCCTACACTGGCGCTGCCTGGTGTACGTGATTTTTTTTCACGCACACCAGGCAGCGCCGGTCGGCTAACGCCGGCTAACTCCATTCAATAAATACGGCGCCCGCATGGTGCTTCAGAATGGCGTTAGCCGGCGATAATTTTTTTGGCGCAAAACTGCGTTAGCGCAGTTTTGCGTCAAAAAGTATAAATATGGCCCTAAGTGTACTCTGCACTTGTAATACATATTTAAAAAATCTAAGTGCACTTTGCACTTGTTTGAAAAATTCCAAGTTTCATGGTGGTGGTGTGGACCACTAAGCAGCTTCATGAGGCACTTTACTGTGACCCACAGGCTCAAACACCACTAATAAGTTACAAAAATTCAAACCATAATCAATATCCATAAGATATGTTTTCCATTGCTTGTTTTTTTTTATTGATCATATGTTCATTGACTTTTGATTGTGTGAATTTATAATTTACCATTGTGTCAATGCGTGATATAGCAAGATGAAATACATTCAATTGATCATCATGGCTCAATCACTCCATGGACCCAATGCATATAGGGTAAATGGATCCTTCATCATGGGTTTTTTCAAATGCCTGAAATTCGGTACACCATAAAATGTCAGTCGCCTTCCATTGTTTAGGGAATGACCAGGACTTTCCGCCATGCACAGGCTGGCACTAGGCATCAATGTAGCATCCCCAGAACCATCTTCAGAACACTCCTGTTCCTATGAAGACCAGAAGGTTTGCGCTGCCAGCTGGAGCCTCAAGGAATGCTAGACCTACTTGCCTTGAACCAGGACCCTAGAAGTGACCCAAAGGTCAGTTGGCTAACCTCCTGTTTGAGCTACAGGGGCACAACAAGCTTCCAGAGACATCACTTCCTGCAACAGTCCAGCTGACTATTTCCAACTCAGCCTGCCCTGGACCCTGAAGGTGGCTTCTGCTGAAGTGTGTTTTTACCTTCAAGTTCTGTTCCTGAGGTCCTGGAACCATTGGCTATAAAGTGTACATGGTGCTTTGCTCTACTGGAAAAGTTATTCTAGCAGCTTGTACCTGGAGCTTAACAGGTGGTCAGCCAACTGAGCCTTGGAGTCCAATTCTTTGTCCTGGGTACAAGGAGAAGCCATTCCAGGCTTTCAGGTATTGTAGATCTGTGAAAGGATACCCAAAGGTGCCACATTTACACCTGGCGCAAGCCTGTGGGGAAACAAGGGTGACTCCTGGACCCTCTCTAATTAATAGGGAAAAGGCTCACAGCAATAATGCTACCCATATTTGCAACTGTTCCTATGTGCCCTACTGCAAATAATCCCACAGTATTTCTTTCTACTTAAAAGCAAGATGGTAGAACTTTCCTTCCTTTGTGCAGAGCTTCTGTGCCTACCCTAGAAGCATGGTTAGGGAAATTAGAAATCTCTCCTCAGTGGGCAGTCAAATTCAGTTCCAGAAGCAGCTTCTCTTCCATTGAAAGTGGTGCCTGGCTGACTAGAGGGGCAAAGGAGGGGGGCAGGCCTAAGTGTTAGCTACATCTGCTTGTGACTGAGAATGCTTCTTTGAAGTTTATTAAATTACTGGACACAGCCAAGATAGTCATACTGCCAGAATAACAGGAAATCACTCCAAACCCGAGGCATTTGTCTCAGTTCTTGGAGGAAGATCACACTTCATCAAGGACAATAGTCAGCTCCTATGTGACAGTCGGAAGCTCATGTAAACGGGCTGCTAAAGACATTAGGCTGGGAAAATGTAACATTTTAAAAGTACCTTCTCCAAAATATTGATTATAAACCTGACTTTACCAGTGAATTTGGCTTGTAATAAATATTTTAAAAAGTCTAAGAATAAATTGCTGCTGTTATCTAAGCGGTGATACTATTATTAAATGCAATATTATATCCCAGTGCTTTCTTATGGAACAGCTAGCCCTGCTACAGTGAGAACAGTGTTTGGGGCCTTGTCAGTATAAGGACAAGTTGAACATTGAAAGTTTTCATGTCCTACTTTAAAATAACATGCGCCCTTCTTATGGGCTTTGCAACTTACATAGGATTGACATTATTATTTAAAAGCAGGTTTTAGGCCTCTGAAAAGGGGTTATCATTACAAGTCGAATTTACAGTTATAAAAATTCACAGACAGACTATGGTGGTAGGCTTGCTGTCATGTCTGTACTGCCACTGGTTTGGGTGGCACAATGGGTGCTGCAGTCCACTAGAGACATTTAACGTACAGGCTCTGGGTACAATGTGTACCATATACTCAGGGTCCTAATGGTAAGTTAGATATATTTTAGGGGCCACAGCACCTGCTCTGTGGCCTGGTTAGCAGAATCCCAGGGTCGAGAGTCAAAAACCCAGCATCATCAGTTCAAACATATGGGGTGATCTTGTAAAAAGAAGCATTTTCCTATACAGGCATAACAGGCACTTGGGATGTGAACACCAGCATCTGGGTTATCGCCTACAAGCAGTACTTTGCATGAGTAGGCCAGCACTCCAGTGGCACAGTTAAAAAGGTATTGAAACAACTACCACTTCCTAAAACCCAGTATGCTGCCGCCACTGCTCAGCATGTTAAATCTATGACAGGGGCAGAAGTTCACAGTCAGTTAAATAATTGTATGCTTGGAGATACCCTCCTGGTTACCGAATGTAACATAATGGTCTCACTCATGTCAAGGTACAGACCTAGGCGTTTTGTGCACACAATAGATTAGTGCAAGGCTAGTGCCACAATCAAAAACAGATACTTACAGTCATGCACTGAAGGGGGCAGGGAAACACGACTGTACTCAATACAGAGAAATTCCTGTCCCAATAGTGGTGAATTTGGTTTGTGAAACTAGTTAGTATTTTACCTTAAATCATCTTCTCTATCTCTACCATTTCTGTTTTACCTCTGTGTATGGGATGATTATTCATGAATTTATCTATGGGGCCGCTTACGCCTCAGTGTGAAAAGTTAGAAGCTTGCTAGATTGTATTCCTTAAAGCTCATTTGTTAAGCCCTATTATGTTCACGAGTTTCAAAGATCAAAGAACTCAGTTACAAAGAACTTTTCCTTCAGACTTTCAGCAACTTAGCTCAGCATTGTTATTGTCAAAAGGGAGGGATTTGGACGTGGCACTTGAGCTTCATATAGATGCACACAACATTACACTTTTTATCAACATATTCTATACCAAGTTCACTGAAAAATAGTTTGAATTAAATAGGTTTTTGCATAATTTTTAATCTACACCTATCCTCACCCTGCCTAATAAAGAGAAATTCACTCACAGTTAGTTCTGGCAAGTGGAAAGAAAAGTATAATTATCTGATATCATGATGGGTACAATCATTTGCTTTAAACAAAGTACAGAATTGTAATACTAAAACAATCCAATTTGCTTGACTGTTATTTTGCTGAATCATGTAAAAGAAGCCTTTGCAAGAAGATGGATTGGTGTCACATATCCTGCTATTTGTAATCATAAAGTTAGCCACATATAGATACATTATGTGCATTGTTTCTTTTAGATTTCTGGGGCAGAGTCACCTTATATGTGTAGTCTTGCCTGATTTTTCTCCTTTTTCTTGATTGTAGTTTTGGTATTAGGGCTGCGTGTGTTGTGGCACTTCTAGCCACAGCTATGGTGTGCATTCTTTGTCAAACCTTATTCACCCAATTGGTGTACTTAATTTTCCAGTAAGTCCACAACATTTTTTGCAGAAATTGCAAAGAAATTGGGTGGTTAAATGGAATAAGTGACCTGCAAGGTGCATTTACGCAACCAAAATAAATGGCAAAAAGGAGCTCAATTGTGCTGTCTTTGGGCTACTAAGACACCTGGCATAGAAAACTGCTGTGTAAGGTAGGAAACGTAAAAGGATGTCACCCTTGAAACATGCTTTTCAGAGCAGAAGGCTGGGTAAATGGGGTCTGATTTATCAAGTTTTCATGCCAAGCAATTTAGCAAGACACTTTGCTACACTGTGCTAGGTGGAAAGAAGTGGGTAGGAAAGTGCCATATTCAATATTGTATGGCCCATTTCTTTCCACGCCTTGTGCTAGAGCACAATGTGCTGCCTTGTGCCAATGCAGGTACAGTTGTCCCATGCTGCAAGGGTACCTGTGTTGCAGGCTGGAATGTTTTTGTGCACAAAGGGACACCTTCCTCGACAAAAACTATTCTGAGAGTTTTTTTCCTCTTCGTAAGTGTGCTACAGAATGCACTTAGAAAGAGGGAACAGTGAGGAGAAATACATATTTTTCTCCTGGTTGCGACACCCATGGGAAGGTGTTGCATTTTGGCACATTCCCAGGTTTATTAATGTTGGTAGATATGGGAATGTGCCACAATCCATGGCTGGATGTGTGGGAATACCTATGCTCTACCAATGGAATGTCTTACCAGAGCAGAGTATTGCAAGATAGTAACTTGTTCTGCCTTACGTTACTCCAGATTTACCAACCCATGCAGGGTCCACAAGGTGGTCTTGTGTGGCTTAGAACAATTTCATTCCAGGTTTTGCATCACTCTCCATTGCTTTGCTTGGTGTAACAGTGATAAAAGTGCCCGTCGATACATAAAAAGGTGGCATGCTACACATTGATATGGCCTCTTAGATAATAATTGTCTAGAAGTTATTTCACTTTGTAGGCAAAGCTACATTTGCAGGAACCAACGGAGATTGGATTAAAATCCTTACTTTCTATTTTCACTGGGGGACATGTGAGAAAATTGATTAAAAGTTATTTCTCAATTTATTTAAAAAAACACTCTTTGATGAAAGCAGATTTTTTATAACATTGGTGCAAACGTAACTTCAGAGAGAGTATACTTTGTGCTGCCTGAAAAAAATTTGGTTTAGAACTAATTTTCCTTCCTACTCCAAAGGCTCAATACACATTCTGGACTGGGAGATAATACTTGGAAGCTAAAGCTTCAGTACTACTT
The DNA here is from genome assembly GCF_031143425.1 of Pleurodeles waltl. Classification (NCBI taxonomy): domain Eukaryota; kingdom Metazoa; phylum Chordata; class Amphibia; order Caudata; family Salamandridae; genus Pleurodeles; species Pleurodeles waltl. The sequence continues at coordinate 845,116,369 of NC_090438.1, read as the reverse complement.
CCATCATTCTTTTGTGTTGCTGAAATTGTCCTAAGTGGGAAGTGTATGCCCAGATGTGGGCCCCGTGCTCACTGAGTCAATGGATTCAAGCTAGTCTGGCTGATAAAGGACGACATCCTGAAACCAGTCCCAGGATGTTTGTTTGCAGTCTAGGGAAGATCTGGCCAGGCACTTCGGGCTGGATTGTTCCCATGGGGAACAGGGTCAAGACTGATTTGCATATAGCTGGGTCCAAACTGGTATGGCATGGTGAGTAAGAAGAATGATGGATACCCAGATCTGTGACTGAGGGTGAGTGTTTGAAAAGTTTCAGCACTCCGTCCATTATCCTTTTGTGTTATCCAATCTATTTTTGTCAAATGTTGTACTACATTGCCTTACGTAATCTTGTAAAAGTCTATATAACAGATTTTTTTTTGCTTTGGAGTGGTGACCAGTGGAGAGCTAGACCAGATTACAGAGTGGTAGAAGGGACAAGGCACTGCAACCCTCAGTCTCTCCTAATTAAGCACTAAAGCATACTTTTGGCATAACCTTAATCTGAGAAAAATCAGGAAGGAACTCACAGATACTCTCCACATGAGACATCACTTTACCCCTGTCCAATTATATTTATTGTGTATGATATCTATAGGGGATAAAGAACCACCTGCTGTACATTATAAGGAAACTGCAGGTCACGGAGGAGTTCCTTTATAAGGTTATGGAACTCTGAGGTAAACTGCAATATTTTTATCCTGTGTAAAGGGATACTTTATGCCATATAGTACACGGTCACACCATCGCCTTTCCCACAAACCACTGAAAGCCTTGGTGTGTAGCTCCTTCAGAAAGAGAGAGCATGTTTACAAACGTGAAGAATAAAAATACTGTGTATTGCATTGACAGTGGCTAGAGCCTTCATGTTGCTTCCCTTGCTGCTTATGCCTCTGCTTTGCTACCTGCTGCAATAAACAGAGGAGGGTGGGGTGGGGGAACAGGAGTTAGAGAGAAAGTGACAGTGGTGTAAGTGGGATTTGGCCTTCAAAAACTCCACTGGCTCCAGCCCCGAGAAATATTCAGTGCAGAAAATGGGCAGTCTGACTGTGTTCAGTGTTAGAATTTCAGTGTTTCATGGTTAGTGTAAGATATTGGTTTACTGGTTGAGAGATGTAATATCCTACTCAAGCAGCAACTACAATCCTTGTCAGGGTGAATTCACAAGCAACCCCAAATTAGCCTGTGCTTAACCCTCTGGTAGCCTGGCACAAACGCAGTCAGGGTTAACTTCGAGGCAATGTGTTAAGTGGTTATGTAGCACTTAAAACAATAATAAAGTGACCACACAAGATAAGAAAAATCCAACAGCAATTTAAAAAAATGGAGTAAAATTTAATAAATTATGAGAGCCCAAACTGACAGAAAATCCAATCAGCAGAACCGGAGCTATGTCATTTTAAAGATTTGAGTAAGATAAAGTACCAATAAGCCAAAAACTCCACCTGTGAATATATGGTAGTGCTGGACCGGGGCAAAGTCACAAGTTCAGGATGACAGGAGGGACCGTGGGCTAGTGACAGTGACAGAGACCCAGCTCGGCCCACTGAAGAAGATTACCTTAAATTCTGGTTGCGGACTGATGCAGAGTAATCCGTCGAGGATGAGTCATTCAGTATTTATTCGGGGAGCTTTGAAGCTGCAATGCAAGGTTCTGCATTTACACCTATGCAGTTTAAGAGGGGTGTGCTATACAAACTTCTACGACAAGATGCTTCATGCACCGACTGGTTCCAAAGAAGCTGGGAAGTGGCAATGTGAATTCCTGCACCAGAGACTAAACACACAGCATTTCCAATGTGAGTGTGATATGGTGAGATGATGAGTTGCCCTGCAGCTCAAATACAGCTTTTCTGGTTGGCACTGCTTTGCACAGAAGCTCAGATGGATTGGTTCTGTCGAGACCACAGTTGGGGCTGGTAGAGAACCTTCAGAGCCACATCTTAGGGTCCAGGACCAGGGTGGCACCACTTGGAAGGCAAGGACTCATAGCTGTCCAGAAGATAGAGGAAGCCTGTTCTGCCCCTGCGGCATTTGGTCAGGAAGTCAGCCAACTAGCCCTTGGAGTCACTCTGGTTGTCCTGGGTTCAAGAGGCAAGTCCAGTCTTTCACTCAGGCATGGGGGCAGCAGGGCAGCGCAGCACAACAGTAGAGTGGCAGTCATTTTTGCAGCAGAGCAGCACAGCAGACCTTCTTTTAAGTCTTCCACAGGTCGAGATATGTACCGAAGAGTTGGGTTCTGAGGTCCTATATTTGTACCTGTTGCCCACTTTGAAGTAGGACAAGCTTCCAGAATGTACCACTTCCCAGAGGAGCCTGAAATTGCCTTCCTTCCTGCCCTGGCCCCACATTGTCTGGGTCACAATAGACTAGTATCAAACTCCTTTGTGAGAGTGCTCAGGCAGGGCCTTTGTGATGTGCAAATGTGGCAGTTGACAACTTCTTCCCCTTGTAAACTCAGATTGGCCCATCCTGCTAACACCTAGCTTCCCTTTGTCTCACTGCCTGGGAGCAATACACAAAAACGAACTGCCAACTATATCTTGTCATGTGACCCACGAACTAAGCAGCTGACACCACGTAGTTGGGACAAGAAAACACAACATTTTGAGAACTGTGACTTAAAATCTGACTTTACCATTAAAGAAGGCTTGTAATTACAATTCTTTAGGCACCAAACCCGACCTGTTTACCTTCTTGAAATTGATAGTTATCACTTATTAAATGTAATAAGGTACCCCAATGCTATCCCATGGCAGAGATAGACCTTGCAGTAGGGAATAAAGAATGTAAGAGTTCTTCACTACCAGGACTTGTAAAACTTAAGAGTACATGTCCAACTTGTTAAGTACACTGCACCCTACCCTCTGGGCTGTTCAGAGGCTACCCTCGGGTGACATATGTATTAAAATGGAAGGTTTGGACCTAGCAAAAGGTTTATTTTGCCCAGCCAAAATGGCAGTTTAAGCTGCTCACACAGGCTGCAATGGCAGGCTTGATACATGTTTATGGACCTACTAAAGCAGGTGGCACAAAAGAGCTGCAGGCCAACTAGTAGAATTTAATTTACAGATCCTGGCTACATGTGGTATTGCTTTACTGGGGCCGTACAAGTAACTTAAGCATGCCGAATGGGTATAAACCTATTCTTCTATGATTAGGGGAGCGAGCAAAAGCACTTTAGCGCTGGTTGGCAGTGGTAAAGCGCAGAATCCTAAGGACAACAAAACTGAGATCAGAAAAAATTGGAGGGGTGAAAGCAAAAAGGTCTGGGGGAAGACCAACCTAAGGCTGACAGATCTAACAGTTTGCTCATATGAGGAGTTTATGAAACTCTACAGTGCGTTTTCGCTTCACGTATGACTAAAATAACACTCAGTGTCATATTTACAAGCCCTGTGGAGCAGGGCAGCTCAGCAAATTCAATGTGTACTGACCTGCAGCACATGGAAAGGGCAGAAATGCACTGTATTTGCAAGATAGAGTGCACCTATGCCCTTTCCCCCTTTGCAGGCACACAACTTATTGCCTAGTGCCAATGCAGGCACCCTTGGATCATGGTGCAAGGGTGTCTGCATTTTTTTGCTGGCAGGATTATTTTTGTGTATGAAGGGACACTTTTCTTCACAAAAATAATCCTGGGAGGTATTTTCCTCCTTGTATGTGTACTGCAGAATGCAGCACACGTAGAAAGAGGAAACAGTGAGGAGAAAGATATTTCTCTTTGTTGCATTTGCCCTGGGGAGGCATACAGTTTTGAAGCATTGCCAGGTTCCCAGAGTCTTGTAAATCTGGGATTGCGTCAAATCCTATTGTTTTTTCATGGGAAAACCCATTGCAAAGCCCATGCAATGCCTCTCTGCATTGCCTTACACCATATCTACAAGGCTGTGAAAAGCCAAGAAAAGTAGCTTTGCGTGGCCTTGTAGATATGGGTCTGCATTATGTGTTGCTGGTGCATTACAAAAAGTGACACACTGGTGGAGCACGGGGCTTGTAAATATGTCCTTCAATGCTCTTATTAGTTCCAATCAGAGCAAAACCTTTCAGTGTAATGATTTTTTAGTAGTAGATGGCCCAGAGATAGAATGTGTGTGTTCATAAGTAATGTGCACTTGTCTTTGAGTGTTTAAAATGGACTAATGCCACTTACCTTACTAATTCTGAAAGGAACTTCTTTTGTCTTAGTCTTATCAAATTTCTTCAACCACTTTCCTGAGCAGATGGCTGCACCCAGCAAAAGAAGTTTAGTCTGGTCAGTGGCATTGTCTTCACAAAGTATTGTCTCAATTTTACCTGTTAAAAATAATGTTAAAAGTATGTTTTCATTAAGTACTGCATACTGGTTTGTTCTCAGCCTCCCTTTTTTTGGGTATGCTAGTGATTACAATAATGTCCTGGGCATGGGGCTCAGGCAGGAAGAATTGTGTTGCCATACCAATTTCTCAAAACAAGAAGAAGAAGAAGAAGAAGAAGAAGAAGAAGAAGAAGAAAATATGTGACCCCCAGCCCATTCACATATTTTGCCCCCAGATGTAGCATGCACTGGTGACTACCAATTTTAGTGGCTTCGGCTTTCAAACTTTTGCAGTCTGTCATACAGGAAAAACAAAGTATTCCCTAATATGCATGACATGCCCTGTATAATGTGTATACTGAACATTTACTCACACTACATAGGAATATTTTGAGGCTCTGCATTTGGTGCATTGGTTGGGCTAGATAAGGAAGGTCTGAAAAGCTTAGGTCAGGGATGTCAGATTCCTGACATGAGAGACATGAATGTAGTAATAAGGGAGGAGGAAACAAAAAAGACAGAATGAAGGTACAGAGGAAGCACTGACTCATCCTCTTCCTCTCTGATGATGACACCCCCAACTCCCAGGCAAAGTTTGCCACCTGCATGTCTGAAGTTACCAACCAGATGAAGGCCAACTTCTTAAAGCTCAACTCTGACAAGACAGGGGTAGTCCCTGGTGTCCCATTGAATTAGGACCAACACCCAACCAGTCTAACCTAGCCTGGAACCTCGGCAAATTAGTGGATAACCATCTCCTAATAGCAGGCCTCCTGGTCCTCCGCCTCAATCTCCTCAGGAAAATCTTCAAATGGCTCCCCCTCAACACCTACAAAACTGTCACACAAGTCTTGCTCTCCAGCAAGCTAGGCTAAGGAAGCACACTCTACATTTACATCACCAAACATCTCACCAAGGACTTCAGGTCTTTCAAAAAAGCTGCAGCCAGACTACGCTACAACTCTCACTCTACATTCACATCTCCACACACATGTAAAAGGCTTCCTCTAGCTCCACGGTAACGAAGACACACTCTTCAAGCTCCAGGCACATTCATACCAATCCCTACATAATCTAGGTCCCATTTAAGTCAACAGCTGCTTAAAATGACACTTTTGGAATAAAAACCTCTGCACTCCATGTCCCTCACATCTGAAGAACTAGACCTTTTTCATACATGGCTCCCAAAGACTGGAAAGGGCTCCTCCTGAAGATCAGAGCCACTAGTTCAGGCCTTGAAGTCTACAAAAAAACTGAAAGCCTGGCTAGTCCAATCGTTCCCAGCCAGGACCACACTGTCTTTCTTTAGGTGCCAGTATACCCTCCCAGGTGAGATTGTGCCAAAGTAACTCTGTGTCTTGGAGCAAATGATTTATACTTCTTTCAACTGCAACTCTCTAAAACAAATTGGGATATTAATTGTGAAGGAGGTGAGGTTGCATGTTTACCCAAAGATGGATACCTCACGGAGCCCTATCAGGAAAAGGAGAGCCTGAGATCCATGAAACTGTACTTTGGTTTTGATTTTGCCAATAATGTGTAATTCAGGTAAGCACCACAGGTTTTAGTAAGCACTACAAACCTACACTATGAATGGTCCCTCACATTATAAGGCCCACCCCAAATCTGTTCCAGTCCCTTAAGGGCCCGGTGAGTATATGGATTATAAATTGGGGTGGATTGTACTCAACCACAAGTAACACTGGCACTGTTCTTGTAAAGGTTTCAGTAATTGAAACCTGAGCTCAATCCCTGGTAGCTATGGCAGAGAGCAGACAGGTTTACCTTATGAAATTGTGTAAACTATTTTGAAGTACTAATACAGTTAAACAGTCAAAAACACAATACAATAGCAATTCTACTTTTTTTTCCAATAGAACAAATTTGAATGAACAAAATTACACCAAATTGACGCAATCCAATATGAAGATCTGGAGATATGATTGTAATTTTTTTTTAAATAACAATAGTGCTAAAAATTCAAACAATCAACAGCTGGCAAATGATCACTCAAGACCAGAACAAGAGTAAGGTTTAAAGCCGACAGCAATAGAACACAAGTTGGATACACAAGTCAGATTGGTACCAGTCAAAAAGGAACTTTCAACTTAAAAATATTTCAAGAAGGCAGAGTCCTCAGCAAGGCAAGGCTGCAGGCTGGAACCAAAGAAGGGTTCATCAACAGCTGGATGAGAAGTCAAATGTTTTGGTGAAGCTGTGATCCAAGCTGGGACAAGCTCAGAGTGAGAGAAGTCTGGAGTTTGTTCCCGGGAAGGCATCTGCATTGATCAGAGACTGCTTGGGGTCTGGGCCCTGTGAAGATTTCCACCTTTGGACTTAGACTCTTTTTTGACAGTCAGATATCCTTCGGGGTAAGACTGCAGGCTACAGTTGAAGAGGGTTCAGTGTTGTCAGATGCCAGTCGGCGTCAAGTCTGCTGAAACGGATTTGCTGCTGTTGCGAAGAATGAAGTAGGAGCTGTGGCAAAGTCAGAACACTGTAGGTGGATCATTTGGCATGTTGTTCCCTGGTTCTCATTGGTTCTCCTAGGAAATAGTTGGCAAAAAGTTCTTAAGCCCCGCCAATCTAAGTTTAGCACAAAGTCGACACTTTGTCGAAAACTAAGGGTTCCAGGAGCTCAGTAACAGTGCTTCATAGTCAAGACTCACTCCAAGAGAAGTATTTAGTAGAGTTCAGGACAGTTCTGGTTGAATATGGTCAGCTAGGCTCTTTCAGGAAAGTGGGCTGCTTGCAGCATTAGTTTCTCTGTAGTTTGACTGGTGGTCAGCCAACTGACCCTTTGAATGTACTTCTTTCTCCTGGTTACATGTGGGAGCAGGTCCAGCCCTTAAGGTTTTCCTCACTGGTCGCAACAGCAGCTGAAGGCCTTTCATTATCTTTTACAGGTCCAGTAGTTTTCTGAAGAGGGTATGCAGGGATGTCACATTTATGCCTGGCACTAGTCTATGGGTGAGGGTAACTCCTGGACCATCACCTACCAATAGAGCAAATGTTCTCAGTCTTACCTCGTCTTACAGCAGCTCCTGTGTGCCCTACTGCAAACAATCCTGCAGTGCCCATTGCTACATACAATCAGAGTCCTGTGTCCAGCCAAGAAGCATGACCAGGGAAATACGCAATACCTCCTCTCAAAATCATTTGAGAGGGCAGCTCCTCTCCCACTGTGATTGAGCCTGTGTCTCGGCTCTGGGAGCAAGTTTACAGTTCATTAATAGCTATTTAGCTCCTGGGGACAGTTTGAAGCTGAGACAAATGGGCTTCTAGAGGCTTTAGGCAGGCTAAATGTGAGTTTTTAAAGGTACCTTTTGTAAAGTGTTTGTTAAAATTCGACTTTAACAATGAATTCGATTTGTAATATATATTTTAAAAAGTCAAAGAACAAATGTTTTAGCTGGTTCGTAGGCGTAAATAACATTATTGAATTTTAAGATTAATTTCATACTCTTTCCTATGGAAAAGCTAATCTTGCTACAGTGAAAATAGCTTTAGAGGCCTTGGCACTGTAAGGACGTGTTTTACATTAATGTCCAACGTTTGATTACCATGCACCCTGCCTTACTGGGCAATGAGTCGCCTTAGGTGTGAACTTTTGCTACTGAAAAGCAGGGTTTAGGCTTGTCAAAAATGGTTATTTTAGCATGTTGAATCAGTACACTGAGAACAATATTCTTATGACTTAAAGGTTAGTTAAATATGCCCATGAGAAGTATGCCCAATTTTGACGTGGTTTCGGGGTCAGAACAGATGCACAATGGCCTGGTAAGCAGAGCCCAATGCATAGAGTAAAAAAACAACAGCATCAGTCCATCCAAAAAATTGGGCGTTCGTGCAAGAAGAGGCATTTTCTTACAGGTCCCTTCTGCGACAGGCTATCAGTGTGCAAACACTAGAATGTTGAAGATGGTAGTCTTGCATGCACAACCCATATACGTATGCACATGTATGTGTTCAGATGTTTGTGTATAACCAGGTCAGCGTCTTTAATCCTGGCTGCGCAGCTGTGGCCGTATCCGAAAAGGTAGACACTGGTGGTCATCATTCTCATTCCATTTGTGTCAGATTTACATTTTCATTCTGGATACTAACAAACAAGCGGCAGGTTTGTACATTTGTCAGAAATCAAAAGTGACAAAACATTTGTAGATAATTTCACACCCTCTAAATACACACAAATCTGCTGCTGTCAGCAGCACAGGTGATAGTTTTATGTGGGTTCCAAGTTACTATGTGCACTCTGAAACAGAGTCATTTATTCAACAATGGATGCACACATCCCATTTGCTCCTTTGTGCAGATGCAGGAAACTTAAATAGGATACATCCCCTGGAACCCTTTGTAAATCTTTATCTGGTCCTTATGGGTCACTGTATATCAGTACTTATCAACATATCATGACTACAACTACCTAATTTGAATATAAACTTCCCTATTTCTTTACAGTTGATGACAGGGTTTGTCAGATGCCTGTGTCAGACCCCTTTAAGGGTACCACAGGGATGACAGAGGTAATGGGACCCAACTTTGGTCTTTGGGTTTGTTAGTCAATGGTGTCCTGGGTCCGTCCTATTTTGGACCTGCAAACTGGGGCAAGTACAAGCCTTTCCACACCTGGGATTGTGAGATCAGGTGTTCACAGGTTTCCCATGGAGGTAGAGTGGGGAAGACAGGAGCTCAGAACTGAACAGTCAACCAGCAGTCACAGTCATGGTGAAGGATCCACAGTTGTGGCAGAGTGTCCATACTTGTGACAGAATCTTAGCAGTGAGAAGCTGCAGGGTAGAGATTCTGACACAAGTGCGGAGACTCTGACACTATTGTGGAGCTTCCACCACAATTTCAAAGGCACTTTGTGAATTGGGCCATCTATTTCCACCCCAGTGTGTATCATTTATGTAAAATTAAAGTACCTTAATCCCACAGCAGAACAGAATCCTACACAATTTAATTGAATAAGTGAATACATGTTTGTGTTCCTTGTTGCGATTCCCAGTAAGTGCTACACACCTCTACCTATATTCTCTTCTCAGCCCAGTGAACCCAGTAGTTAAACTCTCCAGTACTCTGTGGGCGAAGAAATGAACAGTCACAGGTCAGATCATTTTTACCCTGTAGGAAAGTAGCCTCTTTCTAGCTTGGTTACCCCAACTTTTGGCCTGTTTGTCAGTGTGTTTGACTGTGTCTACAGGGATCCCGCTAACCAGGACCCCGGAAGTTATGCTCTCTCCCTTAAATTTGGTTGTTGGCTACTGTTTTTCACAGTATTTCACCCACAATTGGTATACTGGTGCCCCCTTATAAGTCCCTAGTATATGGTACCTAGGTACCCAGGGCATTAGGGTTCAAGGGGATCCCAATGGGCTGCAGCATAGGGAGCCCATGCAAAGGCTTCTGCAGGACTGCCATTGCAGCCTGCGTGAAAGGGTGCAAGCACCCTTTCACAGCCAATTACACTGCACCAGGTCACTTATAAGTCACCCAAACAGCAGGCCCTCCAGCCCTAAGGGCAGGGTTCAAAGTACCTGTGTGTGAGGGCACCCCTGCACTAGCAGAGGTGCCCCCATGACCACCAAGATAATTTTCCTGAGCTTCGTGAGTGCGAGAACGCCATTTTTCACGTGTACCGACATACGTCACTATCTATGGCCAGATACATAATGGTAACACCGAACATAGGCATGTTTAGTGTCAACCATGTAGGAATCATACCCCAATGCTTTTGAAAGCATTGGTTGCATGATTCCATACACTCTGGGGGCTCCTTAGAGGACCCCCAGTATTGCCACTTCAGCCTTCTGAGGTTTTCCAGGGAGCCCCAGCTGCTACCACCTCATAGAGAAGTTTATACCCTCCTGTTGCTTGAAAAGCTCGAGCACAGGAAGGCAGAACAAAGGATTTCCTTTGGAAGAGGGGTGTTACACCTTTTTCCTTTGAAGGTATGTGTTACAGGCTTGGGAGGGGTAGCCTTCCTAAGCCACTGGAAATGCTTAGAAGGGCACATTTGGTGCTCCCCTTGCATAAACCAGTCTACACCGGTTCCGGGCACCTAGTCCCTGCTCTGGTGGGAAACTGGACAAAGGAAAGGGGAGTGACCACTCTCCTGTCCATCACCACCCAAGGGTGGTGCTCAGAGTTCCTCTGGAGGGTCGCTGGGTTTTGCCATCTTGGATTCAAGGTTGGCAGGGAAATCTGGGAGCATCTGAGTGGCCAGTGCCAGCAGGTGACATCATAGCCCTCCCCTGATAGGTGCTTGCCTAGTTAGGTGACTAATCCCCCTTTCAGGTCTACTTAGGGTCTCTCCTTTTTGTGGATCCTTCAGATTCAGATTGCAAGACTCCAGCAGGAATCCTCTGCATCTTCCACTTAGACTTCTCTCTGAATAAACTGCATCTGGACCCTCCAGGAACTTTACAAGCTGCAACAAAGAAGCAAGACACCTTCTGCAACGTTGCATCTCCGGGTCCTGCCAGCAACTGCAACTGTTTCCTATTCATGCATCCTATGAGGACAGGACCATCTTCAGCCTGCATCAGAAGAGCAAAGGAATCACCCTTGGGGTGAAGGAATCACTCCCCTTGCTTCGGAGGCACCAACAGCAATGATGGTCGGCTGCGTGGATCCCCTCCCCTGCTGAGCTGCGTGTATCCTGAATCATGAGTGGTGGACTGAAGTAGTCCCGACGGCCCTTTCTTCCAACTGTCCAACTTTGGTGGAGGAAAGAGCTTGCCTCCCCATGCAAGACAGTACCCCCGTGCAGAGCATGTTTTGCAGCTGCCAAGGCTTGCTGGCATCCCTCCTCCAAGTCCTTCATGCATTTTGTAGCTCTGGCCCCCAGCATCGTATCCTGTGACGCGCAGCTTCCTCAGTGGTTCTCCAGCGGTATGGGAGCCTTTGTCAAAGTGCTGCATGGGCCTCTTTTGCAACTTTCTTGTCCCTGTGCTGTGGGATTCCTGTGTGTGCTGCCTGGTCTTCTGTGGGCTCTCTGAGTTGCTGAGGGCCCCCTCTGACTACCCCTCGTGGGTAGAGCCCACTTGGTACTTCCTGCTTCCTTCCACACACTACACTTGTCTAGGTGGGTTGCCGACTTTCGCATTCCACTTTCTTAGTATATGGTTTGTGATCCCCTAGGCCCATTTCTAACTATTGTGATTTTCACTAATTGCACTGTTTTCTAACTGTTTTTATGCCTATTTCTGCATACTAGTGTATATAATTTGTGTATTACTAACCTGCTAAGGGAGTGTAGTCTCTATAGTATTTTTGGCATTTGTGTCACCAAAATTTAGTACCTGTATTTTTGTAACACTGAGTATTTTCTTTCATGTGTGTGAGTACTGTGTGGCTAGAGTGGTATTGCATGAGCTTTGCATGTCTCCTAGAAAAGCCTTGGCTGCTCATCCACAGCTACCTCTGGAGAGCCTGGCTTCTAGACACTGATTACACTACACTAATAAGGGATACCTGGATCTGGAGTAAGGTGTTAATACCATAGGTACCCACCACACACTAGGCCAGCCTCCTACATGAGCTTGATTTCTAAGAGGTGTCTTAGTACCTTCATTTGATTGTAAGCCAACCCATGTGTTACTTGCTCAATTGTATTTTGCAGCTCATGTGGTGAAGGAGGCACAGCCTCTGACCTTGACCTTCACAGGAGAGGTTTTGGAACAGGAGTCACTAGACGACTTCACCACAGGAAGATATGGTACAGTAACATTACATTGTTGGCATTTACACCCTGTAGGCCGAGTACAAAGGGATCCTATAGCACAGCAATTGAAACCTCCAGGCTGATTTGTTAAAGGTGCAGAGACTTTTGCAAGTGTGACCTCCCAGGCCATTTGACCTCCATTTAGCAGTGACACAGCTCCCTTCTTTTTTGCTTTGACTGTAGCAGCACCAGTCAGTGACCCACAGCAGCTGCCAGGGGACAGAATGGCATTTGTTCTCGTAACATTTTTGCATGGCTGACATCAGAAGCACACAGAAAGACTGGGTAACCCCTTCATGACACTGATCACACATGGCTTCACTTTCTAGAGTAGTCCTCTTTCAGTCGGTGCTCCTCACACTAGAAACATTCTGGGATTCGACTCCTGAATAGTCTCTCTTTACTCGGGGCTAAGCACACTCTTTCCCTCTCGACAAGTATGCAGGCACTAGAAACACCCTCAGCTCCTCCTGCCAAAAGTGCGACTTGAGGTTATGTCAGCTCACCTAGGGAACCTGACTGTCAGGAAGACACCAGTATTGGTCATACAGAAGATCTTTGAGAACTCTTTGAAGCACTCCATTCCTTGGCCATGAAGTGAAACTGGAACAAAGTGTGAGGGTTTCAATCAATCACAGATATTTTCAGAGCGCAAATTGTCACCCCTGGGGGGCTCCAGACGGTGGGGAAGTCTGCAAGCCTTGGCAGGCTGGTGGTTGAAAAAACATGTCTTTAGTTGCCTTCTGAAGTCTTCCAGAGAAGGGGAGGTGAGCAGATGGAGGGAGGAGGTAGTTCCAGGACTTGGTGGCAAAGTGGGAGAAGGAACAGCCAGTGCAAGGTTGGCGGTGCGGTGCTATCTGGTGGGTCGGTGGAATGTAATGCATTTGTTCATATAGGCAGGTCTGACATCATGGAGGGCATTGTAGGTGTGCATGAGGAGCTTGAAGTGGAAACTTTGCTGGACATGGAGCCAGTGGAGGGCCCTGAGGTTGAGAGAGATGCTGGTCCTTCTGGGGAGGTCAAGGATGAGTCTCACTGCTGCGTTCTGGGTGGTCTGGAGAAGCTTAAGGAGCTGCTTCATGTTTCTGGCATAGAAGGTGCTGCGTAGTCCAGGCGGGTAGAAATAAGGGCCTAGGTGACTGACTTCCTGATCACAATGGGGATCCAACAGAAGATCTTAAGGAGCATGCAGAGAATGTGGAAGCAGGTGTTGATCTGTTGTTTCATGGTGAGCTGGGAGTCCAGGATAATGCCAAGATTGCATGTGTGGTTGGTAGGGTTGGGAGGGGGGTCTATTGGGGGGGCACGTGTCTTCCCAGGGATAGGGGTCATTCCCGAAAATGAGGATTTCCGTCTTGTCTGAATTCAGTTTGAGGCAGTTGGTCCTCATCCAGCTGGCAATTTCGGTCAAGGAGTTTTGGAAGTTCCTTTGTGTGGTGGGGGCGTCGTCAGTGAGGGAAAGTACAAGCTGGGTGTCCTCAGCATAGGAGATGATGTTCAAGCCAGGGGTGCGTGTGATGTCCCCCAGTGGACCCATGTAGGTGTTAAAGAGGGTGGGGCTGAGGGAGGAGCCCTGAGAACACCGCAGATGATGTCTTTGGGTGCAGAGATGAAGGAGGGAGGAAGATTCTCTACGTACAGCTGGAGAGGAAGGAGGACATCCAGCGAAGTGCTTCGTCTTGGATGCCAATGTTGTGGAGTATGGTAATGAGGGTGTGGTGGGTGTAAAAGGCTGTAGACTGGTCGAGGAGTATGAGGGCTGCTGTTCTTCCTAGGTCGAGGAGGTGTCTGATGTAATCAGTTGCTGCGATCAGGGCAACCTTGGTAATGTAGTTGGGCCAGAAGCCAGATTGGGATGGGCCGAGCAGGCTGTTGACTTTGAGGAAGTCTGTGAGCTGGTGATTGATGGCTTTTTCCAAAACTTTGACAGGGAAAAGGAGGAGCAAGATAGGGTGGTAGTGTAGGAGGCTGGCCTGGCTTATAGTGGGTACCTGATGGTACTTACACCTTGTGCCAAGTCCAGTTATCCCTTATTAGTAGATTAGTAGTATTCTAGCAACTTAGGCTGATAGAGGTATCTATAGCAGAGCAGCTTAGGCTGAACTAGGAGACATGCAAAGCTCCTACTATACCACTTATATCATATAGGTACTATATCATAAGAAACACAAAACTCAGGGTTACTAAAAATAAAGGTACTTTACTTTAGTGACAATGTGTCAAAAATATCTCAGAGGAAATATTCCCTTAGGAGGTAAGTAAAATACATAAAATATACACACAAACCAAAATCAGGTAAGTAAAACAGTTAGAAAATAGTGCAAACACTGTAGAATACAATAGGATGCAATTCGCCTAGGGACAACACAAACCATATACTATGAAAGTGGAATGCGAACCACGAATGGACCCCTAGGCTAGTGTAGTGTGTAGAGGGTCGCTGGGAGTGTAAGAAAACACTAAGGGTGTCCAAGATACCCCATCCCAAGACACTGGAAAGTAGGAGTCAAGTACTACTATTTCCCCAGAAACACACTAAACTCGTGATAGAGGATTTTGCAAAGACCACAACAGACTGCAATGCACTGAAGACAGATTCCTGGACCTGAGGACCTGCAAAGGAAGGGGACCAAGTCCAAGAGTCGTGAAAGCATCCAGGAGGGGGCAGGAGCCCACTAAACCCTGGATGAAGGTGCAAAATGGCTGCCTCCGGATAGAAGAAGCTGAAGATTCTGCAACAACAAAAGGTGCTAGGAACTTCTCCTTCATGCAGAAGATGTCCCACGGAGTTCTGGAGGATGCAGAGTTGTTTCTTTGGGAAAAGACCACAAACAAACCTTGCTAGCTGCAAGAGTCATGGTAAAAGAAAAAAGGTGCTGCCCAGGCCCAGGAAGGACCAGGATGTTGCCACTTGGAAAAGAAGACAGAAGGGTCCCTCAGCAGTGTAGAGAGCCCACACACAAGAAGGTAGCACCTGCAGAAGTCCTTGAATACAGATTCAAGAAGTCTGAACATGGACCACCAGGAAACAGTTGAGAAAGCCGGCAGGATTAGGCGCTTCAATGTCGCTGGTAGTCTTCTTGCTACTTTGTTGCAGTATTGCAGGTGTCCTGGAGCAGTCAGTGGTCGATCCTTGGCAGAAGTCGAAGAGAGAGGTGCAGAGGAACTCTGGTGAATTCTTGCAAGTCGTTATCTGAGGGAAAGCCCACAGGAGAGACCCTAAATAGCCCTCAGAGGAGGTTTTGTCATCAAGTCAGGTAAGCACCTATCAGGAGGGGTCGCTGACATCACCTGTTGCACTGGCCACTCAGAGGCCTCCAGAGTGCCCTCACACCTCTGGAACCAAGATGGCAGAGGTCTGGGACACACTGGAGGAGCTCTGGGCACCACCCCTGGGATGGGGATGGACAGGGGAGTGGTCACTCCCCTTTCCTTATCCAGTTTCGCACCAGAGCAGGGGCTGAGGGATCCCTGAACCGGTGTAGACTGGTTTATGCAAGGAGGGCACCATCTGTGCCCTTCAAAGCATTTCCAGAGGCCAGGAGAGGCTACTCCTCTCAGGCCCTTAACACCTATTTTCAAAGGGAGAGGGTGTAACACCCTCTCTCAGAGGAAATCCTTTGTTCTGCCTTCCTGGGACTGGACTGCCCAGACCCCAGGAGGGCAGAAGCCTATCTGTGGCTTGGCAGCAGCGGTAGCTGCAGTTAAAACCCCATAGAGCTGGTTTTGCAGTACCCGGGGTCCATACTGGAGCCCCGGGGATGCATTGGATTGGCACGGGGGACAATTCCATGATCTTAGACATGTTACATGGCCATATTCGGAGTTACCATTGTGAAGCTACATATAGGTATTGACCTATATGTAGTGCACGCGTGTAATTGCGTCTCCGCAATCACGAAGTTCGGGAAAATGGCCCTGAACTATGTGGGGGCACCTTTGCTAGTGCACGGATGCCTCACACTTAGTAACTTTGCACCTAACCTTCAGCAAGCAAAGGTTAGACATATAGGTGACTTATAAGTTACTTAAGTGCAGTGAAAATGGCTGTGAAATAACATGTGCGTTATTTCACTTAGGCTGCAGTGGCAGTCCTGTGTAAAGGTTTGTCTGAGCTTCCTATGGGTGGCAAAAGAAATGCTGCAGCTCATAGGGTTCTCCTGGAACCCCAATACCCTGGGTACCTAGGTACCATACACTAGGGAATTATAAGGGTGTTCCAGTATGCCAATTAGAATTGGTAAAAATGGTCACTAGCTTATAGTGACAATTTTAAAGGCAGAGAGAGCAAAAGCACTGAGGTTCTGGTTAGCAGAGACTCAGTGACACAGTTAGTCACTACACAGGTACACACATTTAGGCCACAAACTATGAACACTGGGGTCCTGGCTATCAGGATCCCAGTGAGACAGGCAAGAACAAACTTACATACATGTAAAAATGGGGGTAACATGCCAGGCAAGATGGTACTTTCCTACAGGTAGTCCTTGAGTTTGTTAGGGTTTGCTGAGGGTTCCTTCAAGAGGGGCTTGACCTCAGCGTGCTTCCAGGCATCGGGGACGGTGGCTATGGGAATGGAGAAGTTGGGGATTTCTGTGAGGGAGGCTCTGATTACTTCTCTTCCTAGGTTGTAGAAGAAGTGAGGGTGTGGGTCAGTGGAGGATCTGGCATGGGTGGAGGTTATCAAAGCAATAGTGTCTTCGGTGGAGAGATGTTTCTTTTCGGAGATCTGGTGGGGTGGGGAGTTGTAGACTGAGGTGCGGAGGTGGTTGAGGTCGGTGGGCTGGGGGTCGAAGCTGCTTCAGATGTCAGTGGTCTTGTAGTGAAAGAAGTCAGAGAGTGTGTCACATAGGGTTTGGGAGGGGTAGATAGTGTTCTCTGTGGTGGTTGAGTAGGAGAATTCTCTGATAATTCTGAATAATTCTTTGGAGAGGTTGGCACTTGTCTTGACATGGGTGTTTAGCACTTTGTTCCTGGTCTCCCTGATATAGTGGTGGTAACTGTTGAGGGTGGTCCTGAAGGAGCTGAGGTTGGTGAGGGTCTTGTTGCTGCACCAGCGTCGTTTGTGTTTCCTGCAGTGGCATTTTAGCCTTAGGGGTTCTGGGATGGACCACCTGGCCTGTTTGGTTGTTTTCTATTGGTGGTGAACTTCAGGGGGGCTATGGTTTCGGCTGATGAGGAGATTCAGTTGGTGAAGTGTTTTTTGGACGCAGTGTTCAAGTGTGTCTGAGATGATGGGTCTTGCTTCTTTGAGGGTGGAGATCCAGGTTGTTTCCGTGACTCTGCTACAGTTGTGGTGGGGGAGGGTCGTGGTCTCGTCGGGGCTTCCAGTCGTCCCTCAGTGGTGAAGTGGACAATGTGGTGATCAATCCAGGTTACCTCTGTGGTGTGGGAGAACTAGGTTCTGTCATTGTTGGAGAAGATGGGGTCCAGTGTGTGTCATGAGCTATGTGTGGGGGTGTTGAGTTGAGAGAGGCTGATGATGCTCATATTCTCGGGGAGGGAGTCAGAGTTAGAATTATTCAGGTACTCTAGGTGAAAGTTGAGATCCCCAAGGAAAATGTATTGGTTGGAGTCGATAGCCAGAGGGACAATGAAGTCTGGGATGAAGTTGCAAAACCTGCCGTGGACGTCAGGGGGTTTGTAGGAGAGGGTTCCTCTGATGGTGGTATTGTCATTGGCTTTGACATGGAAGTTGAGGTGTTGCATGATCGGGATGTGTTGTTGTCCGAGGCAGTGGAGGGAGTCCTTGTGAATGATGGTGATTCCTCTGCTATGCCTGTTAGGGTGGTGGATCATCTTGTATCTGGGGGGCACTGCGGTGGCGATGTCCGGTGCTGATGAACATTATGTCGGGTGGTAGGTCGGTGATGGTGCACCAGATTTCAATGGCATGCTTTCCAGAGGGATCGGACGTTTAATAGTGGGCAGTAGAGTTTAGGTTTGTGGGAAGGTGTTCACTGGGTGGAGCTTGTGTTTGTTTCTGCTTCACAGGGGAAGTGGAAGTGGTGGCAGGAGAATAGAACATTAGTGCGTAGGGGCGAGGCGATGTCGCAGTTGGGGCTGCAGGCCTTGGTTCTGAGATTTTTGATCTTGTTGGAGGAGTACTGGTGCCTGGGGGTGGTGGATTCAGGGGTCCAAGCACTGTGTGCAGACTGGGCAGAGGCTGCAGATCCATGGATCCAGGTGCTGGGCGCGTCCCGTACATGGGTTGAGTATCAAGGGGTCCTGGTTCTGGGCGTGGGCCAGGCTCAAGTTGCAGATCAGGGAGTCCTGGAGCTGGGTGTGGTCAGGGTGAAGGTTGTAGATCGAGGGATCCTGGTGCTGGGCACAGTCTGAGCTGCAGATCCAGGGGTCCTGGTGCTGGGCGCGGTCCAGAAGTGGGCTGCAGATCCAGGGTTCCTGATGCTGGTTCTGGCACTTGGAGCGGTGTGAGCATGGGCTGCAGATCCAGGGGTCCTGTTACTGGGCACGGTCTGGGTGCAGGCTGGAGATCTATGGGGCCTTGTGTTAGGTGTAGTCCGGGCATGGGCCGCAGATTCAGGAGTCCTGGCGCTAAGTGTGGTCCGGGCAAGGACGGGTGCAGACGGGCTTGCTTTCGGCATGTCGGCAGCGCACCCACTGCACGGTCGCACAGCAACCACCATGAAATAGGCCTTCGGGAGGGAAGGGTGGAAGGGAGGAGGTGGGCAAAAGGAAAAAAAGGTTTGAAACGTGGGGGTCTAATCATGGGAAGAGCAGCAATGCCAGAAGGCCTAGGGCCAGAAACAGCAGGCAAGCAAGACCTGAGAAATTTAGGGGGCAAGGCAGGCAGAGGGCACTGTACTGCAGGTGCTGTACAGGTCTTCGAGGTGCTAGTACCCAGGGCTGAAGGGGGGCAGTGGATCTGTGCAATGGTGTCACACAGCGATCACCATTAAATAAGTCCTGGGGAGGGAGGGAAAAGAGGGCGGAGGTGGACAGAAGGACAGGAGGAACAAAAAAAGGTGAGAAATGCAGGGGGCCTGAAATGGGGAAAGGGATGGGGGATCTTGAAGAACAGCAAGGTCAGAAGGTCTGAGGCCAGAAACAGCAGGCAAGCAAGGCCTGAGCAATACAGGGGGCAAGGCGGGCAGAGGGTGCTGCACTGAAGGTGCTGTACAACTCTTTGCAGTGATAGTGCTCAGGGGAGGCAGGAGGACAGGGTATCTGTGGTTTGAATGCCACTTTTACTCACACTTTTATGTAATTTGATGTGGATCCATTAGCTCATTCTTAAGAAGTATTTTGGGTTGACTCCCTTTCAAATGACACTTCCAAGCAGCTCTCCAGAGACAGCCTTTGTGTAAAGCGATGTATCTCACAGCAGAAAGCATTGATGCAGGCTCCAACGAAAAATACCCAAAACACAGTGAAGAGTGAGATCCCTACATTAGTCTTTCTAAAACATTACTTAGAATTAGACCAAAGACATGGCCTTCCTAGACATCTCCTCACTTTAAACAACAGAAACTGCAGTCCCACCACTCACCCCTATAATATACCAACCAACAAGGCTCTGGAAGATCTAATCAACCCCCTCCTGGCTAACACAGCCTTCATGGAATTTATAAAGTCCACCTTCCAACCATTCATATGCACTTAATATATTACTACTGTCTGCAGAAACTATCCTGCTGCTCCATCTTGTGCCATGATAAACCGGGGACTCCCTAAATGGACCCCAGTGGCCCCAGTATTCAGATTCATCCAACACACAGGTGGTCATTCTGACCCTGGCGGTCTTTGACCGCCAGGGCGGAGGACCGCGGGAGCACCGCCGAGAGGCCGGCGGTGCTCCAATGGGGATTCCGACCGCGGCGGTAAAGCCGCGGTCGGACCGGCACCACTGGCGGGGTCCCGCCAGTGTACCGCGGCCCCATTGAATCCTCCGCGGCGGCGCAGCTTGCTGCACCGCCGCGGGGATTCCGACCCCCCCTACCGCCATCCAGATCCCGGCGGTCGGACCGCCGAGATCCGGATGGCGGTAGGGGGGGTCGCGGGGCCCCTGGGGGCCCCTGCAGTGCCCATGCCACTGGCATGGGCATTGCAGGGGCCCCCGTAAGAGGGCCCCTACAAGTATTTCACTGTCTGCTGTGCAGACAGTGAAATACGCGACGGGTGCAACTGCACCCGTCGCACAGCTTCCACTCCGCCGGCTCGATTCCAAGCCGGCTTCATCGTGGAAGCCTCTTTCCCGCTGGGCTGGCTGGCGGTCTGAAGGCGACCGCCCGCCAGCCCAGCGGGAAAGTCAGAATTACCGCCGCAGTCTTTCGACCGCGGAACGGTAACCTGACGGCGGGACTTTGGCGGGCGGCCTCCGCCGCCCGCCAAGGTCAGAATGAGGGCCACAGTGTCCTACAACCATTCATGTGCTATACATGCATATTTGGTTTCATACAACACGCTATGTTCTACTACCATTCATGTAAAACACATGCACTGTATAGACTCACACTCAACATACACACTGATTGTTAGTGCATGCTTCTAGATCTCAAAAAAACATAGAATCTTTACAAGAGATGGATCAGTAGACATCTTTCTTTCTGACAGAGAGAAAGAGTCATGGGAACACTGTAGATCATGAAGCACAGTATGTTGCCACAACCAATTACGTAGTAGTAAAATTCCTTTATTCAGTTAAAAAATATACCCATCAAAAGGTACGTATATACCAAAACATTAAAAACATATCATAAAACCATACATGATAAAAATAACGAGCTAAAACAAATCACAATAGATCAGCGGAAATCAAACCATCATTCTAATCCAATACAAATGGCGTAAATATTAGGTGGGTCAAAGACCAATACCATGCACATTTTTGTTAGTCTCCAAAACGGCCAGCCGTCACCCTCAGGTATCAAGCCATTGACCATTAAAAGGGCCACCTCTGAGATACAAATGGAAACGCCCCTACATAGTGAGACAATCCAGATTACTGACATGCTTCTCGTAATTTTATTACACAACAAAGGAAATTAAAGACACATTACCAAGCACAAATATCCATTTACGTTATGCATGCAGGTCAGGGACAGTAGTCCATTGTATACTATGAGGGCACACTTAATGTAAGCATTAATGTCATGTCTTGGACGGGCCTGGCCTTCTGTGCTTACACTTGATTACCATGATTCCAAGAACAAAAAGAAAGCCAGGATACCAATTTGACATGTACTCATGAATTCAGGGCAGGTCCACACTCCTGTTTACCATACAAGGCTCACTCAATCCCAAAAGAGTACATTGCCTCTGATTCCGAGATTACTGTGCAAAAATGCCTGTCTTGGATAGGTTTGCAACCCATCCCCAATATCAAAATGCACCATGAATTGATGGCAAGAAAAGTGTGTGATTGGTTAGTGTTCAGCACCTATAATCTCATGACTAGTTCTGGTTAAACATAATTTTATAATTTAATCATGGCTGTGAATTTTACATTCAATGACCACATATTAACAGTCTTTAATATTTTCCCCACACTACTTTTCGAAGAGTACTTGCCATTAGTTAGTTCACTAATATTTTTGTTGATTTGCTCTCTGGTTTCTTTTGGGTGTTCCTTAAAATCTACAATTTCCAACTGTGATGGATAGGGCTTCTTGCTGGAGTTGATGAATTCCTGAAAGAAGCAAAAGTGAAATGGGTGAAAACAAATGACAAAATGCAACACAGCCTGAGAAACATCTGACAGACTATAGTTGTGTTAAGTTCAGATTGTAGATCTATAAGAGGCCAAAGTCAATGTTTTAAACAAACTGCAGATCATTTTAAAATGTGTGAGATATTCTGCATAAAATAAACACATCATTCTAAACTGAAACAAAATGTATTTTTGAAAGACTATGCTCTACATTCAAATAAATAATGCACCGAGTTAATTTTTTGCGTTGCTGTTAACATCTATAGGCGCATTCTGGCAGAGTGCCCAAGAGATAGGTGTAATGTCCTTAAGCCAATATATCATAGGCAGTAAGTGCACAATGTTACTAGGGGTGGGCGATAAATACGCCGGTGGAGTTGGTGGAATTTTAGCCACTCTGCCCATTGCTTGTAATGAAGAGTTCCGGCTAAATGCCACGAACCACAGAGTGATGGAGTTTTTCTTGTGTAGAGCTTACCAATGGTAAGTATCGACATTCTCCAGTGCAGTTTTCGGGCACTCGGACAACAGCCAGCAAGATTTTCCTAATGCAGACAGTTACAGGTGGTCCAGTGAGAAAGCTGATGCTCCAGTAGAAAATCTTCTTGACTTGCACCCAAAACATCTCAAGAAGCAGTGCCACATGCTTATCGCAGGCCAAGCTCCCAGCACAAAAAAATCAGTGGAACCTCACCAAGTTCTAGCCACCCCGGATGTAATAAAAAAGTGCAATAGGGTACACGCTCCAAAGAGGTCTCAAGCCCCTGCACCACTCCTTTATCTAACTCTTCTGCTCTTTTCAGCTCATCTCCTCACACTTTTCAGACCCAGTTACAAAATATACCATCTTACTAGTTAATTGAGTCTGTGGGCAAGAGGAGAAATTAAAAGTGTAGTTACAAAAACGTCCTCTATGAGATCTCTCAAACATTTCTGCTGCTCACAAGGTTCATTCTCAGAATAGTAGTTGCCTTGAACCTCGTGAGCACACGACCTGTATTTGTCAGTGTCTTACAACATGCTAGGCGCCATGATGTCACTTCTGGAAGCCACTGCCATCACTACAGGAAGTCAAGTACCCAAATGGAAGTCCTCCACGGTAAGACGGATTGGGGCCCCTGATTATACTGAGGAAGGGGTGAGGTGCTGGATCACTGTAAGCACATTCCTCAGGGAACTGAACAGAGGTGTTGTGTGCAAATATGCACTTTTCTGCAAGGTTTTGGCACAGGAAAAGGCCCACATTTGTGTTAGCACAATTACCAGATAAAGACATCAATGTTTGTGACCCATATTGAAAACATTGTCTTGATCCTCAAAAGTATGTGTTGCACATGTTCCCATTGAGCGGCGTGCAGACCCTGTGCCAAGGTTAGGATACTCCAGACTAAAGAGCAGGCCCCTTGTTAACCTATGAGAGAGATAGGCCTTGCAACAGTAAAAAAACGAATTTGGTAGTATTTCACTGTTAGGACATGTAAAACACAATCAGTATGTTTCTCACCTTTAACATAAACTGCACTGTATCCATGGGGCTACTTAGGGCCTACCTTAAGGGTGCTCTACATGTATAAAAAGGGATGATTTGGTCCTGGCAAGTGGGTACACTTGCTAGCTTGAATTGGCAGGTTAAAACTGCACACACAGACTTTGCAGTGGCAGGTCTGAGCCATGTTTACACAGCTACTCATGTGGGTGGCACAACCAGTGCTGCAGGCCCACTAGTAGCATTTGATTTACAGGCCATGGGCACTCTAGTGCACTTTACTAGGGACTTACTAGTAAATCAAATATGCCAATTACACATATAATGTATACTGGAAGCACTTGCACTTTAGTACTGGTCAGCAGTGAAAAAGTGCCCAGAGTATCAAAAATAGCACAAACAGAGTCCAGCACACAGTCAAAACACGGGAAGCAGAGGCAAAAACAACAGGGGATACTGTGTGAAGAATGCCAGGCCTAACATGTGTCCCCTCCAGCAGAAAGTGGGGAGAATTACCCAACCTCATCGGAGTTCTCATCACTAAGGCAAAAGAATCTGGACAAACCATCATTATTAGTGTGTTCTGCTCAAGGGCGATGTTCCATCGTAAAGTCCATTCCCTGTAGGGAGATAGACCACCTCAAAAGTTTTGGGTTCTCACTCCTCATCTGCATCAACCATCTGTGGGGCCTGTGGGGCCTGTGGTCTGTCTCAACCCGGAAGTGAGTCCCAAACAAGAAGAGTCTCATCTTCTTCAGCACCCAGACCACAGCAAAAGCTTCACGCTCAATTGCACTCCACCTACGTTCTCAGGGAAGTAACCTCGGACTAATGATGGCTACAGGCTGGTCCAGGCCCTCTTCATTTAGCTCGGACAACACTGCTCCTACACAATGCTCTGAAGCATTAGTCTCTACGACAAATTCTTGAGAGAAATCAGGTGCCTTCAGCAAGGGTGCCGTGCACATGGCCACCTTCAGGGCATCAAAAGCTGTCTGGCAAGTCACAGTCCAGATCACTTTCTTTGTTTGTTTCTTGGAAGTTAACTCAGTTAAGGGAGCAACAATGGTGCCATTCCCCTTATCAAACCTCCTCTAGTAACCTGTGAGACCTAAATAGGCTCTCACCTCAGTTTGGGTCTTAGGGGGCTCCAAAACCGAGATGGTATTAATCTTTGGCTGTAGGGGTGCAACCTGACCACTCCCCACCTGGTGTCCCAAGTACACCACAGAACCCTGCCCTACTTGGCACGTACTTGCCTTAATAGTGAGGCCTGCTTTCTGCAGGGCCTCTAACACTTTGCAGAGGTGCTGAAAGTGTTCCTCGCTAGTGGAGCTGAACATAGCAATGCCATCCAGGTAGCCTGCACTGGAATCATCCAATCCAGCCAACACCTGGTCAACCAGCCTCTGAAAGGTGGCAGGAGCATTTTTTATCCCAAAAAGCATCACCCTAAACTGGTGGAACCCATCTGGGGTAGAAAATGCAGACCTCACCTTAGCCTCCTCAGTCAGAGCAATCTACCAGTATCCAGACATTAAATAAAATGTGCTGAGATATTTGGCAGCCACTAACTGGTCAATGAGCTAACCAGCTCGGGGGATTGGGTGCACATCAGTCTTTGTGACCACATTGAGTCTCCGGTAATCAACACAGAATCTGGGTCTGGAGAGACACCAGGAGGAGCAGCTTTTGGGACCAAGACCACAGGGCGGGCCCAAGGGCTACTGGAAAACTCAATAACCCCAAGAGCTAACATTTTGGATACCTCATCCTTAATGTTGGCCCTAATCTTGTTAGTCACCCTGTAAACTTTATGTTTCACAGGTGGACTGCCCCAGTGTCTACATCATGTGTACATAAATGATTGACCATAAGGATCAAGGAAAACAACGAGGCAAACTGTCCCAACACCTGGCGACAGTCCCTCTGTTGCTCTGAGGTCAGTGAGGGCAAGAGGTTCACATCCTCCACAGACCCATTTTTCTCCTTAGCAGACAGGAGGTCAGTAAGTGAGGCTTGAGGTGGTTACCATTCAGGGCCTCAAAGGGTTCCTAGGAGTCTGCAATTTCACCAGATAGGTGACATCACTCTTGTGCTCCACCACCTCTAAAGGCCCAGTCCGCTTGACTTGGAGAGATCTAGGCTCCACTCTGGCCATCACCCACACTTTTTGCCAAGGAAGAAACTCAACCAGAGTGTCATTCTGGTCATACCACCGTTTAATATCTTCCTCGGGTGCTTCCAGGTGCTCTTGAGCGATCTTCCTGAAGCTGGATGTCTGCTTCCTAAAAGCCAGCATGTAACTGAATACATCCTGGGGGGGCTTACTAGAGGCTTTCTCCAAGCCTTCCCTAGCCAGACTCAAAGGTCCCCTCACAGGGTGGCTATACAGCCACTAAAAAGGGCTAAATCCAAGACTTTTTTATGGCACCTCCCTGTATGCGAACAGAAGGCATGGCAAGAGGACGTCCCATGTACGCCTTAAGGGCTCTGACAGGCCAATAATCATGCCCTTCAAGGTGCAGTTGAATCTCTCAACCATCCTTTGGGATGGAAAGGAGTGGTAAACTTGTAGGTTACCCCACACTCCTTCCACAGAGACTTAATATATGTAGATATGAAGTAGATGTCCCTATCAGGTACCACCTTGTTGGGGAATCCCATGCAGGTAAAAAAAAAAACATCAATACACGTCCCACCACAGGGGCAGTGAGTGATATGAAAGGAAAGGCCTCTGGGTACCGGGTGGCATGGGCCACCAATATCAGGATAAACCTGTTGCTCATGGCTGCCTTGGGATCCAGAGGCCCCAGAATGTCAATACCAACCCTTTCAAAGGGGTGCTGACAACAGGAAATGGTTGGAGGAGAGTCTTACTTTTCCTCTCACTTTTGCCACTTGCCTGACAAGTTTGGTAATACCTACGGTGTGCATCAGCGTGCCACCCTCCAATAAATCAGATGTGAACCAGATTACTTGCCAGATGCCTGCTCTGCAGCCTGCTGCTGCAAACCCTCCAGAATGGGGTATGCCTTCTGTGCCTCAGAATGATTCCCTGGTGGGTCCTCCTTCCTACTGCCACTGAGTCAGCTCAGGGAACTCCCCCAGCTTAGCCGCCTGCTCCCTTGTAGGCTCCAGGGCACTACCCTCAGGATCAGCCTCCTCCCAGACTTTGGGAACTGGAACTTCTGGGGCGGGTTTCCAGTGCCCCTTGCCTTTCCTCCTTCTGGCATATACCTGGGCCACTTTTTTAGGCTGCAGGGTCTCCTGATCACCCTGACAGACTGCGATTGACCAGATGGATACACACACCCATCCAGGCAGAGTCAGCATCTCCAAGTGAGACCTGTGTTCCACCTCCTTCCAAGGGGAATCCTCCAGGTCATTGCCAACCAGACAATCTACATGCATGGTTGGACTCACAGCTATTCTTAAGGCACCTAAGACCCCCACTGCATTCAAAACAAACCTGCGCTACTCCGCACAGGTGTTCTGAGTTGTCTACCTCAACTACATGGTGAAGTGAATGGGGAACTACCTGTTCCTCAAACATTAGGTCACACCGGCTCCTGTGTCTCTCGGAGCCTCCACCCTCTGTCCATTGATGGTCACCCACTGCCTGTACTTTTTAGTGGTCTCAGGCGCAAGGGTGCTCTAGACCATCTCACTGTCCCCTAGTGAAACAAGGGTCATCTTTGTTGGCTATCATTCACCTAGAACCAACTCCTCCCCAAGCAAAACATTGGCCAAATCCTGTGACTGAGCACCTGTGGGTGCCAGTGTCCACTTTGGACATTTGGGATCTCCCTCACATCACCTATCTCGTCACATGCATAACACTTGCGGGGACTCTTCTCTGCAGGTTTCCCTGTAGAGACCCATGGCTTCTTTTCACTGGGGGACTGGGATTCTTTACCCTGGGAAATAGGTTTGGGCCATTTGAAGAATTCTCTCTGTTTACCCTTACCCCCCCATTTCTTCTGATGGGGATCCTGCCCACCCTTAGCAGAGTCTGCCCCAACCTCTTCTGGACCCTGGTGCTTTCCCTCTGGTCCACTTCCTGGGCAAGCTTTCTGGGGTCAGTCAGCTTGCTGTCAATTAGGTGCATGTGCAGCTCTGGAAAACAAAGACTATACAAGCGCTCCCGAGCAATTAAGTTGTAAGCCCCTCATAGGTTGTCACCTTACTGCCCTCCACCCAACCATCCAGTGACCTGCAAAAAGAGTGGACACATTCTACTCAAGTTTGGCATTCTTTCTTCTGTAGGACCTAAACTTGTCCTTGTACTGCTGAGAGGTGAGACCATATCTTGTGAGTAGGGCATCCCTCATAATAGAGTAGGTGAGTCCATAAGGATCCCCTAAGGATGTCACACTGTCCCTCCCCTCTACCTCAAAGTGCTTCGACAGACCCGCCCTCCAATATCTTCAGGGACCATGTTCATGTGGACAGCAGACTCATACCCCTGGAACCACAGATAGATGTCATTATCCCTCTTGTAATCCTTCAACAGATCTTTAGGAATGTGCACCCTCCTCTCAGGCTGCACAGAGGTACTGCTGCCATCATCTCTACTAGACTGGCTTCTCTTATCCCTCCCTTTAACTGAGCTAATGATCCAAGAGCATCTTTTACTCTTCAATGGCCAGCCTCCTCTCTTCCACATCCCTCTCCATCTTCAGCTTCTCTAACTCAAATAGGTGAACACTCTCTGCCAGTCTGTCCTGCAACTCCTCAGGAGTCAGACCCTTGAATGACACACTGCTACCTGCCGTGGAGACAATTCCCCCAGGCAGAACAGGTACATCCACTACACCACCAGGATTACTATACACCTCCTCACCCTCCTCATCCTCCTCTGTCTGCCTCCCAGCCTCCTTGGCTGCTACCCAGGCCTTGAATGTCTTTTGCAGCTCCTCCTTCCTGGAGGAGCTCTTGATTGGGCAGGCAAGATTCTTACAAAACTGCTTCATTTGAGCCTCTGTGTACTCCTCCAATTTCTCCAAATCGAAAACAGCCTTTGTAGCCACAGCTGGTGAATCCCCAGATTGAGGCATGTTGGTTAGTAAATAATGCAAACAATGCAATGCTCCAAAGTAGTTCAGAGAGTTACCAAGAGAAGTTCAAAAATCACAAAAAATTGAAGTAGAAAAGTCCAAAAAGAGAAAAAGCAAAAACAAGTAGTATGTGGTCACGTAATGGCCTGCAATGAAAACAGTAGTGTACACTCAATCACTGTATATCAAGTAAAAATTCAAGTTATATCCTCACTGCTGATAACCAATGTTAGAAATTGGGTCTCTGGCTGGCAGTCAGTTTGCACTCCATCCAAGCAGGTACCCTCACTCTAGTCAGGGTAAGGGAAGTACACTCCTAAGACAACACCTGCTCACCCCCTTGGTAGCTTGGCATAAGCAGTCAGGCTTATCTCAAAGGCAATGTGTAAAGTATCTGTACCAACACACACAGTAATACAGTGAAAACACTACAAAATGGACAGCACACCAGTTTAGACAAACAGGTAATATTTATCTAAATCAAACAAAACCAGAATGATAAAAATCCTACAAACACAAGTCAAGATAAAACATTTAAAAATAAAAACAGTCTTACAACATAGAAAACAATGGAAACGTTTTTACACAAAGTAGCTGGTTTGCGCAAAAAAAAAAGCAGCACTGGAGAGCATGCGTTGCAAAAGTCAGTGATGCATCAATTCCTTACTCGCAAGTGAGGTCGTGTGTCGTTTCTTCTCCAGTCGGATAGGTGATGCGTCATTTTTCTCTCCTGCAAGAGAGCGATGCATCAATTTCCAGACAGGGCACCTCAGATCCACACAGGTTCACGATAACTTTGATGCCCAGCAATGATGCATCAGAAATCCGGCCGTATGTGATGGAAAACCGCACTGCGTGGGGTTTGCGTCATTTTCAGCAGCCGCAAGCAGGTGTTGCATTGTTTCTCCAGCTGCGATGCAGGTGATGCATTGAAGTCAGTGTCGAGGCTGGTGACACATCCTTTTTACACCCACATTGCAGGTGGTACATCAAGATTTTACCCTCACAGCTCCCTGTGCGTGGATTTCCATCTTTGTTCTACTAGCTTCACCTTTCGAGGGGCCAGGGACTGGATAGGGCACCACTTGGCAGGGCAGGATTCTCAGCAGAGAGTCCAGGTGCTGGCAGAGGAAGTCTTTGATGGCCCTGAGACTTCAAAACAGGAGGCAAGCTCATTCCAAGCTCTTGGAGATTCTTCACAAGCAGGATTATACCACAAAGTCCAGTCTTTGTTGTCCCCTTCTTCAGGCAGAATCAGCAACTGCAGGATAGCCCAACAAAGCATAGTCACAGGCAGGGGCAGCACTTCTCTTCAGCTCTTCCACTCTTCTCCTTGGCAGAGGTTCCTCTTGGCTGCACAAGTAAATATAAAAATTTTGGGCCCACTATTTATACTTCTTTCTCTCTTTGAAGTAGGCAAACTTCAAAGGAAAGTCTCTGTTGTTCACAAGATCCTGCCTTGCCCAGGCCTGGCTCCAAACTCACACCAGGGGGTTGGAGACTGCATTGTGTGAAGGCAGGCACAGCCCATTCAGGTGTAAGTGACCACTCCTCCCTCCACTCTAGTGCAGATGGCTCATCAGGATATGCAGGCTACACCCCAGCTCCTCCCTTTGTGTCACTGTCTAGAGGGGATTCACACTCACTCCACCTGTCAGTCTGACCCAGACAGGGAATACACAAGCAGGCAGAGTCACAGAATGATTTAAGCAAGAAAATGGCCACTTTCTAAAAGTGCCATTTTCAAACTGACAATTTAAAAAACAACTTTACCAAAAGATTTTTTTTTAAATTGTGAGTTCTGAGACCCCAAACTCCAAATCTACATCTGCTCCCAAAGGGAAACTGCACTTTAAGGATATTTAAAGGCAGCCTCCATGTTAACCTGGGTGAGATAGGTCCTGCAACAGTGACAACCGAATTTGGCAGTATTTCAATGTTAGGAGATGTAAAACACGTCAGTACATGCCCCACCTTTAACATAAACTGCACCCTGACATTGGGCTACCTAGGGCCTCCATTAGGGGTGCCTTACATGTCTAAAAATGGAAGGTTTGGCCGTGGCAAATGGGTACACTTGCCAGGTTCAATTGGCAGGTTAAAAGTGCACATACAGACACTGCAGTGGAAGGTCTGAGCCATGTTTACGGGGCTACTCATGTGTGTTGCACAACCAGTGCTGCGGGCCTACTAGTAGCGTTTGATTTACAGGCCCTGGGCATCACTAGTGCACTTTACTATGGACTTACTAGTAAATCAAATATTCCAATCATGGAGAAGCCAATTACACAAACAATTTACATAGGGAGCACTTTCACTTTAGCATTGGTCAGCAGTGGTAAAGTGCCCAGAGTACCAAGAACAGCAATAACAGAGTCCAGTACACAGTCAAAACATGGGAAGCAAAGGCAAAAAAGACAGGGGAGACTACACCAAGGATGCCAGGTCACACAGTGCTCCTCCAAAGTATATGCTGTTTGGTAAATGTCGCAGTGTTCTGATGTTTAACAGGTGGGTTGTGTCTGACTTAAGCAGTGCATGATTTTAGTGTGTATGCTTCTAAACAATAAAACACCAACGGTCAGATTTATCAAGGGCTTGCACAAGCCCTTAAGTTAGATTTACTATGCCATGCAGAGCCCTTGAGTGGCTGTATGTGGCATAGTAAATCTGGAGTTATGCAAAGTATTGCATGTTGCTGCCTTGCGTTAATCTTCTCTGGGAAGACATTTCATGGGATGAGCATGGGTGTTGCCATGCGACTACCTATGGTTTTTGGAACATTCTCAGATTAACTAACACTTGTGAACCTGGGAATGCATCAAAATGAAGCGCCTTCCAAGGGGGGGTGTAATGAGGACAAATATGTTTATTTTGCCTTTTTTTTTATTTTTTATGTGTGCTTCATTCTGTAGCACACGTAGAAAGAGGAAAAAGTCTTAGAGGATTGTTTTTGTGCAGGAAGGAGTCCCTTCCTGCATAAGAAATACCCTGCCTGTAACTCAGGGCCTCTTGCACAAACGTGCAAGGGTGCCTGCGCTGGCGCTTGGCAGCCACAAGTGTGCCACTGCAAAAGGCGAGCAGAAATGCACATTATATCTTAGTAGATAAGGCACACTCCTGCCTTCTCCATTTGACACAGCCAACCAGTTTTCTTGCTGCTTTACTTTGCTCCTAATATTAGTATATCTGCTCCTTATTGAAAAGTGATGGTACATTATTATCCGTGTGCTTGCTTTAGTTTATTTCATTCATATTCTTAAAGAAACATTTGTGATAATTTAGGTTTCACAGGGTATGGATTATGGCCACCATTGTGGATTGCCGTCAGGGGCACATTTACTTAGCATGTGTCTTGTGTATGCGTCACACAAGGCAATACAGGGCAATGCAACGGCTCATGTGTGATGTACAAAGCTAAGCAACGCCTGATTTGCAAGGCCTTGAATGGCTTTGTAAAGAAATTGAATGCAATGCTGCAGCTTGCACTTCCTAGTGGTAGGCATTCGATGGTTGGAGCATGGCAGTTTCCGTGCAATAACCCATGGATTTCAGACAATTGTAAATTTGCTAAGGTTTGTAAAGCTAGTATTGCGTGAAATTGGTAGACCTCCAGCAAAGAGAGGTGTAATGAGGAGAAAAAAAGCTTTTTCTCCTCGCTATTTCCTCTTTCCATGTGTGATGCACTATGGATCAATCATATGTGCAGGAAGCAAAAATAAATCCGGCCCATAATGCAGGCACCTCTTCACCATGGTCCTGCGCCTTGGCCTTAGGCAGCCTCAAGGGCTCCTGCGCAGGGAGAGAGCTTAAGAGCGCCCTATTTTAGTAGATATGGCAATTTTCAGCTCTCTTGTTTGCTGTAATGCAAAGAAGCAACTTGCCTTGCTGTACTCCGTTGCGCGAATTCTTAATAAATCTTTCTTTTAATAAATCTGTTAATAAACCTCATAGTAAATCTTCCTCTTGATAAATCTTTCTCTTCATGTCAGCCTGCAAAACAGACATGACTGATAATCTCAGAAACTGAAAAGTTAGAAAGCATCTGTTTTGAAAACGTGCTGGTGTAACAGGAATAATTAATGTTTGATTAGCAGAATTTATCTTTCTTCTCAAAAAGCTTGCTCCAGGATACGTTTTTCGTTCATAAATATTAACAATATTTTCAACATGTGCATCATTTTTATTGTTTTATCAAATTTTTGGGATGTCTCATTGGGAGATCTGAATGCCATATCTTTCTCGTGTATTTTCCTTTCCATTCTCTTTATGTTCATCCTTAGATATTTCAGAGTTCTTCCTCGATGATCCTATAAAATAATTTGCTGTTATGCTCTCAGGTCAGGTGTATACATTCCAAACACGACAAGCAAAAAGGAAAGGCCAGGCAGTAAAAGGACCGGTTTGTCTTCTGCTCTTGTATGATTCAATCAAGTCAGCTTCAGGGTCAGACAGCCTACAGTGACCAGGCGTCCCGGATTAGCCGGGAAAGTCCTGGTTTTTCCTTAGCTGTCCCAGTAGATTTTGAGAAATTTAGCTCATGTCCAGGTTTTTATAGAGGGTCGACTGAAAATAGGGGGAGGTGCCTTTTTATGTTTTCTAAAGCAGGGATATTTAGCAGTTGTTATAAGACAACAAATTATTTAACAAGCATAATACAGGCTTTAAAAATTGCAATTAATTTATGTTCCTAGTGCCTCTTCTGTAAGTCTACAGAGAAGAATGCTGTCATTTTGTGAGCTTGGTTGAAGTAAAATTGTAGTCCTTATTCAATTTTTGTGAAATGTACTGGATAGGGTTGAGCCTGCATCGCATGCGCTTACGCATGCGTTTCGCTTGCGAGACGCTTTAGGAATTAGAAAAGTGCTCGGAGCCCCGTTGACGTCACGTCAGTTGTCTTTCATTGGTTCGTGGGCTTGCCTGTTAAAATCTGCTTGCTTTCATTAGTGAAAGGCACGCATACGTCATGCCTTTTCCAGTGGTTAACCCTCCTTGAGTGCAGCGACCAAGTACTGGAAACATGCGAGGCTCGCTGTTTCCCGTCAAATTTGTGGACTACTTTTTATTTTTTGTTTGCAGTGCGATCTTGCTTGCCAGAAGTCGAGTGCTTTGCATAACATCAACTATTACAGTTCACTCGTAATGACACCTATGTAGCAGCGCGATCGCGCTGTTTTTTTCTTTCAATTTGGAAAGAAACATACGGTTGGGAGTGTACAACTGCTAATAGCTATAACTCAGAGAAATACGAGACCCTAGTGCATTGCAAATGCTTGTTTTTAGGTTGCAAGCGCTTTGGCCTGTTGTAATCTATCTGTGGGCTTTTAACTATGCCCACCGCATGCCCATCTCTATCACTCGTTTGTATGGCTTGCCTTTCAAAAATCCTTTGTTATCATTTGTAAATGCTTTATGTTTGTCCCTCCTTGAGGCGTTTTTTTTGCTGCCTTGGACACCGACCATGTTAAATGGATAATTGCACTTTTGCCGAATAGTTTGACTGTGAGCGAACTTCTTTTTCTTTTGCGTCCCTCCTTCGCACTCATGCTCATGCTGGCCATTGCGCTTTGAATCAGCTCGCTTATGTCAACTGTTTTACTTTTCATTTTCAATTTATGCGGCAAGAAATGTTCACTGCAGAAATCACAGCGCTAATAGCTCTAACTCGAGCAAACGCGAGACCCATTGCATTGCAAATGCTTGTTGGCTTTAGAATTCTGCTCACCTTAAGACACTTTATATGGCAATCAGGCAGTACCCAACGTACTGGTTAGTGTGTGAGATCGTTTTTTAGCAGTTGGTGGGCCTGTGGTACGGTCTGCAGGTCCAATTCTGACAGCTGATTTCCCTGACATTAAAGCAAAATGTTGCCTGGAAGAAGCGCTAGTCTATGCAGTATTCCATATCTTGCACAGCACTTACGGAGAGACCGAGAGACCGTTACTTTACAAGTTCAAAACTGCCCCAATTTGCAAATATGGACCACTTATTAACTATATATAACTATAGAATTCACTAATGGGGGACCACTTTTATTTTGGTGGCATGGCCTATTTTCTGCCACAGTCCGACCCTGGTCAGCTTATATTACAACACAAAAATAGGAATCCGAAATAAGCACCTGCACTTTGTGCCCCTGTCAGAATGAAATCATAAGTTATAAATTAAGAGAACACGTGTGACTATTTACACCAATCTGGTCCTTGACTGTTTTTCTAAATAAAAAATATTGAGGCCCTCGTTATGAGTCTGGCGGTCTTCTGCCTGCCAGACTCGCGATGTCGGTCTCACCGCCAATGGGCCAGTGGTTAAGACCACCACATTACGCAGAGGCCAAACCGCCACACCCCGCTGCTTCCCCAGGGCGGTTGGACCGCTGGGCCAGAGATCAGTATCTCCGACCGACCCATAGGTCCACTGAAGACCGCCAGTGGATTCACAAGTCTCCTTTCCTCCACGGTTTCCACGGCAGTAGCACTACCATGAAAACCCCGGCGGAAAGGCTACTGGGTGACAGGTAATTTCTTTCCTGTCACTGGCATACGACTCCCCCAACCCCACCCCTGAAATTACAATACCCCCCACAACTTCCATGACAGCACCCCCAAGCCCCTTTCCATGGCAGCACCCCCCTCCCGCACACTCCTTGCATGACAGCACCCCCCTCCCTCCATCCCCCTCTATGACAGCACCCCCTCCCCTCCCCCTTCCATGACAGCATGCCCTCCCCTTACCCCCTTACACGCATACAGGCATTCACCAACACTTACATACACACATTCACCAACACACATACATACACTCATTCACTCACATGCATACATAGTCTCATTCACTCACACACATACATACACTCATTCACTCGCACGAATAGACAGGCATTCACACAAACATTCCAACATGCACTCACTTCAACAATCATACACACATTCAAACATGCATTCAAACACCATACACACATGCATACACACTTACATTCACACACACAGACAACACTGACTCACACACACACACATACACACACAACACCTCCCACCCTCCCACCCTCCTCCCCTGTCAGACGATTGACTTACCTTGTCTGGCGAGGAGGTCGTCCGCCAGGGAACGGGAACAGGCGCTTCCACCACCGGCAGCGCCTCGCCATCAGGACACCACCACGCCGTATTACTGCTCATAATAAGGCGGGCAGAGTCCTTTTGGCATGGCGGTGACAGCAGTGGAAGAACCTCTCCACCACTGACTGCCAGCACGGCTACTGGATTTTTTCCACCCAAATTGTGGCGAAAACCCTATCAGTATTCGTAATATGGCAGTCAGAGTCTTCTGGCACCCGCGGCTCCGCGGTCTTTGTTAAAGTCATAATGAGGGCCTAAGTGTGAATTTGCATGGAATGGACATGCAATGGCTGTTGCTGTTGGCGTTCGATTTTGACGCTGCTTCAGGTTTACGAAATCTTGTAACTCTGAGGCAGTGTCAAAATGCAATGGGTATTGCTGTGGCACGCCCACAGAAACACCCATTGCACGCCCCTTCCATGCAAAGGGCTGTGTGTGAAGGTGCGTATTTACAAGGTGGCGTTGAGCCACAAATAGTTGCTTAACACCACCTTGTAAATACGGCACAGGACATAGCGCCACCGGGGCATTACTAAAAGTGATGCTCTGGTGGCGCTAGGGGCTCATAAATATGCCCCCAAGAATCACAATGATCCATCAAGTTGCGATATAAAAACAAATACAGGAAAGATGTGCAGAATAATATTAGCATGTAAAATGGATACAAGGGAGAATTTCAGAACCGGGAATGACGAGCGAAAAAATACATGAGAGCAAGAAAGATACACAATAGAAAATTAAAATGTAAAACAGGTAGAGCATATTCTCCTGAAAAAACAGATGTGCATTATGGCACGTGGATTGTAAGTCTACATCTGCTTCCCTGAAACCTACCTTTGTGCAGTTAAGTGATTTGTCTACGTACAGACGTTTAATCAGTTTCAAGGAATTTGACTCAGAAATTTTGGCTAGTTCTGAGGCTATTGATTGGTATCCAAAATCAACGTCCTTGGCGTTTTCTATGTGAAGAACCTATCAGCAAAAAAAAAAAAACAGTAAAGAAATAAGCGTTAGGCTCGATTTGTAAAAAATGAAATACCAGACACTGTAATTTATAGCAGAATAGGAATTTCAAGCAAATTCCTCATCTTTCAACATTACATATTTAAAGTACCTGAAACAATTACAATATCAATGCCGATAAAAAAATTAAGGAATTGAAATACGAATACTTGACATTTTTTGTGTCTCTATATATGCACTATATTAATTCAAATATTAATATATCTTAAATTGCATAAAAGAATTATGATAAAAACATCCACTTATAAATGATTCTCTTCATTGCCGCCCCACTCAGTCTTGTATGTTAATTTTGAAGTATGTCTCCATAGGTAACACATTCTGTCTGTTTTAAGTTGTGTGGTAATGGAAAACCATGTGACTTCTGGAGAAAGTTCTAAATATTCTGCCGGACGTTTCTCCTCTGGGGTAGAATATTCGCACAGATGTAGCTCCAACATTCTAAGCCACCACAGCAGAAAAATCCGAATAGGTGGTCACATGAAACACAACCTGCTGTTTAAGGATCCAACCAGTTAGGTTTTGATGGAGTCAAGTGGGGCCTAAGGCCTGATCCTGCCATTTCATAATCTCAGTACCATCTCCTTTACATCCTCCCATCTCACTTTCATTTTAAATACAATAGCTACCTACCTCTTTAACACTAACACTTCAGTACCACCGATTCTTGTGGCTTGCACCACAATTTCTGGGTGGACTCACCAAATCCAATATAGTGATCTTTCTGGTTCTGCTTGGATGCTTGTGGGCTGCAACGTCTATGTTTTAGAGGACCACTATTGAACCTGTAGAATGGGTCTTTTGGATATGCCACCTTCCCCTCTGGGTAGACCTTACAGACCCACTACTTTGGTGACTATGGGTATCCTGTACTGTGATAGCTTCAGGGTAAATCCCACAGAGCTTCTTCTGTGGAGTCTATAGATATCCTTTGGTTTTCTTGGCTGTGCCATCTCTTCTGGTGACTGCAGCTTGGATATATGTAGGGATGGCCACCATAGACCCATAGCATTTGTGGTTATTCACAGGTGCCTCATCTCCACTTCTGGTCTATAGATCCCGTAATGTGATGTCCGTTGTTATCCTGGCCTGTGCTACCTCTACTTCTGGCTTGACCTCATAGTGTGTGTGATTCATCCTGAGTTTCATCATCGATAAACCTGGATGGATCACATAGACCTTCATATTGTGATGTCTGTGGTTTTCTTTGTGATGTGTAAGCCAGCTTCTGAAGAAGCCTTCTAGTGCAGTGACACTCACTCACTACTTTTTTTTTTACTCAACATATACATTAATCAGCATTTTATTAACTAACACACATAGCGTGATTTTCATGTTAAGATCAACCATATTTAGGCCCATATTTATAAAGTTCAACATAGAGAGTGTGCAGCAGATGTATCTTCCAAATATCAACTGCCTCCTTCCAACTGCAGAGAAGTGGAGCAGTAGCCCTGCACAGTAGAACAGTGCTCTCTGATTGATACGGAAGGTAAGTGCAATGATTTCAGACAGTGCAAGGTCACCTGAAGGTCAGAGAGGTAAGTGTTGTTTGTTGGGGTGGTGAGGTGGCTGGAGAGAGTGGTGTAAATTGAAAGATTAAAGAAACAATATCCAAATGACAACTATGATCATAGAAGCGTGAACTATATGTATTGAAATGTTATTTAGTTTACTTTAGATATCTCAATTAACTTATTTATAAGCAAAAATTATATCCTCAATGTATTCTTGTGGGATTCAACCTGGTAGGGAGGCAAGACTAGTTAAGAGGTCGTTCAAAAGATACATTAACGTTAAGAAGTGTCATCTGTTGAGAGTGGCAGTGCTGGCTGGGGAGGCTGTGGCAGGACCATTTTGGATTCGGGTGGCACCAAAAAGTACAGGGTGGATGTTCCCCGATTTGTATTTCATGTGGTAGCTTAAGTTGTGATTAGGTTTGTGTTTTAGGGGTCGACGGGCAAAGTCATGCAGTTCCAGCCTCTTTTGATTGAATGTATTAGACTGCACTGCATTAGCGTTAGAAAGATTGTGGTGCAATGAACTGTTTAACTCATTCGGATTGTATTGTCACCCTCAGTAATGGCCTGCAAAGGAACACAAATCATTTCTAATTGTAGCCTGGATAAAGACAAATATGACGTGTGTGGTTTTGGACAGATAATCTGCAGAGGTAAATGGGATGGAATGAGTTTAGAGTGGGATGTGATTCTATGCTGAGAGTCTAACCAAATGGGAAAAGCATAGCCTATAGTCCACTTCACACGGAGGAACAGACATACTAATTGTTCATGCACAGGAACAAAGCAACATAATTTCCTGCTCTATATTGTGCAAGATGGAAAAAAGAGTGCAGAGCCAATATGTACTAAGACTGGCTTCCTGCTGCTGTAATCCCCTGCGTTGGTGCTTTAACAAGATTGCCTTGTGTGACACACAGTCTCACACAATGGAGCACAGTAGAGTGTGCACTCAGTAGTATAGTATTTGTACTGGAACCATATACTTCCATTACAAAAGGGATCCCACATATTGGAAGTGTGCTGTGCACTGAAGCACATGCGGTGCATCAGCTATTTGAGAAATAAATACATTTCCCTTCCTTGAAGCCTGCTTCAATCAAGTGTTAGCTTCTAACACATAGCCCTGTCTCGCTTTTTTTTTAGACTGGGCCTTTGAGTCAAAACCTTTGAGTATTTCCCATGATCCTCCTAGTAAGACAAAGCAACACAAAACAGATCAAAGCATGCCTTGTGTTGAAGTGTGTGAGAATAGGGCACCTTTGCTGTGCAAAACAATGTTTGCACTGCATAGTAAACAACATGCACCTCCTTGCATCACTGTGTTCCAAAAATGCATCCACATGTTCCCATCAGCTTCTCCTACCCCACAAAGTAATTTATTTTGCTTCCAGTTGCAGACAGCATAAGCACAAAAGCAATCCTCTTTAGATTTCCCCAATAAATCCACCCCAACTGTCATCATTTGCTTCAATTGTATAAAAGGTAGGAGTTGCCGTATATATACGAGTTGAAAAGAATAAATCTTAATACGGAGCAATTTCAGCTTGGTGAAGTCAAGAAAGTCGCACAAAGTCACACAAGCCTTGCACCACTAGACAGTGGTAGATACTAAGGAGTATACTACAGGAGTATTGTAGACAAAATATCGCCCTTCAAAATATTGTAAAAGTACAGGTTTACTACACACCACATATATGTGCCTTTTAAAAACAAATGTGTTAACATCATGGCAATACAGAGATAGGTAATCAGGATTACATTGCAGTACACTAAACTCTTTCAAGAATAATGACAGTAGAAAATCTTTGCTTAAGAACATCTAATGTCAACCTTTTAGAGTGCACCCATTCGAGGACTGATAGTCGATCGTTGCACATAGGAACCACTACAACTGCAGAGTAGGTGAAGCAGTATACAGAGTGAAGTGCCTGGGGTGAAGGAAAATGGACAAATTAACTGGGGGGGTGATGCCATTGAGTACAGGTAATATTCTCAATAACGTAGTGACAGTGAAGCGACATGGTGGAGCAGTGGGGACGTCAATACTGAGTGTGGGAAATCCTTCTGCGTCCGTTGTCATAGATCATAGCATCAAGCTGCCCAGTGCACCCTTGGTTAGTCCTCCCCAGCAGAGTCATCATCTTACACTAGGAGTAAGCGT
Source organism: Pleurodeles waltl (assembly GCF_031143425.1). Lineage (NCBI taxonomy): Eukaryota > Metazoa > Chordata > Amphibia > Caudata > Salamandridae > Pleurodeles > Pleurodeles waltl. The sequence continues at coordinate 845,076,269 of NC_090438.1, read as the reverse complement.
ACCTCATCATCTATGCTGGGGCAGTCATTAAGGATCATGCACCACATATATGTACTTTGACATCAGAGTCTTCTTCAAGGTACTTTGGGTTCAGAAAAGTAAATATATTTTCTTACCTTCACAGTATTTTGGCTCTCGATATTTAGGCTATACTGTTTATGTAGGATGATATTTCTATCCTCTGTATTGTTCTGGTATTTTAGCACAGCTAAAGATGTACATATATTTATCAAGGACCACCACTTGCCTTGTGTTGAAGTGTGTTTTTATCAACAAGAGGATACTCAACTTCCTCTTTATCCAGCACGGGAGGAATGATAAATTCGATTTTATTGCATCACAATGTTTATATTTTTTTCACTAACTAGTCAAATAAAAGTATTTATTCTTTTAATCATTCGTTCATTCTTTCATTCAGTTGCCACTTCCACATTGCATGCACTGCATGATGTGCAGGACTTAGCGTACATGGTAAAAAGCATTTTTGTCTCTAGTAACTGCATATATCCTTGTAGAAAATTTAAGGTGGCTTCAGTTGCAACTTAAAACTAGCTTCACATGTGACTGATTGGTTTGCTTGGTGTTAAAATGTTTACATTTACCAATTTATTCACCAGTATAATTTGTCATTGTTTTATTGCCGTACTCCAAAGTAAAAAAAAATCCTGCACGACATTTTTGGCTCTAGTAAAAATGAATATATCTGGTCAAAAAGAATCTATAACCAGAGACATAAAGGATTTTTCAGTGTGCTCAGGGGGACTCAAGAGACCTGAGGCAACCAGTTCCGGACAACTCGGATGGGACAACTCGGATGGTTCAACGTTAGCATATTTTTCAGAACTCCAACATATTTTTTTGTTTCCTTTAACATACTTTCCATTCAGCTATGAAGTTCTCATTTGAACGGGACAGTCATGCATTCTGAATTATCATCCCCCTTTATAGGGTCGAGCCTGCGAGTGCATACGCTAGTGCATGTGTCTCACATGCGAGACACTGTTGTGTTCAGTAAAGGGCTTGAAGCCCGTCTGCCGCTCATCATTTGTTCGTTTGCGTGGCACTGTTCTTTACAGCCTCGTAATTCATCAAGGCATCATTTCCGTTCCTCTCTGTGGGGCAGGGATCAAGCACTAATTGATTTCAACTTAATTATTGCCCCGAGGTGATCTAGGTACTATTTTGTTCTAACCTCTAGTGCCCTGCAAACAGAAGGCTTGTGACGTGCAAAAAAGTGCCCAGCAAGACAAACAAAATTGCAAAGTTTTATTTTGTCATGCTAACGTCATTTTAATTTAAGTTGTCTTTTCTCAGTTTCCATGCATGTGTTTTTTTGTTTTTGCTCGTGGGTGCTGCTATCAAAAGATGACAAATTGTTCGAAATATGCGAGCCCCATCGCATTGTAAATGCTTGATAGTAGTTTGCTGTCTCGTCTTAAAGTGTGACTCTGTTGCCTTGGTAACTTGATTGGTCGGTAAATCATGTGTACGTTTTAGATCATCTCCTCTACTTAGGTTTTCAATTTAAATGAACTTAAATGCTAAGACTGCCTGCAATTGAAGGAAGGGATTTATTTACCAATGTTCGGTGTTCACGCATGAAACACCAAGCATTGTCATCTTAAAGAGTTTGGGGTCCTAGGGTAAGCCACATTTAAGGGGGCCCTCTGTACGGAATGTATTTGAATTTTATTATCCGTTTCAAGCACACATGATTCCAAGCAATACTAAATTCTGTTAAACGGTCAGACAAAAACAGCGGAAATATGTCTTGCCTAGATTGCCGAAAATCCATAAAATGACACTAGTTAAGACCAAGTTAGAGGCAACGGTAGGCAAAGAAGGAGAGAGGTTCAGATAGAGAAATTGAAAATATAGAGGTAAAAAAGAGAGAAAGTTCATTTTCCCAGGGGGTCCATTGGACGGTGTCACCCTGCGCAATTACCTACTATGCCCATACCTTAAAACGTCTCTTGGAAGGTGTTACCCTGGGCAATTACCCCACTTTGCCCATACCTTAAAACGTCTCTGACTCCAAATCGTACCTAATAAAATATCAGAGCAAGAGAAAGACATTAAATTAAGCTCACTATTTCATGTGACTTACCGTCTTCATTTTGGTTTCTGTGTCATTTTTTGCTCCTTTACTAGCCAGAGCCAAAGAGGCAGAGATGCATATAGGTGAAAAAATGATATTTGCTTTCTTGTCTTGTTCAATAATTTTTTTGTATATGTCAAGAGCAACGTTAATGTTGGCTTGCAGGAGGGTAGCCATCACTAAAGGCCTGCAATAACAAAAAGAGACAGAATCAGCAAAATATGCATGTGCTCGCTCAAGATGCATTTGTTCTTCATATCTTCTTGTACACAACGCATGTCTTAGTTGATAAAGCTTGTAATCAGCTTCCTATGTTTTGTGCGCCAGTGGCATGAGGGCCAGACCAGGAACCCAAAGCAGGCCTGCCAAAGTTTGTTGGACCAGCCCCCACAGGGTACATAGTGGGTGAGCCTAACCACTACAATGTGGGTCTGGGGGGCAAGAAAATTTGGGAAAATGGCAAATATGGTGCATTCTACAACACATTTTTCATTATATGATCAATTGTATTAGTTTTTAAATCATAGTAAATGATGACCTTACTGAACACCAGGATACAGCAATCTTTATTGGGACTCTTCAATGATTCCATCACCCTCTAATAGTGCATTAAGATGTTCCATAAACGACACAGTCTTTTTTGCATGTCCATGAAGAGGCTTTATTGTATAAATAGTACGAATCAAGATCAGCAGCTGAACCCTTCAGCTTGAAAACTCTGTCTGTTCTCTCGAGAATCTCCCACCTCTAACAGTCTGAGATGACTCATACAAGAACAAAAGTGACATCGTTACAGTCTAAGATCAATATAACACATTTCCCTCCCCACAGTGACCAATATGAATGTAGTGTTAAGAGGACCAGTAGGAATACGTTTAATGATAAAATCAGTGAAAAATAGCACTAGAAAGTAATACTATAGGCACTAAAGGGATATAGAAATATACAAAAAAGGGTATGGATGACACTAGCATATTATTAAAATGATCACTAACAAAACAGCAACAGTTCATATCACAGAATACATGGAAACTGTGATAAACATACATAGTGATTGTATCATGACATTACATACTCCTTTCACCACTTGGGCCTGTTGTGAGCCCTCTTGGCAGCCCTGAGAGAGCATTTAGAGGCGTTATTGGTGCTCTCCAGTGTAATATCCTGTACTTTTACTGGATATCCTCCACACATCTCCATTGGTCAAATTCATCACTTTCTCAATGGTAAAAGGACCCACATAACTAGACTCACCCTTTCTCACAAATCTTTTTTTTTTTACCACTACCACATCTCCCACTAACCACTTCTGACCCCCAGTGCAATTTTTCTGATGATATCTTCACTTGTATTTCTCTTGATATATTTCTCTTAACCATTTACCTTTCTGTTTGAGTTCCCTCACCTATACCTCATTCTCCACCCATCCTGTCCTTTGTTCCATGCTACTCATCCATGCTGGATTCAACTTGGTATTACCAACCATGTCTCTCATCCAGAAAAATGATGACTTGAATGTCACCGGACTAGGAGCATTGTGATGCACTCACCATACTTCATTCAGCACTTCTGACAGGGGCTTCCTCAACTCTACTGCTTTTTGCACACATAACTTCACCATCCTGTTCATACGGTCTGCTAGGCCATTGGCTTGAGGTGAGTATAGAGCAGTCTTGCGATGCACAATGGATAACTCTTTCATGAGATGTAAGTTGCACATCATTATCAGTTATATTTCTAGTGGTACACCTTCTCGACAGAGTTCTTCTTTCAAAAACTTGATTACAACCTGTTAGAAATGGGGTCTTTGGATGGCAGTCAGGTTGCCCCCTGTCCAAGCAAGGGCCCTCACTCTAGTCAGGGCAAAGGAGAAACACACCTGGTTAATCTCTGCTCACCACTTTGGAAGCCTGGCATGAGCAGAAAGGCTTAACCGAGAGACAATATGTGAAGTGTTTTTACCAACACACACAGTAATACAGTGAAAACACTACAAAATGACTCAACACCAGGTCAGAAAAATAGCCAATATTTATCTGAGCAAAACAAGATGAAAACGACAAAAATCCAACATACACAGCAAAGTTATTAATTTTTAAACATTAAACTTCAATATAGTGCAAAATGCTTCAATTTGGTGGTTTCACAGAGTCGTGACAGAGTTGTTCCCAACAACCAGACCCTAATGGCACCGGTCACGGAGTCAAACAGACCCCCAGGTACAGTACCTTGTCAAAGTGAAGAAACAAACCGGTGCACAGAGTCGGGGATCGCGGCGTCACTAGAACCGAGGCGATGTTGGTTCTGGTGCTAAGGAGCAAAGGAAGGGAGGCATCATGAAGAGGCGTCGGGTCCTTGCTTCGGAGCGGTGGAGGTGAGGGGGCATCAGTGCAAACCGTTGGATCCGCGCACTTCCAGTGGAGTCAGTATCCGGCAGTCACAAAGTAACCAATGAATGGAATACTTGAGCAATGGCAGATACTTTGGATACACAGTTTGGACAAATGGAAATGCATCTTATGCATTCATAGAAAAATGTGAATGCTGTAATGAAGACCATGGCCATTCTACTGCTATATTTAGGATCTAAAAAAACACAAGGGTGTTTAAAATTCAATTGGAGTTTGTCTGAACATACTTGGATCATTAGTTTCTGTATAGGGAAAACAAGGATCTGTAATTTCATGTCTTGTAGTGAGTATCTAGGAGGCAAAACAAAATAGCAGTTACTGCTAACAATAAAAATGCCACATATAGGGCAAGCATTAAAACCTCTGAAAAGAAATAAAAGCAAACTAAGGGCTTGATTATGAGTCTGGCGGTCAAAAGACCGCCAAACTCACGGTGGTTGGATTACAAGTTTGGCGGGCAGACCCGCCAACAGACTGCCATCTCTGCCATGATCCAAGATCTCATGGGGCTGACGGAGGTCCTGGTTGTAATCAGCCATGGCGGCGCTGAACTCAGCGTTGCCCTGCTGATTACAACCTTGTTCTCCGCCAGTCTTTTCATGGCAGTTTCCCCACCATGAAAAGGCTGGCGGAGAACAAGTGCTGGAGGCTCCCCTGCCCACCACCGTGAGAATGTGCACTGTCTGCTTTGAAGACAGTGGACCTCTGGAGGGTTCTGGTCGCCCCCCCTGTGCTACGAGATAGCACTCGGCTCCTTTAAGGAATGCTCTAATTCAAGGTTTACACCGGTCAGGCAGGTCAGACCGGTGGAAATCTTGTGATAGGGTGGGGGGATGCCACCGCCATGTTAGTGGCATCCTCCCCACAAGTTTGGCGGTCCCGCGTTGAAATCACCAAACTCGTAATCAGGCCCAAAATGTAGATAGAGAAGTACAGAAACTAAACTGTTGTATTATAATCAACTTGTCCCTACTTCCACTGTTGTTGATAAAGGCTGCAATCAGCTTCCTTTGTTTTATGCATCAGTGGCAGTTATTAGACATGTGACATACTTCAAGGGTAGTAGCCTCACAAACAATAGGGATTAGAAAACCTGCCAGAGGCTCTGGAACAAAAAAAGGGGCAGACTTATGAAAAGTGGCGCCACACCTAGTGCAGCTGCACCTTTCTTGCGCCTCCCCTAACGCCACCATGTGTGCGCCATATTTAAAATACGGCACACCATTGCGGTAAATAGGAAACTAGTATCATAATGTTTGATGCTTGTTCAGTACTTTGCAGGACTAGCGTCAAAAATGTTGATGCTAATCCGGCAAAGCACCAACAGGCCCATTAAAACCAATGGGCCTTCTTGTAATGCCTGCTCTGAGCAGGCATTAAAAATCCTGGAAAAAAGGACTCACAGAAGGGGTTACAAAGTAGTGCAATGCATGCATTGCGCCACTTTGTAAATATGGTGCAGTGTTTTTGGCCTTCCAATGCCACATTAGAGTAAAAACAATTATGCTAATGTGGCGTTGGGATGGCACTAGGCCCTCCTAAATCTGGGCCTAAGTTTGGTAAACTGTGATTACAGTGTGGGGGTAACAAACTCAAGTAGTGTGTTTACAGACGCTTGATAGATATTTTTAATTTACGCCTCTTTAAAATGTGTAGACAACGGAGGAAATGTGGAGTTTGCTGCCAGAGGGCACCTGTGGTTATCAAAATGTGATAGCATACATCTAAATACATAAAGGTGCTATCTTCAGGATGATGCAAAGCATGTTTCTCTAAGCCTCAACTATGGCTTGAGCTGACACAGACTTGTAACACTCATAGTACAGCTGTGTTTTCATTCATTAAACACCAAGGGGCATATTTATAAGCCCCTAGCTCCACCGTGCACCTCATTAACGTAATTGTTTTTACGCTAATGTGGCCCAACAAGGCCAGAATCCTAGCGCCATATTTACAAAGTGGCACAATGCATACATTGCGCCACTTTGTAAACCTTTGTGCTATATTATGCCCCCGTTAGGGGGACAAAAAAAATGGCACTAGGAAATCTGAGAGGTTTCCTTGTGTCATTTTGTTCAGCACTTTTAACGCCTGCTCAGAGCAGGCATTAAAAGGGGGCTTCCATTATTTATAATGGGCCCTCATGTACTCAGCAGGAGAAGAGCCAATATTTTGGCACTACTCCTCCAGAGTACATCGATAGCGTGAAAAATGATGCTTTTGCCCTTTACCTTGGCTATGGTGCACCTTATTTTAAATACGGCACACATGATGGCGGTACGGGGCCGCTAAGGAGCGCAGGTAAAGTGGCGCTGCCCCCAAATGTTATGAAATTGCATTATCTGATACTTCTATTTAAGTGTTACAATTGCAGAGTTCAAACTGTATTCTTGAATACCATGAGGTCAGAGAACAGTTAATGTGCTAGGAGGTAAGAGAGACATGTTTTAAAGAATTTTAGTTTACATTAGTACTTTAGTCAAGCAGTTTGACACAGGCCCTCATTACGAGTTGCTTGTGCAATTGTGAGATATGGGTTAACTCCGGGTACCAAACGTCAGAGTTATAAGTTAGCAACTCCCATTAAATATTGGGTGTGATAAAATAGGTATCCACAGATACATTTAAGCATGCCAATCCTGCTGGTATTTACTGGGAAAATATTACCCCAAAAATATCAGGACATGTAGATTTTGGTGCAGAAAACATAAAAAATCCACATAATATGCTTCACTTAGTGGGCAAAACTTGTAAAAGGTGTTAATCACTGCACCTAAACAATCTCAGTGTCATATTTTGTTGTGTGCTATGGTATAGCACTAGACCTCAAGCCACTCGTAATAAGACCCATAGTCAAGTCAAGTACCCAAGAGGTTTCAATTTATGTTCATCAAGTTTCTGTATATTCATATAGAAATGTACAGTCAGTTTTAGACACTGAAAATACTATGGCCCTCATTACAAAGGCCGCCCGCCAAGGTTTGACCGCCGAGCGGCCGCCAATGCGGCGGCACTCCCGCCAGCCCCATTTTGAAATCCCTCCTGGCCTGTAACATGGGAGCCGGCTCCTAAGGGAGCCAGCGGTGTTGCGGCCGTGCGACGGGTGCAGACAGTGAAAAGCAGTGTGGGGCTGTGCCTGGGGGTCCCTGCACTGCCCATGCCAGGTGCATGGGCAGTGCAGAGGCCCCTAGGGGCCCCGCAACTCCCCTTCACGCCAGCCTACTGCACATTTTCTATGCTCCACTTCATATTTTACAGAAATTCTTCCACTCCACACAAACACAATTGTACTCCATTGTTCAATGGAATAGACTTAAAATAGTTCTCTCTTTGGACCATATCATCCAAAAATGTCATGACACGTTTAAAACTGAAATCTTGCACACAATTTGTTTCTGGCCACTTGGAACAGAGATCAACAGACACAAGCAGACAAGATAAAGGCCCTCATTATGACTTCGGCAGTCTTTTTTAAAGACTGCTGAAGCCTCTGCAGCCGACAGACCGCCAGTTTTGGCAGTCTGCTGACCGCCATATTTGCAGTCATCGGAAGACTTCTGCCCATAAATGGGCTGATGTCTGACTCCGTCGGCCTGACAGACGGAGTTGAAGAGGCAGGTGCATTGCCAGCACTGCCACGCCATGTCAGCAAGACTCCGTTCACCGTATTACAAGCTGTAATACGACTTGGCGGAGTCTTGCTGGTGTGGTGGTGCTGGCGGTGGAAAACTGCCAGGACCCATCCCCTTCCGGACGACCAGCTAGTCGTAAAAGGTAAGGTGATTGTCTTACGGAGGTGGGGGGAGTGTTGGGTGCATGTGTGTGCATGTATGTGTGCAAATATGGGTGTCTGAGTGCATGTTTGTGAGCGGGGGTGCATGTGTGCAAGTGTGTGGATGGGGGTGTGTGCAAGTGTGCATATGCGGGGGTGAATGTATGTGTGTGTGGGGGGCTGGGGTGTGCATGAATGCGGAGGGCGTGGGGGTATGAATGATTGTGGTTGGGGATGGGGTGAGTGACTGTCTGGATGGGGAGGTGAGGTGGTGTTTGCAGAGGGGGGAGCATATGTGTGAGTGGGGGTGTGTGTATGTCAGTGTGAGAGCGGGTGTGGGTATTTGGATGGATGTGTAGGCTGAGGGGTGTATGGAAGTGTGTGGACGGGTGGGGGTGTATGTTAATATGTGGACGTGTGGGGGGTGGCATTGGGGGGGCCTGTGTGCATGTGTGTGCTGGCGACAGGAATGAAGATTGCAGCTTCGTAATCCAGCCACAGTGAAGCTGGCGGTCTGATGACCGCCGGCATCGTAATGAAGGCCAAAGTGTTTTTTCCCTAATTTGGGCCCAGTAGGTCAACTGCAACTTCCTCCCATGGATTGTGCAGTAACTCTCCCTTTTTATGGGGGCTTTATATGACATAAGCATTTGGTCACTATTGCAAAAAGCTGCACAATACCGTACTTTTCTTTGCACCATCACATGCAATCATGGCCACCAATAACCTTGTTGGATCCATTCCTTTTTTTTACTATACCCATATGTCCCATATCTCAAAATTACTAATGTTCTCTCTTAATGACCGGACATGTACCTCTAAACAGAAGTCCTTCACACACACTTAACTAATTTCTTACATTTCAAAATTATTTAAGCTTGGCATCACCTTTCTTTTTACTCTTATTCTACACATTTTTTAAATTTGTAATCACTTTCACCAAATATAAATTATTCTTCATTTCCTGAATCTATTTATCTTCCTAAATATCACCATCAATTATGGAATACAGATTCATGTCTAAACCATCTTGGTAATCTTCCTCTTCTTCCTTGCAGTTCACATCAACAAGTCTAGATGTGAGAAAGTAGCCTCTTTCAAGCGTGGTTACCCTCACATTTGGCCTGTTTGTAGGTGGGTGTCAGTGTGTTTTTACTGTGTCACTGGGATCCTGCTAGCCAGGACCCCAGTGCTCATAGATAAAAACCTACATGTCAGTCCGTTTTGCCTGTCTCGCTGGGATCCTGCTAGCCAGGACCCCAGTGCTCATAGTTTGTGGCCTAATGTGTATGCCTGTGTAGTGCCTAACTGTGTCACTGAGGCTCTGCTAATCAGAACCTCAGTGCTTATGCTCTCTCTGCTTTTAAATTTGTCACTGTAGGCCAGTGACTTCATTAACCAATTTCAATTGGCATACTGGACCCCCCTTATAAGTGCCTAGTATATGGTACCTAGGTACCCAGGGCATTGGGGTTCCAGGAGATCCATATGGGCTGCAGCATTTCTTTTGCCACCCATAGGGAGCTCAGACAAACCCTTACACAGGACTGCCATTGCAGCCTGCATGAAATATTGCACACACTATTTCACAGCCATTTTCACTGCACTTAAGGAACTTATAAGCCAGCTATATGTCTAACCTTCACTTGCTGAAGGTTAGGTGCAAAGTTACTAAGTGCTTTGAAGGGCACAGATGGTGCCCTCCTTGCATAAACCAGTCTACACCAGTTCAGGGACCCCTTCTCCCCTGCTCTGACGGGAAACTGGACAAAGGAAAGGGCAGTGACCACTCCCCTGTCCATCACCTCCCCAGGGGTGGTGCTCAGAGCTCCTCCAGTGTGTCCCAGACTTCAGCCATCTTGCTTTGCAAGGTGTGGGGGCACTCTGGAGGCCTCTGAGTGGCCAGTGCCAGCAGGTGATGTCATAGACCCCTCCTGATAGGTCCTCAGCTGATAAGGTAGCCAATCCCCCTCTCAGGGCTATTTAAGGTCTCTCTTGTGGGTTCTCCTCAGATTCTGCTTGCAAGTTTCCTTCAGGAATCCTCTGCAACAACTTCAGACTCTTCTGACCTCGGATCAACCGCAGCCTGCTCCAGGAATCACTGTAACTACAACAAAGTGTCTACAAGAGACAAGTTTCTTCAGCAACCTCAGCTCCAAGTCAGCAACTGCAACAATTTCCATGGTGTGCACGTTCTGGGGACTCCCTGTCTTCATCCTGTACCAGAGGAATCAAAGAAATCTCCCGTGAAGTGACAGAGTCACTCCCATGCTCCAAGCAGCACCTTCCAAGGTGACAACCGGTACCCTGGGACTCCTCTCACAGCAATGAGCATGCTCCTAAGGACACAGAGGGTGGACATCATCGACATAGACTATCCTGAGGTCCTGCTGATGCGAATTGGAGGAGTTAAGACCTTGCCTTCCATGAGAACAACGGTAACCCTGTATATTATGTCTTCTTCGCCTCCTGAGGCCTCTGTGCAGTCTTTATAAAATTCCTTCATGCACAGTCTGCCCCAGGTCCCCAGCACTCCACCCTGTGACGCTCAACTCGCTGAGTTGTTCTCCCGCGGCGTGGGACCTTCTTTTGTTGTGCTGCATCAACTGTGTTTTGCACCTCCTTTGAACCCAGATACTGCGCCTTCTGGGGGTGATGGCTGGCATCCTGAGGGCTCTCTAAAGTGCTGAGAGGCCCCTCTTCCTCCTCACACAGAGTTGAGGCCCCAGGTCCCTCCTGGGTCCATTACTGTGCCATTTTGATGAAAAATGCACTTTTGTCATAGCCAAGGCTTGTTGGCGCCTTCCAACACGAAATCTTGTCTGCAACGATCTTTACATCGTGGGACATCTTTTGCATTATGCAGGAACCCGCTGGCATCTTCCTAGGGTGCATTTCTGCAGTCTTCTACTAACTGGGAACTCTTCTTTTTCACCCTCTTCTGGGTTGGCAGGGGCTCCTGTCCTTCCTGGAACTTCTTTTGACTTCTGGACTTGGTCCCCTTCCTTTGTAGGTCTTCAGGTCCAATACTCCAGCAGTTGTTCTTTGCCGACTTGGTTGGCTGCTGCAAAATCCCAAAAACGAGGTGTAGTGTGTCCTAAGGAAACTTGCAGTACTTTACTCCTGCTTTTCTGGGCTCTGGGGTGGGGTAATTTACTTACCTTTACTGTATTCTTACTCTCCCAGTGATTCTGCACACACTACACTTGTCTAATGGGTTATTTGTGATTCACATTCTACTTTTTTAGTATATGGTTTGTGTTGCCCCTAGACCTATTTTCTCCCATTGCATTCTATAAGATTTCCTACTGTTTGCATTGTTCTATGACTATTTACTTGTCTAATTTTGGTGTCTATTGTATATATTGTGTATAATACTTACCTACAGAAGGAGTATTGTCTCTAAGATATTTTTGGTACTGTGTCACCCAAATAAATACCTATATTTTTGGTAACACTGACTATTGTCTTTACTTGTGCATGAGTACTGTGTAATTATAAGTGGTATTGCATGAGCTTTGCATGTCTCCTAGTCATGAGAGCTTGTCTAACTCTCAAAAGACCACGTGGAATGGTGAGGGCCCCACTTTTTGGAGTTTGGGACGCTGCCATGTAGAAAATTCCACAAGAACTAGACACATCTGAAAACTAAGCATCTGGGTGAGTCCAGGGTGTTGTGCTTCACATGCACCCGCACCATTTTCTTAACTACAATGCCTTGCAAACCTCCAACTTTGCTGGAAAGTACACATTTTTCCCACATTTTTGGGATGGGGCCTTCCGGAATCTGCAGGAATCCACAAAATTCCTCCCACCCAGCACTGTCGCATATATACCAATAAAAATTCTGCCCCACTAATCAGCCTAAAAATGTTTTTTTTCAAACTGCCCTTTTGGACCCGCTTTGGTTCCCCCTCAATTCTGACATGTTTTTGGCTCTTCCCTGTCACAGGCACTTGGGACACCTACACAAGTGAGGTATCATTTTTACTCGGAGAATGAGGGGAATGTTGGGTGGTAGGAAATGTGTTACGGTGCAGTGATCCCACACAGAAATGTGGGAAAAATTAGATTTTTTGGCTAAATTTGAGGCTTGCTGAGGATTCTGGGTAAGAAAACACTGGGGAATCCATGAAAGTCACACCTCCTTGGACTCCCTCGGATGTCTAGTTTTCAGAAATGTTTGGGTTTCGCAGGTTTCCCTGTATGGCTGATGAGCCCAGGACCAAAAGCGCAGGGGCCCACCCCCCAAAATAACAGGTAGTTTTGTATTTGATATTTTTGATGTGTCCACATAGTGGTTTTGGGAATTTCCTTTTGCAGGCACAAGGCCTACCCACACAAGTGAGGTGCCATTTTGTATCAGGAGACTTGGAGAAATGCTGGCTGAAAGGAAATTTGTGGCTTCTCTCAGATTCCAGAACTTTCTGTTGCCGAAATTTGTGGAAAAAGTGTTTTTTTTGTCAACTGTTGAAGTTTGCAAATGATTCTGAGTAACAGAACCTGGTGAGAGCCCCACATGTTGCCCCATCTTGGATTCCCCTAGGTGTCTAGTTTTCAAAAATGCATATGTTTGATAGGTTTCCCAAGGTGCCAGCTGAGCTACAGGCCAAAATCCACAGCTAGGCACTTTGCAGAAAACAGCTATGTTTTCTTTGGGAAAATCTGATGTGTTCACGTTGTGTTTTGGGGCATTTCCTGTAGTGGGCACTAGGCCTACCCACACAAGTGAGGTACCATTGTTATCAGGAGACTTGGGGGAACGCTGGGTGGAAGGAAATATGTGGCTCGTCCCTGATTCCAGAACTTTCTGTCCTGAAATATGAAGAAAAAGTGTTTTTTGGCCACATTTTCCGGTTTGCAAAGGATTCTGGTTAACAGAACCTGGCGAGAGCCCCACAAGTCACCCCATCTTGGATTCCCCTAGGTGTCTAGTTTTAAAAAATGCACAGTTTTGATAGGGTTGCCTAGGTGCCGGCTGAGCTAGAGGCCAGCCACTTTGCTAAAAACAGCTCTGTTTTCTTTGGAAAAATGTGATGTGTTCACGTTGTGTTTTGGGGCATTTCCTGTTGTGGGCACTAAGCCTACCCACACAAGTGAGGTACTGTTTTTATTGGGAGACTTGGGGGAATGCTGGGTGGAAGGAAATTTGTGGCTCGTCTCTGATTCCAGAACTTTCTGTCACTAAAATATGAGGAAAAAGTGGTTTTTTTGGCCACATTTTGAGATTTGCAAAGGATTCTGGGTAACAGAACCTGATGAGAGCCCCACAAGTCACCCCATCTTGGATTTCCCTAGGTGTCTAGTTATAAAAAAGCACAGATTTGGTAGGTTTCCTTAGGTGCCGGCTGAGCTAGATGACAAAATCCACAGCTAGGCACTTTGCAAAAAACAGCTCTGTTTTGTTTGGGAAAATGTGATGTATCCACGTTGTGTTTGGGGCATTTCCTGTTGTGAGCACTAGGCCTACTCACACAAGTGAGGTACCATTTTTATCGGGAGACCTGGGGAATGCTGGATTGAAGTTTGTGGCTCCTCTCAGATTCCGGAACTTTCTGTCACCAAAATGTGAGGAAAAAGGTTTTTTTTTTTTTTTTTTTACCAAATTTTGAAGTTTGCCAAGAATTCTGGGTAACAGAACCTGGTGACAGCCCCACAAGTCACCCCATCTTGGATTCCCCTAGGTGTTTAGTTAAAAAAAATTCACAGGTTTGGTAGGTTTCCCTAGGTGCCGGCTGAGCTAGAGATCAAAATCCACAGATAGGCACTTTGCAAAAAACACGTCAGTTTTCAATGTAAAAATGTGATGTGTCCATGTTGCGTTTCCTGTCATGAGCATTAGGCCTACCCACGCAAGTGAGGTACCATTTGTATTGGGAGACTTAGGGGAACACAGAATAGAAGAACAAGTATTATTGCCCCTTCTCTTTCTCTACATTTTTGCCTTCCAAATGTGAGACAGTGTGTAAAAGAGACGTCTATTTGATAAATGCACTGTAATTCACATGCTAGTATGGGACCCCGAATTCAGGGATGTGCAAATAACCACTGCTTCTTAACACCTTATCTTGTGCCCATTTTGGAAATACAAAGGTTTCCTTGATACCTACTTTTCACACTTTATAATTCAGCAAATTAATTGCTGTATACCCGGTATAGAATGAAAAAACATTGCAAGGTGCAGCTCATTTATTGGCTCTGGGTACTTAGGGTTCTTGATGAACCCACAAGCCCTATAAATCACCGCAACCAGAAGAGTCAAGCAGATGTAATGTGTATTACTTTCAAAAATCTGACATCGCAGGAAAAAAAGTTACAGAGTAAAACGTGGAGAGAAATGGCTGTTTTTTTCACCTATTTTGTTTTTTTTAATTATGTTAGCTGTTATTTTCTGAAGGAAAACCTTATATGATCTACACAAATGACCCCTTGGTGAATTAAAAATTGTATCTACTGTTTTGAAATGTTTAGCTTTCCAGGATCCCTATCATTAACTGGAAGGAGGCTAAAAGCACATAAAATAGTAAAAATGGGGTATGTCGCAATACAATGCCAGAATTGTGTTGAAAAATGTGGTTTTCTGATTCAAGTCTGCCTGTTCCCAAAAGCTGGGAAGATGGTGATTTTAGCACCACAAACCTTTTGTTGATGCCATTTTCAGGGAAAAAAACACAAGTCTTCTTATGCAGCCCTTTTTTCCCATTTAAAACAAAAAAAACATTTTCGCTGTATTTTGGCTAATTTCTTGGCCTCCTTCAGGGGAACCCACACACTCTGGGTAACTCTAGTATTCCTAGGATGCTGGAAAAAAGAAAGCAAATTTGGCATGGGTAGCTTATGTGGACAAAATGTTATGAGTGCCTAAGCGCGAACTGCCCCAAATAGCCAAAACAAGGCTTGGCACCTGAGGAGGAAAATGCCTGGCAGCAAAGAGATTAAGAGCCCTCAAATCCACACATAGACACACACCCCCACTAGGCTTTTTGACTACCACAATAGGTCCCAACAATTCACTTGCCTCAACGGGAACAATAACTCCTTGGTCAGTCAACTTATCTAAGTCAGACTTTACCTAAGCATGAACACCAATGGGTAATCTCCACAATTTAGAGATACATGTATCAGATTCCTACCACACCTCAGGGTTGGCATGAGTGATGCAACAAGAAGAAATATCTTTATTTCTCCCCATTTGTCCTCTTTCCATGTGTGGTGAAGAACACACAGAAAGAGGAAAACACCTCTTGTGATTGTTTTTGTGCAGGAAGGAGTTCCTCCTGCACAAAAACAATCTTCCCCACAAAGCAAGCACCCTTGCACCATGGTGCAAGG
Source organism: Pleurodeles waltl (assembly GCF_031143425.1). Classification (NCBI taxonomy): domain Eukaryota; kingdom Metazoa; phylum Chordata; class Amphibia; order Caudata; family Salamandridae; genus Pleurodeles; species Pleurodeles waltl. Next base: position 845,060,656 of record NC_090438.1, on the reverse strand, counting down.
GTGACTGTGTTGGTGCTAGGCAGCAATTTGCATGCCAGCACGGGGGAGAGGACAGAAATGCACCATATCTTTTAGATACAGCACATTTTTGCCCTATCACACTTGCTGCGCCACTCTGCACCACCGACCTTGTAAATGAGGCCCTTAGGTTCCTTGTATTCACCTTTTATGTCTTGATAAGTTTCTTGAAAAATAACTGTTAGTTATGAACATGAATCAAGAAACATCTCAATGTTCGGACCGTCCAAACATACCACATTAGTAGGATTACCACATACACCTTTTCCAAGTACACTATTTCACCAGACCATTTGTTCACCTCATCAGTTTCTTCACTTGGAATGTTGACCTACAACATTTTACAAACTTACCCTTTCTTCCACACTTGTTGCATATGGCTTTTTGTGCAGGACAATGTTTGTGATCAGCCATATGGCAAACTGTCCACATCTAAAACATGTTCCCTTAAATTAAAAATTAGATTCTTTGCTAATCATCTCTTTTCCCTTGCTATTCTTAGCCACATTAATGTATGATTGCAACTTTCCTTTAGAGTCTTTACAAATCTCTGATACATAGGCCAACATGTATTCCGCTCGCTAGGGTGTCATTAATACCTCAGCCAATGGGGGTTTATCCTTCAAACCTGGTTCTTCAGTTACCCTATCATCTGTATAATTAAATAGAAACCAGTCTCTAACATGCTTATCCATCAATGTGCCAAATGTACAAGTGGATCCTAGTTTACAAAGAACTGTAACACATTCATCCACTTTTGGCCAGATGTAGCAAAATGCAAAATTGCGACTTGCAATTTGCGAGTCCATCCGACTCGCAAATTGCAAGTCGCAATTTGCTATGCACTACGGTGTCTCAGACACCGACTGTGACTCGCAATGGGGTCGCAATGACCCACCTCATCAATATTCATGAGGCGGGTCGCAATTTGCGGCCCCATTGCGAGTATAGGCACTCGCTAACATGGAGGCCTGCTGATGTCAGCAGACCTCCATGTTCGTGGCCTGCTTTTCAATAAAGCAGTTTTTTTTTTTTTAAGTGTAGTCCGTTTTCCTAACAGGAAAACGAGCTGCACTTTAAAAAAAAACGAAACCTTTTGTTTCGGTATTTTTTCAGGGCAGGGAGTGGTCCCTTGGACCACTCCCTGCCCTGAAAAAATATTTTTGGGTCCACTCACAAACTGGAAGGGGTCCCATGGGGACCCCTTCCAATTTGCGAGTGGGTTACCATCCCCTTGAAGTGGATGGTAACTGCGATGCCATTTGCGACCGCGTACGCAAATGGTATTGCATCCCAATGCGACTCGCAAATAGGAAGGGAACACCCCTTCCTATTTGCGAGTTGGAAATGGATATTGCGAGTCGGTAACGACTCACAATATGCATTTCTGCATTGGGAAATGCGTTTAGCGAGTCGCAAACGGCAAATTTTGCCGTTTGCGACTCGCTAAACGTTTGCTACATCTGGCCCTTTGTCTTCTTCCCCTTGAACACTTTTTCCAAAATTAAATCTCCCTAAAATTATACTTATTTTTGGAACATAATGAATGTTGAGTTTCTTTATATATAGCCCTAAATCATTTAAGTTTTATGCCACTTCCACTTCCTCCTCTGGTAAACCTTCTACTCCCCAAACAGTGAATAGGGAGGGCTACTTTCTTATCCATTGTCTTACTACTGGAGAAACAGTAATTGTTTGTATTTTATTTATCACGTGTTCGGTCAATAAAAACCATTACACGAAGAAAAAAGAAAAAAAAGAAAAAAGGAACCAAGGAATCATAAAATACAGTAATAAAATCGGTTTAGTTAAAATGTTCAGATGAATTACGCAGTACTACAAAATTGCCTGCAGGCTGGCTGTGCGCGCTTGTCTTGCTTGTTCGGTCTCTTGAAGAAGGCGCCCTAATTTGCCCAATAATTTAGCCAGTTTGCAGCTGAGCTGCACGTTGTCCCCTTTAAAGCCTGCAAATATCGCCGGTCTGCACCTGTGCAGCCCCCTTTGAAGCCAAACTGGTCGTAGGAGCCTATTACGATCTGCTGTAGTGCTTTTGCATAGGCATATCTGATGGATCAGGGTTTCCAGAGCCAGTCCACATAGTCGACAGGTGTCCATCGTATTGACTCTCATCCACCTACGGAGGTGGGCATATGTTGGAGGGCAGCCCATTCGGTATTTCATAAAGGCTGCTTTAATCAATGGATTAACTACTGCTCCCAGAAAGAGTTGGGGAGTTAGAAAGCCGTATGATGACAGAACCAGCCAGGCATGGCTTCCTTTCGATAAAGCCTCTTTATCCTGAAGATGTGAGATAGACTTGATGCTTACTTTCGTTACACATTTGATAAACTGGTGTGAGCTGAGTTGGGGTAGTTGATTTAAAAGGTCCAATGTTGTCAGGGAAGACTCGAGGTAGAGACGGAAAGCGGAGGATGGGTCCGAAGTCATTTACGCCCAAATAAGAGAACTTAGAGAGCCTTCTCTTGCTACCTTAAGTTTATGGCTTAGATTGATAAATGGCCCTTTCCTTGCTAAAGACTGCCTATCCAGGCCAAATTCTAGGTGGACTTGAGCCGGTGAAACATAATTTAGTAAACCAAACAACTGCTTGAAAAACTTGGTGATCATTTTGTCAAAGTGCTCGTCGCCACGGCCTCTTAGAACTTAGCTGCCATATGTAATTGTTGTTATTAATTTGGCTTGGATGACCTTTAATAGCGGCAGATAGGTTGAAGAACCAGTTGCATTTTTAACACTGTTGAACGCAAATGCAAGTTAGAAGGATTTCAGACTAAGGGACTCCAAATGGGGTTTGACGGAGCCATTGCTGTCAAGAAGAACCCCTAGGTATTTATACTTGCGCACTGTTTCAACTTTGTTGTTACCCAAGTACCACTGGTTTTGCAGCCGCCCAGTCGTCTTAAAGGGCATGATTTTTTATTTTTTCAAATTAATGAAGAGAGCATTTTTTTCTGAGAATTTAGCTATTATGTTGAGTAGCCTCTGCAGGCCTTTTCTAATGTGACTGAAAAGGATGAGATCATCGGCCTACATCATGCTTGTCATGGCAGTTTGCCCCAACCTTGGTAGTTCCGCCGGTAAGTCAGCTAAAAATAGATTAAAAAGAAGGGGTGCAAGTACACATCCCTGGTGCAGACCCTGAAGAGTGGGAATATTCCTGGAGAGGTGCATTCCCCCACCCAATTTGACCCTCACCCAGTTACCTGTGTGGAGGAGGACTATTGCTTTCAGCAACTGGGAGGGGATACCCCAACTTGCGAGTTCAAACTAGAGTTTCCCTCTTTCTACTCAATCAAATGCAGCTTTGAAGTCTATAAAAGAAAGAAAGAGGGACTTCTTGGCATGTTGGCATTGGTCAAATAATAGTGCGACGGCCATAAGATTGGCAGTCGTGCCCACCCCTTTTGAGAATCTAGTTTGATTAAATGGGATCAGGTTATTGACATTAGCCAAGGATTCAAGCTCCTCCAAGAGAATCCCTGCAGAGATTTTTGACTCAGCATCTAAAAGTTCAATTCATCTGTAACTTGCTGGGTCGTTAGCCTCTCCCCCTTTAAAAATAGGGGTGATGGTTGATCCTCTCCATGCTCGTGGGATGATGTTGGTAGCAAGAATGCAATTGTAGAGTGTCGAGAGATGTTTTGCCAAAAAATCTGGGTCCTCTTTGTACAGGGCAGCACGGATACTGTTGGGTCCCGGTGCTCCCTCATTCCAGCACTTAATAATTCTCATCCTCGCTGTTTCTGAGGGAACCGAAAAGCAGCTACATTGTTGTTTTGGAGAGCCAGTGGAGGTACCCACTGATGCTTTTGCCTGGGGGCTGGCTCCCTCACCTACTGGGCTCTTAGTTGAAAGGGTAAAATTGCATGAGAGATACTGATACCAGATGGACATATATATAAATATTTATATATATATGGATATAACTCAAAAATACTTTTTTCCATTTTGATCACACAACTGGTGGTTCATCTGTTGTAATCTTCTGCACTGTCATTTTGTTTTTTTCAAAACCACTAAAAGTCCATATTGGCTAGAGTTGAACAGATTCTCACTCTACGCATATACACATACACGTTCAATTTCATATAGAATGTTACCTTCAAAAGAATTGTTTCTCCACTTTCATCATAGGCATTTGACCTTGTTGTACACCCAGGTAGATGTCCACAATGGTGTGCGTCTCACCTTAGACATTTGACACCTTATTCACTCTGATGTGCGGGCGGACCTTCTATCTTGTGCTTACACCACTAATGTTTGAACTCAAATTCAATTAACCTTGATTTTAGCAGGTATGTCTATCACTGGTCAAAAGGCAAACCTTCTCCAGTCCTGAACATCTTCACTACTCATAACTCATAAAATAATACAACATTTTCAATTTTGACCTTAGTTATTCTTCCCAAACATAATAGATGGCTACCACATTGTGGTTTAAACGTGCAATGTATAGGAAATTGACCATGCGTTGACGCAATGTATAAAACTAATTGGGCCTGTCTTTTTTACTTTGCCTCCCAACCTCTTAAAATGGCCGCTGTGTTTTCCTATTGTGTCGCCTGCGCCTTGGGCACACTAGATACACGATTTACTAATGTCCATTAACCTTCTTTTTTGGCAATCTTCATCGGTCACTAGTGATACTCCTTCCTTTCTTAAGCCACCACACTCTCCTCTCCTTTCTATGACGTCCATATCATCCTTTTTCACATCAATAAGATTGCCATTTGAAGAATCCTTTTTTCCTCATCTGGAGCCAAACCAGATAAGAATATACTGTGGCGAGGCATGCGCAAGCCGTAAAATGCCTTTTCTTCCTCATCGCCAATGTGAAGTTTACTGATGAACCATGGGAGACAGGTTTAGGATAAAAGATGTATGTTTATTAGAGACCCCATCCACCATCTCCAGCCAGTAACTGTCGGAGCTAAAAATCCATTGAAATCTAAAGATTCTGTCTACCTTCAGCAACTAAAAAAAAGAATGCTAAGCATTGGAATCTTGTATCACAACAAACAGTGTAATCCCAGCTAAAACATATGATAAATGAGAATATGCTGACCCTGTGGCCTATCCAGCACTAGAGGAGACCTTTGTCCATAATCAATGGTTACATCACCATTGTGTAACTGTGATAGGGGCCCTGATGGTTAGGACATGAGAGGCTAAGAGAGACAGTGACCCATGTGGTTCATGGCACCTGTTTGAGCATGGACTCACCTTTCAGCTGAAGGACCAAGAGCATTGGTGAACAGTGGACCCATCGAACTGCTGCACAAGATAAGCATCATCTCTGACTAATTGGATGAAAAAGCAGACCACACCACCCCTGGCACAGAGGGAAAAGGCAAGTGCAAGAACCATTGAGCTCACATGGCCAGAGAGGAAGAACAGCACAATTGTAAGCTGACAGTGATTTGGAAAACAGATGTACTGTGGGCCTGGCTGATTTCTTTCCCTGCCAGTTGTTATTGACCCAAAAAACCCACTCTAGCACCTTGGGCACTCTCAGGTGCCACCAGCATCCAGGAACTTTACATTGAGAGGGAGGTCACCCCTACAGTACTGTACAACCTTCTCGAGACGAGAAGGATTCACCCATAGAGGCAAAGGGAAACAAATGAAATGTAAAATGATGCATTGGGACATGCAACAACAACTAACACTAAAGAGACACTGCACAAATGCTTTAACTATTTGCACGTTTAATGTTCCACTTAAGAAAAAATGGGGAAACATAAACTGATAGTCCACACCTATCTGCGTTCAACACACTATTCAATTTGTGAAAGCTTTATGTGGGAAGTAGCATCAATCTTGAGCCAGAATTAAAAACCAGTCTAGATATAAACAGTGTGGCCTCAGCAATATATTATTGGGTAGTCAGCAGTGAAAACCAATGCCAAACCACAAAAATGTGGAAAAATAATGATCAGCAAGCAAAATTAAACTTCACCTGAAGGAAAACGCCTAGATCTCCGGAATGTGTCTGCAACACCCAGAACTTGAAACCAGTCCAGTGAACTCGTAACAAGAAATGAGCATAGAGGCACTCCTAATGAACATGCAAAAAGGCCTACAACCAATGGGCTGCAAATGGACACAATAACAGTTCTTGTAGACACAGTGAAAGCCAGATTAGACACAGAGGCCACTAGGATAGACTTAACTGAATGCAGCATTCCAAAGGCCGTAGACAACCTAACATCTAACAACAAGAAATCACTCAGACCCTAAAAGACAATAGAACCTGTCAAAAACAAGAATGAGGACTTGGGGTGCACTCTAGTTAGAGTCAAGAAATGCCTGAGACCACAGTGACAGGCTAGATGGAAGATTTTGTGGAAACATTAAAGTTTGATACTTTTGAAAGATCGAGCCTCTGAGTAATGTTTATGGTTGAAAGAGCTCACTTATCACAAAGGTTATCCAAGAGGGACTAGATTTACCTATCATTGAAAACATAGAATACCATGGATGAACCATTTCCCTGTTCCCTGACCTCATGTTTGCAGTGCAGGAGGCCAGTATTCTCTTCATCACGATTAAGAGGAAACTGCAACAGATCAAAATTTCTTATGCTATGTTCTATCCTCCATGACTGAAAATCACTGTAAAAGGCAAGCCCCAAATCTTCAGTGATGCAACATGTACAGTACCTGCAGAAGATCAAATGTGACAAACCAGCAGCTTCACCAGAATTAGAGCAAGTATTGCCCAAATGGTAAGTGATTGGCTGCAAGCACACAAGGCACTCTGGGCTTGACAGTCCCAGGTATGACAAAAGGTTGTACCACCTGTGTAAACCTATCACTGACTCATTAGCCATACTCCTCCAGTTGCTGAGCACTACTGTGGTATAATTAACATCGAACTATAATTAAAAAGAGTGAAAAATCATAATAGTTCATTCTGGAATCGGGCGGAATACATATCTGCCATAGACAGATCTAGCTGACACTGCTCTCGGACAATGTTCTCACCGAACTAAGGACCCCCCACTTTGCCCAGATCCCCAGCATGAACGTTTTATCTACAGCTACATTGCCCACTTCAACGGTGTGAAAGCTGAATTAATTACTAATGATTTTCATGTATTAATGGTTACAAATTTGCATGGAATTAGGCTCACAGAGAAAATAAGGTGGGACTTGGAAAATGTGCCCACTTGAGTGGCCGTCATTAAATATGTAAACGTTTTAGTGAATACATATTATTATTAGTTATTGTACACATGTAGAGAAAAATGTATTAGTATGTCATATTAACAGTTTCATGCTGTGTTTTTGTTTTATTAACTTTAGGTCATAATTTGGTGAGGTCTGGGCTTAGTTTACAAAACCTCATGTCAAGTTGCAATGTTTAATAAATAGTGGAAAATATACTAAAAGATACTAAGTTAACTTGATGTGTGAGACTGAAATGTTCCCAGGAATCAACAATGGGTGTACTGACTGGAGTATGCATTGCAACAAAAGAGTTACCAGACGAGACTGACAATGGAAACCCGGAGAGGAGGAGCCAATCATCGACGTGTGAAAGAAAGTTTAGTTGTATCTTTGATTTGGGTTTTAGTTTTCATTGGACCAACTGTGAACGTATGATTTTCTGACCAATGACAATGTGGGAAGATTATTTAGGAAATTCTACCTTAGCATGACTGCAGAGAAAGTTCTGTGCAATTTGCCCTTTTTTGCCATTCTTCCCTTTCACACTTTTCGAGGTGAGCAGTTCCTGATGTTCTGTTTCCTTTATAACCATTCTCATAAAGTGTGTTAATGTTGATTCCTTAGCTTGCTAATTTTATGTGGTTCAGATAGCTTAGAGCCCACTGTGTCTGAACAATTCCTTTTCACTGTACCATTACTGAAGCTGACCAGACAGATGTCCAACTGACGAAGAGAATCCCAGCTTGATGATCCATTGAGAAGAGGTATAACAAAATGCTATTGTTGTAGAGTTCTGTTCTTTAAATTTCTAGGTACCAACCGCTCTTTTAATAGAGCCATAGTCAGATGTTTTCCAAATTAACTTTTGACTAAACTACTTTTGCATGAAGTACAGACATGCTATTCTAATTAGAGGGTTAGTTAGTAATCCCAATGTTTGCAAATGCTATTAACAAAGAATTGGTCTTGGTCGCCTGCTGAAACCAGATGTATTTCATTTCTGTTGCGCAGTAATTGTTACTCTTGATTTGTACTGTGACTCTTGAATGCTTAACTGCAAATGCTTTAGTTAAACTGAGATTCTTTAGAAGATTTGGTCAGCCAGTGGTATTCATATATGTTTTTTATTTGGTACTGAGACTAATATACGTGATGTTAGCATTGTTGAATATAGGGAAATAAATTTTCTAACTTTTACTAAAAGGTGTGCTTATTCATGGCAACATGGGTCATGATACGTAAAGTTTACTGACTCAAGATTTTGACAAATTGATTGCTTTACATGTTGTGGTCACTAGATTTGGCTGTGAGAGTTGAGATTTTTGATGGTAAGATTCCTCTAAGCGCAGTCAAAAGATCTATCGAACCTCTAACGCGTCCCCTTATGAGTAAATTATAAAAGACCAAATAAGGTCAGACACACTCACAACAGTAAGTCATCTTAATGTTGTTAGGGTATGGAAAGTGTTCATTGATTGATTGGGGATCAGTGTGGCAGCGGGAAGGAATGAAAAAGGTATGAATTGAATAAGCAGTCAGAAACAGGAACAATCATGTAAAACTAGATAACATATTGCTACTAGAATTGAAAAACAATTTGCTATTTCCACCAGCACTTACACTCAGGGTATTAAAAGTAGCTTAAAATATAGCCCAAAGCCGCACACTAGGCACATAACCTGGAATATCAGATGCCTTAACAGTTCCCTGAAAAACAGACTGAATACCTAGATAGACACAATATCCACAAAACAATGCTATAAGAAACCGGTCTCATTGGCCGGTCCGCAGTGGGAGTTGTCATAAAATGGAATGGAATGTGATTTTTGGCCTCATGCTCATCATCATTACAATAAAAATTGACTCTTTTGTGCCCCAAAATATCAGGTGTGACCCAGAGGACCGGATAGCACTAGGTCCAGGAATCCGATGTTTCAGGTCTGTTACACTAATTAACATTTATGGTCCAAACTCATCATTTGTTTCAACAAACAGCAAAAGACTTGACAATGATACTTTCAAGCATTTCAATATGGGGTGAAGACTTTAACTTTACATTCAACTCCTTCGTGGACAGGTATCTGTTAGTCAAATACAACTTAACAGAACAGGGTAACATGAAAAGCATGAGATTTGTGGCACACTACCCTAAAGGATACTGTTCCTTTGCAATTTAATTTCACCAATTATTGTCCAAATCAGCAACACCATTCACCAACTTCATATAATTTATAACAATTTTTCATCACAATTTAGAGTGGATTATGCACACACTCCAAATACAAGACAGACCCTGATGTAGACATAGGGTATCACCTTTGTGACTAAACATGTGTTGGCTGGTTAAAATGTATAGACTCAAGAAATTCAGAATAAAAGAGAAAAATCTGTTTTATGGCCTGAAAAGATGACTTCATTTCAACTGGTGTGATTGCACAAACTGTATTACTTACTGGGATTTTACCATACCTTAGAGGGCATAGGATTGACTGATATCCCATCTTGCTAAGGCCACTAAAACCAACTAATAAGAGTAAACCTTCTATACTAATTGTGTGTTTGGTACTGGTCAGCAGCTGTGAAAGCAGTATGCTAAATATTGTTTCAGCACAATCTACTGAATGTATGACGAGTCCACAATCCAATCTCATGCAAATTCACATTCCAATCAGTGGTACAAAACACCTCATTAAGAACTGATTACTGGTGTACAACCAGAGAAGTCATTTCTGGACCAGAAGAGTTATGCATCCTGCTAGATCATCATCATCATCATCAAAACAAACTTTATTCGACTTTCAACAAGTCATAAAAGTATCAAATAAAACACATCTATGTATAGAAACACAATAAATAGATAAAATGATAAAAAAATAAATAGTAAAAATAAAAATACACATCATTAATTTCTCCATATACAAATATTTAAATAACCCTAATGGAATTTAGGCCTATGCGCCCATGGACTTCCTTGCAGTTAGTACTGAGCATAAGAAATTCGCCAGAATTCTACACATTTCGATAGAAGATAAAATAATGTAAGCTAAAATACGCATCACAACACTGGCGCAAGTTAATCAATCTTAAAAATGGCAATAAAAAACGTTTTCTCTGCATATCGTAAAATTTACAAAAGAGGACCACGTGCATCGTAGATTGGGCTGCCTTCGCGTCACAGGGGCATACTCTTAAGGCTGTACTCCAGTCATTCATAGTCGGGAAAGTTACAAGACGATGGAAAGTGTCTAATCGTAATCTTGTAAGGACAAAACGATGTCGAGGGTTTTTCACATTTACTAGGTAAGGCTGCATGCCTTCCGTGGACAGAATTAGTTGGTTGGATATGACACTGGACTTTCTCGATTCAGCTTCCCATCGTTGATCTTCCAGGTACCTCAATGTCAAGGCCCTCAATTCTTTCCTGGTTATTTTTCCCAATGATTCTGGGTTTATATAATAGTCTTTACAACCCATATTTCCAAAAAAGAGCATAATATATTTCAACCAAGGAACTCTTAACGAGTGAGTTAGCCTCAAAAATCAGATAGAATGGCCTTGTTTAGTCCAGTGTACTCCGAGGTCCACACTTTGTGCCATAATAATAGTGGCTGTATCTTTATCAGATTGGCTACAAAAGAAACCCCTAATTCCACGTGGCTAATGTATGACGATGTACCGTTTGGTACCATTAACAAGTATCTGAGAAAATCATTCTCCACCGTCTGAATCGGATTACAATTAGTATACCCCCAAATACCTGAACCATACATGGCAGCCGGGATGCACTTAGCTTTATAGATTTTTACCATATTCGGTGGAGTAATCCCCCCAGCCTTTTAGAAAAGATCTTCAGAGCCGCCGTTGTTTTAATGGTCTGGTCTTTTTTAGTTTTCACACAATGTGCCCAGGAACCCTGTTTGTCAAACATTATGCCCAGATATGAAAAGGTACGAGCTATCTCCACTTTGTCCTCATGGATGGTAGTATTGTAGATCTTACCCGATTGTCTACCGCAATTCATTATAAAAGTTTTGGACCGATTAACTGTAAGTCCCAGATCTGTCATAAAGGTTATGCAGGTGGTTAAGAGTTTTTGGAGGGCTAATGGTGTCCTAGCCATAAGTACTGCGTCATCTGCGTAAAGCAGTACAGGGACAGCACGGTTGCCTATCTGGGGAAAGTCTTTACATTTGCTTATCAGATCACGTTCTAAGTTGTTTATGTATAATGAGAAAAAGAGTGGAGCAAGAACACAGCCTTGACGCACCCCTCCATATATGCCAAAAGGCCTAGTGCATTCTCCTCTCATCTCGTACCTTACTCTTGCTATACATCCTGTATACATGTCCCGTATGAACTGAACTATTGTTAATTCGACCCCCATGCTACTTAAAATGTCCCATAACTTCTCATGTAACACGAAGTCAAATGCTGAGGATAGATCTATGAATGCCAGGTACAAGTTACCCTCTCTGGTCTTTGTGTACTTCCCCACTAGGAGGCTTAAATTCAGGCCCTGTTCCACTGTACCTATTCCTGTGCGGAAGCCATACTGCACTGGGGATAAGATGTCATTTCCTTCTGCCCATGTTTGGAGTCTATTTAAGATTATTCTCCCCGCTAGTTTAGCTGTTGTGTCAAGGAGGGAGATTTGCCTGTAACAAGCTGGGTTGAGGCGGTAACCTTTTTTATGTATAGGGATGATGATGGAATCTCGCCACGTCGATGGGGGGCCTTGTATACAAAAGGCCCTCAGTACCTCTATCATTAGAGGGCCCCAGAGGTGCGTTTTTGCCTTGTATAAATCTATTGGGATGCTGTCGGGGCCTGGCGCTTTCCCCGCTTTGCTTATATTTATGGCTTCCACTACCTCCTCTAAACTAAACTGAGGTATTACAGCCGAACGTGGGCCTTCCTGAGCGTCTGGGATCTTTAAAAAGACCACAGAGTCTGTGTCAGTAGGTTGGCGGTATATCTTAGAAACATATACGATCCAATCCTCTTCCGAGATTGCAATTTCCATTCTGGGGATATCTCTATTCCTTAACACAGGAGTATTTATTATTTTCCAGAAGAGGATGTTATCCTGCGCAAGGCTAGCTTTATGTAAATTTTCCTCTAGGTCCTCTCCCATCTCCATTAAAATATTAAGAATTTCTCTTGGTGATGCATTGTTATAAAAATTAATAACTACTAGCTGAATATTCTGATCCAGGTTACTCTCTATCATTTGGTAGTGTGGTCTTGTAATTCGCATTTTTAAATTCTGTATACACAGCTTATTGGAAATGTATGTGCATAAACCTCCTTTTGGTTTACCATGCTTGGTCTGTACTGCAGGTGTGTGGAATGTCTTATAGCCATTTATATGAACAGGGTTTAATGCCCAAGTCTCCTGGAGGCATATGCAGGAGAAATCTTCTATAAAGTTCACCCAGAGCTCGTTATCAATCTTACTAATTAGGCCTGCCACGTTCCAAAAAGGTATGGCTATTTCCCATGTTCTGATGAAATTGGGAACACGCATTATCTGTGATTTGGTGGGGGTATGCCGCCATCTGTTGTATAGATTGCTATCTAAAGGGGATCTCTCTGGTTCGACTGGGTCTCTGTGGTGTTCCTATCGGATACCATTGCATGCGGTGTATCTCCTCTGTTCTTACTAGGCCCTTCTGTGTTTGCTTCTGGGCCCACTTCATAAAAGGAGTCTTTCTTATTCATGCTGAGTCAATCCAGACCTTCTAGTGTTGTAAGAGGTTGGAATCTATTGCTAGAAAGAAAGGGGTCTGGACTATGTAAGGATTGGTTGCTTACTGATTGTAGGTTCCTAAGGTTATGCCCTGGAGGTTTTTGGTAGAAAAATCCCGAGGGTAGTATGGAGATTCCTTGGTAGGTGGCTTGTCTAACACCTAATTCATGAATAATACTGTCCACTAAGTTTGGGGATTTGAATGAAAGGACCACATAGTCTCCTTCCAAATCTTTCTCCCTGCTTCCTATCCACTTGACTCTTCTGACCATTTTCATATCATCAAAAAGGGCCCCCGTCCTTCTGGAACCCAAACGTGTTCCTATCCAGTTCAAAGCCTTATTCCTCAATGTCACCCACGTTTCCCGCTGTTGGTCACCTATAGAAGGAACGTTTGCCAAGACCACCACGTATGGGGTTGCCTCCGGAGGAAGGTGTAGAAGGTCGCTTGGAGTGTATATGGACTTCAAAGGTCATATTCCACTACGTTGGCTCCCTCCTGTGTTTGGCTGGAACCGGTTTGTCCTGGCTAAATCACTATAAGACTATTCTCTGGTGAAAGATATACTGGGAGTATTGGTCCAATATACACCACACAGGTGAAGATGGTTCCCTTCCAGGGAACTCTTAGAACAATTATTTGATTAATAAATTAAGTATACCATTAATGTATAACTTCAAATAAATGCAGATTACATTCCTAGCTCTGGCAAAATATGCAAAGCATTCAAGGGTAAATCAGGGGAGCGTGCTTATCAAAACACGCTGGCCTCATCAATTCCATTTGCATATGCCTAGCCAATAAAGAATAAAAACTGCATGATTAAGAATCCAAACTGGTGACACTTGACAGTCAAAGATGCTGAAAAAGATATATTAGACAACCTTGAGAATACTCAGATGAGGCTGACAGAGAGGCTGACAGAGAGATCAACTTCCTAAAAAAATAGCTAAAAGCCCGCCTATATTCCAAAGGTGAATCATTGGTTGGTTTGGAACCCTAGACCATGGGCTTCAGCATGTATACTGGAGATGTGCACACTCAAGGGTGACATGATGGTCAACATAGAGGTTATAATACAGGAATTCTCTAAATTCCTCACAAGACTAAACACCTCTACAAGAGAGACAGTGTCCAGTGTAGAATGCAGTGCCTCAACAAGATGCAGGCCTGGTTGAGAGGTGCATCTGAAAATACCTGCCTAAACCAATTCCTGTCGAAGATGTCACCAGCACCCTTTGCAAAATGAGAGGTGGACAATCTCCAGGAAGTGACAGTTTTAGAAACTCATTTTAGAAAGAATATGTAGCTATTATTGCAAAATACTTAGGGGCAGATTTTTTAAGAGTCCCTAGCGCCTCCTTGCGCCACATTAGCGTAATTGTTTCTTACACTAATGTGCCCTAACAAAGCCAAAATCCCTGTGCTAAAATTTCAAAGTGGTGCAATACATGCATTATGCAACTTTGTAACCCTTTGCGCTGCATTATGCCTGCACCAGACATAGGGGGTCATTACGACCCTGGCGGACGGCGGTGATTTGGGGAAAGGTACTGCCAACAGGCTGGCGGTACCTTTTCCCAAATTATGACAAAACTGCCAATGTACTGCTCTGTCCGCCAGGGTGGTAACAGCCGCCGGGCTGGAGACTTCGGTCTCCAGCTCAGCGGCCGTCACAATCCCACCCTCAAGATTATGACCCCGCCTACGGCCATGATTTTCATGTCAATCTTACCACGACGAAATGGTGGTAGGCACTATCAGTGCCAGAGAATTCCTTCCCTGACAGTGATAGGGGTCTCAATCACCCCCCTCCCCCTCCCCAGAGTGCTCTCCCTTCTGACCCCCCAACATCCACACACCCACACGCACACACATACACACTCATACACACACACATACCCACATCCACCCACGCATGCACACATACATACCCACACACCGCAAAACACACTAGCATACATTGTCGCAGACATGCATTCACAACACACAACAGACATGGACACTCACATTCAGTCATGCACGCACGCATTCCACGTGACTCACACCCACATGCACGCATACAACAACAGGCAACCCCCCCACAGTCACACACACCCCCACACACGCACACAACACCCCCCACCTCCCCATCCCCTGTCGGAGAACCCAACTTACCTGCTTGCAGGGGGTCCTCTGGCAGGAGACGGGATGCGGCGCTGCTGCCAGCAGCGTTCGCCAGCAAAACACCACCAGGCCGTATCATGGAACATCATACGGTCGGCAGTGTTTTGCTGGCGTGGCACTGCTGCTGGCAGCAGCACCACCTTACCACTGTACGCTGCCATGACCGTCGACGGAATTCCGCCAGCCTTCTGGCGGTATTCCGTCTACAGTCATAATGCGGTTGGCGGCTGGTAGCCACGGCAACGGTATGTTGGCGGCCATCGCCATGGCGGTCGGCAGCATTTGCCACCAATGTCACAATGAGGGCCATAATGTATGAAAGGGGGCATTCCCTCATTAGGAGGGCCGAAAAAATGACGCAAAGAAATCTAAGAGATTTCCTTGCATCATTTTGTTTGCCACTTTTAACGCCTGCTCAGAGCAGGTATTAAAAGGAGGCACACCATTATTCATAATGGGCCTCAATTGGCTCTGCAGGATTAGTGTCACCAAGCAAAGCTCCAAAATAGCGTAAAAAATGTGGACGCCAGTTTCCTAAGTACGGTCATGGTGCGCCATATCTCAGATATGAGGCACACATGGTGGCATTAGGGGGCGCTAAGGGGCACAAGAAAAGTGGCGCAGCACTCAGTGCAGTGAGTGCAGCACTACTTTTCTCAAATCAGGCCCTTAGTTTGAGCATATCAAGAGGCAAAAAAAACATCATACTCCATCCATCCTTGTTAGAGGGAGAGGCGCTACTAATAACCCTTTTCAAGCCAAGCACCTGATACAATGCTGCCCAAACCAACCAATCACTTACCAACACCACTAATTACATTTTGGACAAAATACTGGCTGATAGGCTCCTGCCATTCACACCTGATATCATATTCATGAAACAGTCACGCTTTATCCAGGGAAGATAAAAACTCACAACCTGTAAAAAAAATATTCACATTGTTACATGACTCATTACCTGAGATCAAAGCAGTTGCTATTGCTCCTGGATGGTGCCAAGGCATTTGCCTCCATAGGGTGGGAATCTTTAGTTGATGTATTAAAACAGATAAGCTTAAAACCAGATTACATAAAATGGGTAACGGTAATCTACATGAAGTCCGTTGCTTGCTTAAGGGGATATAATCCAAATTCACCCCAATAAAGATTTTACCTGGGACCAGACAGGATTGTCCCTTGCAGAAAACAGTATATTTGTACCTGCTCTTTATCCAAAATTATCACTTAATAAATGTAGTAAGGTAACTCATTGTTAGTCAATGGGAGAGAAATGCCTTACAACAGTGGAAACAACTTTAGGAGTTTTTCACTTCCAGTTTAACACACATTGTTGCCAACTGGACTATGGCAATGCCCTCTACGTAGGAATCACTGCACACCTCCTACAGAAACTTCAGACCATACAGAACGCCACAGCCAGACTCCTCCTTGGCCTTCCCCAACTAGCCCACATCACACCCCACCTAAGGCAAGTCCACTGGCTCCCTGTACAGAAGAGATGCCAATTCAAGCTGCTGACCCACGAACACAAGGCTCTACACAACCAAGGACCTGAGTACATTAACACCGCTAAAAACTTCCGCCAACCGTCAAGAAGGCTACGCTCTGCCTCCCTTTCACTTTCCCATACTTCCTCCATCTATCAAAGCAGAAGTCGAGGGTGCTTCTTCTCTCACATTGCAGCAAAAACCTGGAACAGCCTCCCCCTGTACCTCCAGACCATCACCTCACTTCTGAAATTCTGAATGGACATCACGAACTGGCTGTACGAATAAGCTTCCAGGACCTGCAAGCACCTAGATACCCTCTCAGGTGACTAGCAGCACTTTATAAATCCTGACTGAGTGATTGACACATGTCTCACTTTTTATTACAATGCACTCTGCCCTATGAGGGTTTCAGACTTACCACAGAGGTGGCTTATAGGCATTGACAAATGAAGGTTTAGGCCTGGCAAAAATATTATTTTGCCAGGTGCACTACAGGCTGCAATGGCAAGACTGAGACATGTTTTAAAAGGCTACTTTAGTGGGTGGCACAATGATTGCTGTAGGCCCACTTTTAGTCTTTAACTTATAGGCTCTAGGTACATTTATCACTATTTATTAGGGACTTACAAACAAATGAAGTAATGAAGTGTGCCTCTTGTGGTGCATGCCAAGTGTACCATGTTCTAAGGAGAGAGCACAATTGCTTTCCCACTGGTTATCTGGGAGAAATGGCATAGAATTTTAATGCCAAAAAAACGAGTTCAGCAAAACAATTCAAAAGTCTTGGGAGTGACCCTGAAAAATGTGCCAGGTCCAACACTCACAAATATACACATCAAAAGAAACAGCAATCTTAGAGGATAAAAGATGTTAACAGAGCAGTACACAAAGGTCAATATAGTGAGTATTAGTGGAGAATATGTATAACCTTAATCTATCTTGAACATGTAGAACCATGATTTATTACTATTCCCATATTGATATTGTAGATATCCATATGAATTTAATCAAGCAAGGTATGTATTGCTTTGATTCGTATTATCAATGAAAGTTCATAGTGGTAAAAAACTTGCAATGTGCAAATGTTTGGAGCCTGTCTGACTGCCCACAACCATATGCTGGTGGGGGATTGCTACCCACCCAAAGGCTGTGGCAGAAGTGCTCAGAAGCTTAGACACCAGGAGTTCTCACAATCAGCAATTAAGGGTAAGCTCATGGGGTACCCTAATACTTTTCCTGACAGGACCGCACATTGCAGCTTGCTGTCCACAAGGTGCTCATGGCAGTCCCGCCCACCCAAAACCCTTTACTTTGTGTCAGGCAGGGGATTTTGATTTCCTTGATACCTGTGATACCTAGGTCATCATTCCGATGTCAGGATGCCACATCCAGTAGATGAAATGGCTAGGTCTCACCTCCTGATGGGTATTTGGCTGCAATCAGATACTGAGACACCCCCTCCATGGAGCTAATTCCCATTTATTATAGGGTGGTAACAAAATACTTGTTTAGTAAAGCTGTATGGGTCCCAATTGATTTCTCCTACATCAGCTCTGTGTTCACTTCCACACATACTCACAAGGCACACTCTTTACACCTCCTACAACTGTCAAACATTAGATTTTATGGAGGCTAGGGGAAGTGATTTCAGGGATCATCAGTCCTGATGAAAGCCACAGACTCCTTATGGTGTTCTAAACTGGGGCTGAAATATGTTATTTTGAGGATAAGAGGACCAATTGTTATCATCAAGCATCTTTCAGCTTGACTTTTATTTTAATTGTACTGCAGGCAACCATAATGAATTTAACTTGAGTGACCTACAAGTAATTTTATCATTTACTTTCTGAAGATCTCTCTTGTATAATCGTATATCTGGGATAATGATCTCCATTGAACTCCTGTCATTGGCCCAGACCTAGCCAATACATTTAATTGACAGGATGTGGATCGGACTCAATGATAAAGCACACCACTTTGGTGGACAAAGGACTCTCATTCTATAAAAAGACATAGGCTCTAAGGTTATGATGGATAACCCTCTTCTAAAAACTGCACAAAGCACACTAGATGTATTTCAGGTAGTTTTCTGGTTTTGTTGCATCAATGGTATTTTCAATAATCTCTTACCTGATTCAATCTTTTTGAATTGTGTACACAATGCTAGTGGCTGATGTTTTTAGCTCTGTGTGATGATGATAAACACTGGTGAAAATGGGCATTTATGAGAGGTGTCAATTCGTAGAATGGAATCATAATGGAAGATCCAGGCCAGTCTTGATAGGAAAAAACATAAGAGACACAGCAGCTTCTAGCACTTCATGAATGATTTCAGATTTGTTTGAAACACAAAGCATCTCATAGTCAAATTCTTTCTGGCCAATTTTTCACAGAATAACAAAAGGGGAAATCACAGAGCCTATATTATTTTATGGACCTTAAATTAAGACTATATGAGTGTTTAGCAGAATGGGGAAATTAACCCCTTAACATGAGTGCACGGGGGTCAGTCTGGACCATGTAGCTCAGAACAGCTGCTGGTCACATTGGTTGTCCAGTAGAATATAGATGACAAAAATCTTGTGTGGACAGAATATTGCTTAAAAAATATGGAGGACCAAACTATTGAGGTTGTAAATGGAATTAGGTAAGTATAGATATACTATGGTTAACTCCAGATCTACGTACCTTTAATATATTCAAGGTACACATATGTGCAGTCTGCACAGTAAAACTTTGCTTAACAGTAGAAAGTCACCTTCACAATATGTTTGTCCTCAATATTCTTGATACAATATTGTGTCCACATGATATTTTTACCTCAATATTTTGACTTAACACAGGTCACAGTGGTAGCTTGATTGGAAGATGCTAGGGCACTGGTGCCAGGAGAGGGAAGGAAACCCAAGGAGACAAAACACAGAGCTGCTTAAAGAACATGGTTAGGGGAATGTGGATGTTTTTGGTTGTTCGACAATCTGATTCCCTCATAGAACTGAGGGGCATATTTATACTTGTTTTGCACCAAATCTATGTAATTTATTTTTAAAGCAAATTCGGTGCAAAACTAACTCCATATTTATACTTTGGCGCTAGACCCGTATAGCGCCAAAGTTTCGGAGTTAAAGTCATTTTTGGACATGGAAACCTACCTTGCATCAATGAGATGCAAGGTAGGCATTCCCATGCAAAAAATGACTCTATGGCATTAGTGCCATATTTATCCCCCTGTGCTAAAATCACACACGGGGGAGGGGGTGCAAAGCTTGCTTTGCACCATTATTTAACGCCTGGGTCAGGGCAGGCATTAGGGGACCTATGGGTATTTTTCCATGTTCAGAGACCAAGGAAAGAGCCCACAGGTGCCCTTCCCTGACCCCAAGGACACCCCCACCCACACCAGGGGGACACCAAAGGATGGGGGACCCATCCCAGGTAAGTCCCGTTAAGTATTTTATATAATTTTTGTATTCCCTCTCGGGGGCCCTAACTTGGGCCCCCTGCATGGCACTGTGCCCAATGGCCATGTCAGGGGACTTACGTCCCCTCTACATGGCCATTGAGTTGGGGGGCATGATTCCTGCCTGTACTCAGACAGGAGTCATGTCCATGGGGTTGTGCATCTAACAATGGTGCTAGTCAGGTTAGAGTCATTATTTTGACTCTAACCTTACTTTCATGCACAACCTCCAGTTTTCCCTACACCTCCCCCACCCGGTTAGCATCATGTATTTTGATGCTAACTGGGACTTAGCGCCAGCTTGTGCCATTCCTTAAATATAGCACCCTGCTGGCTCTCTGGAATGGCACTATACTTTTTGACGCAATCCTACGCTACTGCAGGTTTGCGTCAAAAAGGATAAATCAGGGCCTGAGACTATACAGACACTGCAGACCGAACTCTAGGCGGCCCGGAGCAGTATTGTTGAAACAGATGTTGTTGAGGGCCATAATGAGTAACCTGCTTTTCCTGGCCTGAAATCACCATGTCTGTGAATAATGCATCCTGTAATCCTAGGTTCAGTAATACTAGAAGTAGCAATTGTGGAGACATAAAGCACAATTTTACTGGGTGCAGATGTGTACCCGGTGATACCACTGCCAGGACAGAAACAGGGTGGAAAACAGCACAGTCACAGTCAAGCTCCTTCCTGACCCAACATCACATGGGGAGCAGGCATTACTCTGTCAATCAGCCCTAGGAATTCTCAAGCCCCATGATCTTTTCCCGCTACCCACAAGCTGCAAGCCCAACTGCTAGTTCATGTTCAGGCTTATCCAGAGCCATGTGCTAAAGACTGTGATCTGACAGAGGCATGGACGTCACCTGAATGCAAAAAACAAGACTATACAAATACACTGATAATTTCAACACTAAACAAATACAGTACACAAATACACAGTAAGACAATTGCTAAATTCAGCCATGACATAAGCAATTAACAAATACCCGCAAGACTTATCTAGCAACATTTTCTCCTGATTGCACAAAGTTGATTCAAAGGAGTTATTCAGTCCACTGTGCTTGACTGTTGAGGGTGTTACCTCTGACCGTATCCAATCAAACTATAATCTAGAAGTCAAAAAGAAATCAAAACAAATCTTTTCTGATACTTCTGTCACATTTACTCCTTCACTAGAAGGTGCCTTGAGAGGATCAAGAAGTGACATGTTAAATGCATGTACTCATTCAGTCATTCTTTGCTAATAATTTCAGCAGATCGCTATTATGCTGACATTTTAGGTGCTGGTTGCCATAGTTAGAAATACACATTTAGCTAGCCTGTAAGTTATGCAGTTGCACTGGGTTGCCACACAGTCAGGCCAGCCAATTAATACATATACACGTATACAATTATTGAAGAAAAAACTGTTTTTTTGGCTTGGGCACAAGTTATTGTTACCTTAGTTACTTGAAAGAACTCTAGCTATAACTGTTGAATTTCTTCGGTTTTTCTGCAAGTAAATTCAGAACCTAACTACAACTTCTTTTTACCCTTTGGTTTTTAAGTGAATTTCCATGTTTTTTTAATGCTATTTCCTAACAATAACATCTCTGTAACCTTAGTTTTTTTCAGGGAATTTCAATTTTTTTTTAAACATAAAGTAATTTTAATTACTGTATTTTAATCCAACCACCGCTGCACACGGCCTTCGGCCTTCCTGCCAACCTGCAATAACTACCCAACCACACACAGCCTTTGGCTGTGCATGGTGGGGGATAACCTGCTGCCAGGCCCTGCGGCCAACCCCTTATAACCACCCTGCCCCTAATACCGCGCCAGGCACAGCCAAAGGCTGTGTGCTGCAGAGTTTGGACACAGGGTCTGGCCTGCCACGAGGCCCTGCAGTCAACCCTCTAAAACCACCCAACCCACATGCATAAGTCTCTGAGTGGGTCTGTGAGGTCTGTGAGTGGAAGCATGACTGTCTGAGTGGGTCTGTGAGTAGGTATGTGATTGAGTGGGTCTTTGAGTGGGTGTCTGAGTGGGTCTATGAGTGGGTACATGAGGGCTTGAGCGGGTCTGTGAGTGGGTGCATGAGTGTCTCAGTGCATCTATGAGTGAGTACATGAACCTCTGAGTGGGTCTGCGTGAGCATGAGTGTCTGAGTGTGTCTCTGAGTGGGTGTGAGAGTGTCTGTGTGGGTGTGTCAGTAGCTGTGTGTGTGACTCAGCCACAAAGGAACGTCACCTGCCCTTTAACCCCAACAATAGTCCACAGTTTTTCACAAAATATCTACCAAAGTGGAGTTCTTTATGCCTCCTTGGGTAAATGTCCAGTATGTATTCTACACTACAGCTGGGTAGTGGACCATGAGGAAATTTCTCCAGCGATCTTGTGTGAGTTTGGCAATGTGATTGTGACTCTTGCGTCTTTCTCCAAAATTATGTGATAAAATGTATCCTCCTATAGAGAGGTCAACAAGACTACAAAGACATACATTTCCACCAAACAAGGGTCCTTCCTCTTATCTATACGATGTAAGGGCTTCTTTGTTTTGTAGAGATGTCCTCATATCTCTCGGCATCAAGAGTGCACCAGCAAAATTATAGGCAAACGCACTGGGAGGTGCTTTAGTAAGCTGTCTCTTATCCTGGCAAAGACAGGAAGATTTTTTATTAATAATAGAAATAGGTGAGGAGAGCTGTGCGACCCCCCTCCTCTGGCCGATTTGGGCGCCAGTGACCCCATTCCTTGGGGCCAGGCTTAGGTGGTCATTATGATCGTGGCAGTGTGGGCCGCAATGCCGGCGGTGGCGGGAAAACCCGCCAGCCAGCATGGTGGCCCACACCGCCACATAATGAACCGTTTGACGACCACCATAGGCGGCCCTCACTCACCGCCAGGCTGCCTGAGGCAGCCTGGCGGCGGTCAGTATCATTATCCGACAGGGCAGCGGTGCCGCCCCTCGGATAATGATCCCTGTGCCTCCAGCCTTTCCCTGGTGGGTTTCCCCGCCAGGGAAAGGCTGGCAGAAGGGGTGCACCGGGGCACCCCTGGGGGCCCATGCACTTGGCATGGGCAGGGCAGGGGCCCCTGTGCAGTGCCCCATCGCGCAGGCTCCATGTGGAGCCGCCGTCAATATCCCGGCCAAGCATTCCTGTGGGCCGGCGGGCAGAAACAATGTTTCCGCCCGCTGGCCCACAAGAATGTTCTTTACACGTCCGGCAGGGATCCATACGTCAGCAGTATGACCGTCAGCATGAACACAGCGGTTTCGACCGCCGTGTTCATAATGAGGGCCTATGTCTCCCTGGGTGCCCTGGAGCCTACCCAGGGCACCAAGTGTACAATGGGTCCGCTGGGGGAGCCGCAAGGCCCCTGCATTCTCAGATAGGGCCGCTCTTTATTGTGGAGCCAGCTCTGCTGGTGCACACAGGGTGTTGCTAAACATGCAGCTCCCTATGTGCAAGAGCAATTGTTTCATCTCTTTGGGAGCACTTTGACAGCTCTTGCCCACTGGAACAGGAGTGTTTGTCTTTACTTGGTGGGAGCTGTCATTAAAAACCATCGGCTATGTCCCAGGCAGGGCACAAAAATGGAACTGCCAAGCAGTGTTACAGCAGATATTTATCATCATATTTATCATCATCACAAAATAAAGTCTCTTGATTTCTGTTGATACTATGAAAATATTTTCTTACATCACACCTCCATGAACGAATGAAGGCCATCGCCAAATGGATGAAGAACAGCTGCTTCAAACTCAGTTCCGACAAGACTGAGGTCCTCATCTTCAGCTCCACCCCCTCTGCATGGGATGACTTCTGGTGGCCTGCCACACTCGGATCCGCTCCAACTCCCACCGACCATGCACGCAACCTAGGATTCATCCTGGACTCCTCACTATCCATGACCCAGCAAGTCAACGCCATCTGCTCCTCCTGCTTCAACACCCTCCCAATGCTCAGAAAGATCTACAAATGGATCCCAACGAAAACCCGAAGAACAGTCACTGAAGTCCTTGTAAGCAGATTACAGCAATGCCCTCTACGCAGAAACTGCAGCCAAATTCCAGAAGAGGCTACAACCGGCAGCAGATCATTCTCGCACCTCGCCGCCAAGATATGAAACACTCTTCCCACCCACCTGCGTCAGACCAAGGATCTCCTTACCTTCAGGAGACTTCTCAAGACTTGGCTGTTCAAGCAGTAGCAGCGCTCCCTTCCCCCCCTTAGCAACTTGAGACCTTCACGGGTGAGTAGTGCGCTCTACAAATTCCTTGATTGATTGATTGATTGACCTTAGAATTAAAAAATATGCTTCATTTTTGATTTCCTAACTGCTGACGTATGTTCAAATATTTGTATAGTTCATTGAAATTTTGTGGTGTTTTAGGAAACAACTGACATCCTACAGCCTTTCTTCACATAAACCCTGTACCATAGGCATCAATTCACCAAATTGCCAGGGGTACAGGAAAGGACATCACACGTCATTTGTCCTTTATTTTGACTCACACACACATGCTTACACAAAGACACATATTTACACACTCTCTGTCACATAAAAATACACTCTCACCCACAAGCATGCATGCAACTTACACTTTAAAAGCATTCTTACTTACCTAAGCTGCCATATATTCTCATATTCCTCAAATTGTACTTACCATTTATTATAGCAATAGTGAATAATACTAATCACTATTTGTGCAAAAACAAACTGACAGAAAACCAGGGAAGTGGAGCCCCAACATTTGTCCATTAGGACGAGCTGCCCCTGTGTTTCAGACACTGATTTTGCCTCCTTTGAGGCAAGGGGAGCAAAGGCAGTGCTAGGGGTAAGACAGGGGTCGAACCGCGACCCTGGGGGAGCCCTAAATGACGTGCATGCCCTATACCCCATCAACCTTGTCAGATTCCTCATTTGACAAAATTGTCTAATTTTGGAGTCAGAGAAAGTAAAGTAGTCACCGTCCTCTATGTAAAACAAATGAACAATAATTTGTCAGAAGAAAACGCCTGACATTTGGCCTCTGTCCTTGAATGCACAGCAAATGTGACACGATAAAAAATAAATGTAAAGACATCTTTATATATCATTCACCTTCTGAAAGCTACATGGTTATTATGGGGTGCTGCAGCACCCATGCTTCCGGTCCTTTTGCAGCCCAGAAGACCCTGCAAATTCTATCTGAACTAGCTGTCAAAGAGCATACATGTAATAATAAATAGAAATTCTACCAACGTAGCATTTATGATATAACGGCAATTACTACAATATATTTAGAGCATTACACTTCACCGGATGTGGGCATGATTTCAAATATTTGACTTTCCCTTCAAAACTATCCTCCCACATTCCAGTAAAAGGAGTGACATTACAGATGGAGATACAGTTTTGAAAACTAGACTTTTTCTAAAACACATTTCCATGTGGTGATGCAGCCTTTCATATGTTACATTTTGGAATCAGCCGGCCTCCCTCGCAGACACATTCTCACTGAAAATCCAGTTTACTATCCTGTGAGATACTTGCGCTGAGACAGCACAGGAACACTAGGCTAGTGATGCGGTAGCAGAGGTGCAGGATGATCAGCTTTCGGATAAAGCTAGGATCACGTGATCCAAAAGTAATACCATTGAAGCTGCAGATTGAGTACTTGTCGTAAACTGCCAGCAGAGTGAACTATTCTTGATTTATTCTCTGCAATTCGGAAATTCTGTTCATAGAGAAAGTTGTCAGAACACCTTCACATCAATAATTGAACACCCACAATTATTGATACCATATTGTATGAAAATTCTGAGGTATTGTAATACTACAGTATTATTTCCAACAAACTGAGCAATAACTACTGTCACTGATTCCCTTCATTCCTAGATTATTATTCCAAGCACATTAACAATGTTTTTACCCAATTCATTTGGTTTGATTTGAAGGTTATGAAGTCTAATCCCATAAAGCTCAACTCAACCTTTCATCTTTCCGTGTTTAATAAATTCATATTCTAAAATGGGTAATGGTAACAACTACTATTTAAAGTGCCTAGAAATGTCCATTCTATGGCAGAAAGGGTTATGGAATTAAATCGGATCAGGTACCCTCTGCTGTACATTATAATGATACTGCAAGTCCTTGAGAAGTTCCATAACCCAGAGAGGAACAAGGCTGAATGTCGAGCAGAGTTTAGACAGAATCTTGGAAACAAATATGTCATACGACATAATATTGTTTCAAAAATATAGAGGACAAAAATATTGTGACGGCAAGTTTCAATGAGTTAACAAAGTTTTACTATATATAACTCTACATATATGTACTGTGACAATATATATATCTTGAAGGTATGTAGATGTGGATTATTGAGTAGTACATTTTTACTTACCTATTTGCACGTACCTTTTGAAATTTTGGTCCTACGATATTTTGTCCACACAATTTTATTGTTTCTGATATTCTGTCAGTGGTTCAGTCGAGCTTCTTTGGATGGGCATAGAACTATGAGGTGACTTGAAACATACTTATACATGTTTCCAAATTTTCGACCTATTGCTCATTTACAAGAATTAGTATAGTTTCAAAAACCTAGTACCTGCATACATCCGTTTGAAATCTATTTACTGCTCAAGTGCTACTTTTCTTGGATCTCGCTTTAACCCCTTAGCTGCCAGGCCTTTTCCCCCTCAGAAGCCAAGCCTTCTTTTGGCTGTTTGGGGCAGTTCACGCTTAGGCCCTTATAACTTTTTGTTCACATAAGCTACCCACACTAAATTTGCATCCTTTTTTTCCAACATCCTTGGGATTCTAGAGGTACCCAGACTTTGTGGGTTCCCCTGAAGGAGACCAAGAAATTAGCCAAAATTCGGGGAATATTTTGTTTTTCTTTTTAAAAAATGGGATAAAGGGCTGCAGATGAAGGCTTGTGGTATTTTCCATGTAAATGGAATCAACAAGATGTTAGCGATGCTAAAATCACCATCTTCCCAGCTTTCAGGAACAGGCAGACTTGAATGAGAAAACCCAATTTTCCAACACAATTTTGGCATTTTACTGGAACATTTTTACGATTTTTTGTGCTTTCAGCATCTTTCCAGTTAGTGACAGAAATGGGTGTGAAACCAATGCTGGATCCCAGAAAGCTAAACATTTCTGAAATGTAGACAGAATTCTGAATTTAGCAAGGGGTAATTTGTGTAGACCCTACAAAGGTTTCCTACAGAAAATAACAGCTAAAATAAAAAATATTGAAATTGAGGTAAAAAACAGCCATTTTTCTCCACGTTTTACTCTGTAATTTTTTACCTGCGATGTCAGATTTTTAAAAGCAATATACCGTTTCGTCTGCTGGACTCTTCTAGTTGTGGGGATATATAGGGCTTGTAGGTTCTTCAAGAACCCTGGGTATAATGAGCTGCACCTTGCAATGGGTTTTCTTTCTATACCGGGTATACAGCAATTCATTTGCTGAAATATAGAGTGAAAAATAGGTATCAAGAAACGCTTTGTGTTTCCAAAATGGGCACAAGATAAGGTGTTGAGAAGCAGTGGTTATTTGCACATCTCTGAATCCTAGGGTGCCCATACTAGCATGTGAATTACAGGGCCTTTCTAAAATAGACGTCTTTTTTACACACTGTCTTACATGTGGAAGGAAAAATTGTAGAGAAAGACAAGGGGCAATAACACTTGTTTTCCTATTCTGTGTTACCCCAAATGGGACCTCACTTGTGTGGGTAGGCCTAATGCTCGCGACAGGAAACGCAACATGGACACATCACATTTTTACATTGAAATCTGATGTGTTTTTAGCAAAGTGCCTAGCTGGAGATTTTGGCCTCTAGCTCAGCCGGCACCTAAGGAAACCTACCAAACCTGCACATTTTTGAAAACTAGACACCTAGGGGAATTCAAGATGGGATGACTTGTGCGGCTCTCACCAGGTTCTGTTACCCAGAATCCTTTGCAAACCTCAAAATTTGACCAAAAAAACAACTTTTCCTCACATTTCGTTGACAGAAGGTTATGGAATCTGAGAGAAGCCACAAATTGCCTTCCACCCAGCGTTCGCCCAAGTCTCCTCGATAAAAATGGTACCCCTCTTGTGTGGGTAGGCCTAGTGCCCGCAACAGGAAATGCTCCAAAAAAACACAACATGGACACATCACATTTTCCCCAAAAAACCAGAGCTGTTTTTTGCAAAGTGCCTAGCTGTAGATTTTGGCCTCTAGCTCAGCCGGCACCTAAGGAAACCTACCAAACCTGCACATTTTTTAAAACTGGACACCTAGGGGAATTCAAGATGGGATGACTTGTGCGGCTCTCATCAGGTTCTGTTACCCAGAATCCTTTGCAAACCTCAAAATTTGGCCAAAAAAACAACTTTTCCTCACATTTCGGTGACAGAAGGTTATGGAATCTGAGAGGAGCCACAAATTGCCTTCCACCCAGCGTTTGCCCAAGTCTCCCGATAAAAATGGTTCCCCTCCTGTGTGGGTAGACCTTGTGCCAGCAACAGGAAATGCTCCAAAACACAACATGGACACATCACATTTTCCCCAAAAAAACAGAGCTGTGGTTTGGAAAGTGCTTCGCTGTGGATTTTGGCCTTTAGCTCAGCCGGCAGCTAAGGAAACCTACCAAACCTGTGCATTTTTTAAAACTAGACACCTAGGGGATTCCAAGATGGGTGATTTGGGGGGCTCGCACCAGGTTCTGTTACCAAGAATCCTTTGCAAACCTCAAAAAAAAAATTTGCCTCAAATTTCGATGACAGAAAGTTCTGGAATCTGAGACGAGCCACAAATTTCTTTCCACCCAGCACTCCCCCTAGTCTCCCGATAAACATGGTACCTCACTTGTGTGGGTAGGCCTAGTGCCTGCGAACGAAAAGGCCCCAAAACACTATCTGGAGATGTCAAAATTATCAAATACAAAACTACCTGTTTTTGCGGTGGAGACACCTGCGTTTTTGGTCCTGGGCTCAGCAGCTATCTAGGGAAACCTACCAAACCCAGACATTTCTGAAAACTAGACACCCAAGGGAGCCCAGAGAGGTGTGACTTGTGTGGATCCCCCAATGTTTTCTTACCCAGAATCTTCAGCAAACCTCAAATTTAGCTAAAAAGAAATCACATTTTAACCACATTTCCGTGTGGGATCACCACACCGGGACACATTTCCTACCACCCAACGTTCTCCTCAGTCTCCCGGTAAAAATGATAACTCACTTGTGTCAGAAGAAAACGCCTGGACCAAGTGCCTGTGACAGGGAAGAGACAAAAACATGTCAAAATTGAGGGGGAACCAAAGCGGGTCTGAAAGGGCAGTTTGGAAAAAACTAAAAATTTAGGCTGACAAGTGCAGCAGAATGTTTCTCGGTATAGATGAGACCATGCTGGGTGGTAGGAATTTTGTGGATTCCTGCAGATTCCAGAAGGTTCCATCACAAAAATGTGGGAAATTGCATGATTTCCAGCAAAGTTGTAAGTTTGCAGGGCATTGTGGGTAAGAATATGGTGTGGGATGCATGTGAAGCACACCACCCTGGAATCACCCAAATGTTTAGTTTTCAGATGTGCCTAGGTCTTGTGGATTTTTCTACATGGTAGTGTCCCAAAGTCGAAAAATTGCAGCCCTCACCATTCCAAGTGGGATGATTTTGAGAGTTAGCCAAGCTCTCATGGCCTAAATGAAAAACCAAAACCCAAAATAATCAAATGTCCTCTTGCTTGCCTTGGGATAAGAAGTTTTAGTGTGCGGGGAGAGCTGAAAGACTGTTACCCTTTTCAGTTGGGGTGGATGTCATAACCAGGCCCATACTGGTTGACAGCCACCACCCCACTATCTTTTAATTCCCTGGCATCTAGTAGACTTTCTGCCCCCATGGGGTGTGGATCAGGGGTAATTGTATCATCTGCCTACTAGTGGGGAGAACAACTTTGGCCCCATTTATTTGGTGTGGGATATGGCCACACCTCCACCCTTTTATTTTGGAAAAAAAATCTTCCCTGGTCTCTGGTGGGCTTTCTGCCCCCCTTGGGGCTGATATGCCTTCCAAAAATAGGCCGATCTGCCCTCAAGGGGGGCAAGATATTGCCAACAGTAATGTGCCTCCATGGGGAGCGACTCTTGCGCAAGGGGCTTCCCCCCCAAACAAAACACACACATACACACACACCAACCCCGGGTGTGTAAGTGGTTTCTGTCACTCCAGGGGCAGATTGGCCTAATTCAAATAGGCTGATCTGCCCCCAAGGTGAGCAGAAATGGCCTGAAATAAATTTGCCCCCCCCCCATGGGAGCGACCCTTGCCTAAGTGGTCGATCCCCTTGTGTGAAATTGGCGCCAAAAAAAATCCCTGGTGCCTAATGGTTTCTGCCCCCCTTGGGGGCATATTGGGCCAATAAAAATAGGCGATCTGCCCCCCAGGGGTGAAGAAATGGCCTAAAGACAATTTTCCCCCCAGGGGAGCGACCCTTGCCTAAGAGGTTGCTTTCCACATATAAAAAAATAAAATAAACACAAAAAGAAAAATCCCTGGTATCTAGGGTTTTCTGCCCCCCTTGGGGCAGATTGGCCCAACAAAATAGGCCGATCTGCCCCCAAGGGCGGCAGAAATTGCCTAAAGACAATTTGCCCCCCAGGGGAGCAACCTTTGCCTAAGGGGTCGCTCTCCACATAAAAAATAAATCTCTGGTGCCTAGGATTTTTTTGCCACCCTTGAGGGCAGATCAGCCTAATTACAATAGGCCGATTTGCCCCCAAGGGGGGCAGAAATGGCCTACAACAAATTTGCCTAAGGGGTCGCTTCCCACATGTAAAAAAAATATATATATATATATCCCTGGTGTCTAGAGGGTTTCCGCCTCCCCTTAGGGGACAGAAATGGACTAAAAATAATCTGTCCCCCTGGGGAGCGGTCCCTTGGGCAATAACATTAAAAAAAATAAACTGGTGTCTAGTGGACATTTCTGCTGCCTGATGGTATCGCGATCGGGCAGCAGAAATGCTGAGAAAGACACCTCCACATGATTGGAGGAGAAATGTAAAAGCATTTCTCCTCCGATCCGCACTGGAAGCTGAGCTTCCAACACGGATGGGCATGCCTCTGGTGAGGTCAGACGCCACGAGGGGCAGAGGGAGGCGGGTTGGAAGGGGAAGCGATTCTCCTTCCATCCCTGCATTGGGAACGCCGAGGCTCGGCTCATGAGGCCCTATGAGCCGGTCCCAGGACGTAACAGTTACGTCCTTGGCACCCCAGTCAATGACGGAACCGCTACGTCCTTGACTGCCAACAGGTTAAGGAGCACGCCTCTTGCAAGGCAATTCCATTTTCATTCATGTTTTTTCTGGTTCCTCCCGCATTTAACACTGCAGACTCTGAGGCAGCTCATTCTCTTAATTCTCGTATATTGTGGCTAGATCTTAGAACAGCATGCCGTGCTTTATTAGGTTAATTCTATTGTATCTTACATTCTGTAATGCCCTAATAACATGAATCTCTAGTATTACTTTTGTCATTGTATCACAGGGTTCTCTATTTTTCCCACTTTGGCTGTTCTCTATATTACACAGTTATCTTAGCATCACAATACATTGGTGAGTGGATTGTTCGGGCTTTACAAAATATTATGTATTAAACATGCAAAAGAAATGTAGTGCGGAATCAAATATGCCGATTTACAACCAGTAATTGGTGGGAAAATATTAAGTGAAGCTTAATGTGAGCCACTTTCAAAAGCAGCTGTAATTCATAATGTGTGGAAAGATCCAAAGAGATTCCTGTTTTTGTGCAATGAGCTATGGCCATGCAGAAAATAAACATGGTGCCCTAAATGACTCTTTTTTGCTAATGACTGTCAAGTTTAGAGAAATGTTTCAGAAGACCTCAAAAAGTTCCTCCCTGTTTTCAGATTTTCAGTGGATAAATGATTCATTTTATTTTTTCTGATATCTCAAAACAGGGTAAAAACAGAAGTAGGGGAACCTCAATTTTTCAAAATATACAGAGATGACATTTTCATAATTCTGCACCACAACAGAGTATTACATATAATGTAAAAATGCTTTACATTATATGCTTGTTGCACACACCCTCTGCACATTAATCACTGTCCTACTTTAGATCGTAGAAAACAAAACTGGACTGCATCTCAGTTGCTGGATAGGGCACACAGCATATTAGATATTCTAATCACTGCTACAGCTCCACAGGGTCAGGTAGCACTACATACAAAAATATAGGCTAGTCTATCAAAGATTTCCATGGCGGGATGATCCTTTGCAGCCCCAAGAGCCATATTATTGTCAGGGAAAGCATTGTCCTAAGCCGTGGTTCCTAACCTGTGTTGGGACCCCTAGGGGTCTGTGATGCCTACTCAGGGCATGTCTGATTGCAAAAATTACATTTAATAATATTTTAGATTAAATATTAATAATACAACTAATACAAATAATAAAGAATAATAAAAATAACATTAGATATTAAATAATATTAACCGATTAATGAGAGGCATATAAATTAAGAAGAAAACTGCAAAATCTATAATTTTAAGATGTTCAGTAAACTGGAAGGAATTTGAAATTTGAGGATAAACAACTGAGGGCATGATTCACAAAGGTAAACTTAGACCAAAGGCCTAGGTTTAGACCAAAAGTGTAAACTTAGACCAAAAGTTTAAACTTGTACCAAATGTTTAACTTTGCTCATAGTAAAGTAGACTTTTGGTCTAAGTTCACACTTTTGGCCTACGTGGGAGCAGTGCAAGTGTATCAAAAGGAATATAGTATGGCCTATGGGTGCCCAGAAATGAATTTAGAGAATCTCCAAACCTCCCTTTGACATTATTATTATGTTTTTATTTGTTTGTGAATTATATAACATATTTCACCCTTTGTGTATTTGAATTCTTGTTTCCATATTTGTGTCTATTGTTTTGCTGTTCAAATCATCGAAATTGCTTAGGGTGGGGTCCCTGGCCTCCAATAAAGTCTCAGTGAGGGTCCTTAGATAACAATAATGACTCATTGAGGGTCCTCAGATTCCAGTAATAATCAAGTCAGGGTCCACAGCAATCAAAAAGTTAAGAGCCACCGATCCAAGATGTTTCATTTGCTTTGATTTCATTCCATTTCATTTTATTGGCTGGTTTGGGGAATTTATAATGCCCATGCATGTGTCTGGTGGCTTCAAGGCTTCCTTCTTATCAGACTACAGGATGCCAGTTCTTCGCCCAATTGTACCCTGTGTCATTTGATTACTTTTTCAGGACATATAAATGATACTTTGTTCAATCGTTGAACTTTGTTTGATCATTGAACATTTGAACAAGATTAGACTCTTAAATAGCTGGCTTTTGTACAAGTTCTTCCTGGATGGCTAACCATTTAGGAAAGGCTCACAATGTATGAATAATTTGTCCTGTACCTTTTCTAGTAAATTCTTGTTTGAGCTTACAATCTAGGAAGTTCTTTGTTCCATGATAACCACTCAATCAAAGAGACAAGGAGCATAACCAGTCTCAGGGGGTTCCCAAAAAATATCTGCAAAGGTGCAGGAACTTGCTACCAGACGGGCCTTAAAAGCAGGAAAGGATGCTACCTCGTGCCCCCAAGACTCTGGCAAGGCAGACGGTCTCTAGCCTAGCTTTCCTCACCCATGTCGTGCCAACTGAGAGGTGAGTTTATCTGTACAGAAACCCAAATCTGTCCTTAGGTGAGTTGCCAGATACCAGGCCTGAACAGATCCCTGCCTAGACAATTTTCTAGCTCTACAATGAACTAAATAGTTCTTGAGTTAAAGATATATTTTTCAGAAACAAGATCCAATGGATAATGTTTTCCCAGTACTCAGCATGTTAATAA
This sequence comes from Pleurodeles waltl, assembly GCF_031143425.1. Classification (NCBI taxonomy): domain Eukaryota; kingdom Metazoa; phylum Chordata; class Amphibia; order Caudata; family Salamandridae; genus Pleurodeles; species Pleurodeles waltl. The sequence goes on along the minus strand of NC_090438.1, from coordinate 845,026,727 downwards.
GGAAATGTCAATCGGAGATTGGTGCATTCCTCATTAACTTTAAAGCACCAGTCAGCCCCCACTCCCCTCCCCTAAACTGATGTGCACGGAGTGATGGTTGGGTTCGCTATAAAAAAAAAATTTTGAACATTGCCACAGCTCTCGTCATTGAGGCAAGTTCCCTCAGAAAAATATTTAAGCAGAGTATAATAAGGAATAAGAAAAATCTTACAAAACATCAACTGCAGGGCCCTAGCAAAAATGGAAATCATTGCAGGTAGAAGCTACAAATAGCCACATTCAATCAATAAATATTTATAAAGCACAACTTGTCACCCTGGGGGTCTCAAGGTGCTAGCTGGGGGACACGGGTCAGTAAAAGAGCCATGTCTTGAGGTCCTTCCTGAACTGAGCCAGCAAGGGGGACTGCCTGAGGTGGAGCAGCACCGTGTTCCAGGTCTGTGCGGCAAGGTAGGAGAAGCATTTTCCTACAGCCGTGTTCTTCTGGATCCTGGGATGGAGGCGAGGGCCAGTTGAGCAGAGTGGAGTTGCCTTGACACTGTGTAGAAGGAGAGATGATGGTTGAGGTTGGCAGGTCCGATGTTGTGGAGGGCTTTGTACACGTGTGTCAGGAGTTTGAAAGTGACATTCCCTCAAAATGAAATAAGAAACATCCTGATCAGATTTTACCCCTGCCTCCTTTTCCCGCCAACCACATCAATTTTCTGCTGACTGTTTGGTTGATTGCTGGACGATCTGCCAGTGCTGTCAACCACACCCAACAGTTCATTAAATCTTGACATATAATTCACTACTAAAGACTGTCTCTGGCACTCCCAACTGGAGTTGCACCGACAGATTAGGCTACAGGATCGGTAAGGAAAACTTTGTAAATGGACTACTGTGCACAATAATAGAATGAATGAATAGGGGAAATGATAAAAAGTCCTGTTTCCCTGCAAGTCTTCAGACTAGAGCTTTCAGTAATTTAGTTTTCTCTGTGGTATGTAATGATAAGCTTATTGACTGATTATCCAATGAGAGATCTGAGTAACAAAGTGAGCATTCTCCCGGTTTCACTGACAAGCAGATCTCATTGCACAGATATGCTGACCTGAATGTTATTAATAGAACCAGAAGGCCACAGTACCTTAAAAAGTGCAAAGGAACTGGTTATAAGCACCAGCAAAAAGAAAATAAATGTTTCAAGCACGATACAAGAGGATCACCAATTAAAAAGCATAATTTCCAAATAGTACCACATCGTAGTAATTTTTCAACACAGCCTTGGCGCTATCACTTTGCCAAGATCAAGACATGATTACATACATTGTCTACTATGTTATTATCGAGCCTTTCTGCATCACATTCCTTCTACCACGTGTAAGGTGTATGACGTCAAGGCATGTGGCATTTACCAATAGGATGGAAGAGTCCAGCATATGCCCAGAATTGTCAGTTTAATTCCAGGATTTCAGGAAATCCATATAAAATGCATTTACATACAATGAATCTAAATGTATCTCATTTAAATGTTTAGTATGTATGCATAAATGTGTGATTGATCCGGCCCTCCTGGACTTATGTTGAACACCTCTGGCATAAGGGGCCAATATTTAGGGCAAACTGGAACATTTATACTGTGAGCAATTAAAAAAGAAGGCTCAGTGAGTGTAAATCACGCGACTTCAACACTCATTGTAAGATTTAACTGAACCACTTCGACTTTTCCACATGTGATAATGTCCTTTAATTCAATCACTGCCTGAAAAACTCGACACAATTTATAATTTAGTTATTTATGTACTTATTTAACTAATTTCTAAAATAAAAGTTTACCTCGTACCTATGACAAACTCTACCCAAGATCAGGAGCAGTATCTCAGGGAACGTTTCTCATGATGGGCTTGAGACACTTTCCCAGAGATAAAGTGTGTATGTGGTTGCACGTGGTGGGGACTGACACTATTTTTAGGGACCAGGACTTATTGTTCATCATGAGATTTTGACAAAGAGCAAGAGAAAAGGAGAAATGTAGAACAGAGGGAAAGGAGGAAGCAAACATGAAGAAAACATTTACAAAGGGAACAAGCAGAGTAAAAAGAAGCTGTTGTATGCCCTCAGTCTGAGATGGCCTGTGTCTCAGTGGTAATACTGGGCACTGTTTTATTGATTCCGGACGGCATCACTGCGCCATTTGCTGGTCATTATACGTTTTGGAGTAGAATGGGGAATAACATGAGGATCCAAAAATGTAAGATAAAGGCAATATGCGCATCCTTTAAAGTGACAATGCATGACTTAGAAACGTGCTAATTACATATCACTTTGAGTCACCCCAATACGATAAATGGGCAGTAATGAAATTGTGGCATGTTTTAATCACTCTAAACGCAGGGGGGCTACATGGAAGAATCAGAAATACACAAGGTATCTGCAGTTCATAACCAGTTTTGTGGAGAAAACTTAAGAGTCAACAGAGTCAACAGAAAAGAAGTGTGGAAAGTTTCAGACACGAATGACTTGGCAGAGAACCAAAACCTGCTGAGCAAGCTTGTGGACGTTAGTCATACAAATAATGCTGCTCAGATCAGAAAATTGTGCATACACTGGTCCACACCCAGTGTGATAACACCTATAAGTTTTTTCAGTGTCGAATTCCCAGTCAACATTCTCACTTTAGAAAAGCAGAATCGTGTCTCACATCTCGCGCCAAAGTCCTTAAACGATATACATTGAAAAACTTTGAAAATCTACATCACCTGAATGCACTAGTGTTGGTATAGGCGCGCTTGCATTCGTGTAAACTACAGACACAAGAATTTCCCGGATAACTTCAGTGCGTAAGCTACAACCTGCGTCGCTGTACACACGTTCGCTCGTGATGAGGTTGGAATCCTTTTGCTAGATCTGAACATAAGATAAGTTCACTCACATTTTTCTCATCTAATGCTTTCTGTCCTCTATAACAGAATACTAGCATCGTTTCTGAATTTGTTGCTTAAGAATAATTATTTTTCAAAGACTTACCTTGTTTTTCAATTGGAAGCAAATGAAAGAAAAAGTTGAAGCGGAGCAGCTGAAAGACTTGGGCCTCAGCAGCAACCGTCTGAAGAAAAAGAACAAATCTGTTGGCTCACCTTGCCTAAAGTACCACACCTACAGCCTCTGCGCATTCGTTTTTTTCAAGCTGCTTGTAATGTTTCTTGGCAACTCCTACCCACGGAGAGATGATTCAGGCTGCGCTTGTGACTACGGGATTCTGAGGCCAAAAACATGCTCATGCAGGACTTTTCAGCTCACAGATACAACTGGTGACAGGAAAGAACTGGAAAATAGAGGGTGGGGTGTAGCTGCGGGAGCCAGAGCAAAAAGGCACTGGGATTTTTATCTGTGTTCCCTCCCTTCTTTTCACCTGAATAGCTCCCGGAAGGGATATCACAGAAACAGCTACCCTAATCAGGGACTGGGGCATTGAAGGTTTTTCCTTAAACCCTTCTATTACGGAGAATTGTACTACTGAATATCGACACTAACAGTATTGTGACATACTAATATCGAGAAAGGAATATCGAGGGACGAATATCGAGAGACGAAGTAGGGAAAGAGGCGTGCCTATAGGGAAGTAGAGATATCTTTTCTTAAGTCCTTAGCCATGTATCTTAAAGATATATGTACCACGTAGGTACGTATATGTGGAGTTATGAATAGAAAATCTAGACTCACCATTTTATATTTTATTTTCGATATTTGGTCTTCGATTCTATATTCAGGGGGCACGCCATAGTGGAGCACTGAACTGCCAGTACAGAAGCAGTCAGCGTTGAGTGATCACCCTTGCTTTTGGAAAGGAAAACCCTAGTGCTTTCATTAAGGTACTACTATACCAAAATCCTTTGGGGCAGCAACACATCTATTTATTCAGCCGTTCACTATGAGTTGATGGGCCAGTTACTGACATCAGTGCACACATGGTACATGTTGTACAGAAGAGTCTCTTGAAAAGTAAAGGACTGCACACCTACCATGGGTGCCCCAAGCTATAATGATGTCTGGATCACTGATGATGATTTTGTTTTGTCGTGGGCAAACACGGATCATGCGTGTACCATGACATGGACTTGTCTCACAGATTGCAGTCTTTTTGGACCGGGAGGGGCACCAATGTGCTACTCATTTAGTGGTGAAAGGGTACTCTCTGCTGCAGAAGTTAAGCAGCATGAGCGTGTTGGTGGCAGCATACCGTATAGTGATCAGTAGGAGAGAAGAGACCTTTTCACCTGTGTCACCGCAGTGAGGGCTGCAGACTACTCATTTTTATTCACACTGCTTTATGCTTAACTCACCCTTGGCCTACATCATTTTGGGTTCAGTGCTGTGTAGCTCATGTATGTTATACTTGTGCTGGGTGTATGCTAGCCTGTGAATGGTACACAGATTATGCAGCGCTATGCAGTGAGTGTATGTTATATGCATGCCCTGGGTGTATGTGTGTCTAAGAAGGATACATTAAATTAAGGATGTAGTGCTGTACATTGTGTATATATCATGTGCATGTTCTGGGTGTGTGTGTGTGTGCCTGCAAATAGTGCAATACTAAAATATAGATGCTGGGTTCCACTTTGTGAGTTCCAGGACTACCTTGAGGAACATGAGATGAGAGAAGGATCCCCCAAACATATTTGTGGATTGCTGCATTCCTGTGAGCTGGGTTGGATACACAGGAGGAAGAAAGAGCGAGGCTCTTCAGTACAACTCAAAGGGGGCTCTTTCATTCAGAGAAAGGTCACTGGGAATGGGGCTGAGATCATCTCAGGAAGTGGGTAAGGCTGATAAAAGAATCATAAAGAGGATGGCCACAGACCTGTTGTAACCTTTTGATACACATATCACTGTGGCTGACATCCAGATGTGAACATTAGTCACTCTCATGGCCTTTGTTGTGGGGCTATCAGATGATTTGGAATTGCTCCTGCTGTGACAGCCATCTTTTGGGAGGAAGGGCAGGGCAAAGGATAGGGTACTTCAAAAGGAAACAGGCCCCCAACATAAACATTAAAGACTCATACTCTAAATTACATTTGAAGTCTGTGAATAGATTAGAAGTGGAGCTCAAGTCCCCCAAAATTGTCAATGATCAAGTACCCAATCAGGATGTTCAAGAAGGAGCTCTTCAAGACCTCTTCCTGGGACCAGGACTGGGGGCCAAGGTCTGCCAATCTCCCATCTGGCTGGAATTCCAAGACAACCTTCCACTGGAGCCTGGAGCAGCAGTGCCTGCCTGCTTACCAAGAACAGTGTGACCTGTGAGGAAGAGGAGAGTGCTGGAGGGAGTGAGCTCCAGTGAGGGATCCTGTCAATTGGATCCCAGTAGTGAGGTGTGAGAAGAAAAGGTTGCTGATACCTGTGCACCAGAGGTGCGCCGCTGTGAAGTTAGCCATGATTGTTGCTACACCGATTGGGCCTTTTCCCCTGCGCATGTCGTAAGTCGGTGACCCCCACTTACAACAGGACAAGGGAAGAAGTGTTTTCTGTTCGAGACCATCATTGTGAGGAGGAGGTTGCCTTTGTGAACCAAGCGGGCCCAAGCCCTGGCTGATGACTAGTACAAAGAGCATTGCAATCCCCCGCCTGACCTGTGCAGAAAAAGACTTACCAAGTATCGGAGGAGCATCAAGGACCCCCTGGTTGCTGCCACCACAGGACTGCATAGTAGGGACCTTGATGACACCTGACTTCTGCCCCTTCATGGTCCTGTGTTAGGAACGTACTAGAGACACCTACTGCAGCTTCACTGCCCATGAAGGGGGGGTGCTGTGAGACTCCTATCACTTAGACCAGATTGCCCCAGGTGAAATTGCCTGCCATATAGCACTTCAGCACTGGAACACTTTATTTCAATGAAGAGTCGGAGTATGATTCCGGAGACTCAGACTACTAGTGCGGCTTAACCTGAATGTTTCCTACAGTGAATGGGGCATAAACACTGCAACCAGCAAGAGGGGATCTGGACTCAAGGACACACCTATAAAAAACACTATAGGCACAAACTCAGGGGTCATGGAGCTCAGTTACAAGCCTCTGTGCGCCGCGGAACATCATTTTATTACGGTCCAGCGGCGTGCACTGCAGATCAATATCTACAAATCCACATAAAGCCACCCTATAAATATGGAGTGGGACAACACAGCACAAGATGTTGTGTTGCCTCACAGTGCAATGGGGAGACTTACCATGGGTTTTGCAGAGGGTGTTTCGATGTAACACCCATGGCATTTGACACATTTCCAGATTTACAAGATTTCATAAACCTGGGAATGCTTTAAAAGCCTACACCTCCCCAAAGAAGACCTAAGGGAGGGGCAATTTGGAGAAATAACATTATTTCTCCTTGTTTTTCCTTTTTTCTATGTGTGCTGCATTCAGCCTCCATTTATTGTTTTTATGCAGGAAGGTGTCCCCTATCATTGCAGACACCCTTGCACCATAGTGTAAGGGTGCATGTGTTGGTGCATAGCAACCCATTGTGCGTCAGCGCAGGGGAAAAGACAGGAATACACCATGTCTCATAGATACGGTGTGTAAACTCGACAGCCTTAGCGTGGCCTTCCCCCAACATTCTGCCACCCTCCCTCCCTTTTTCTGATCTTGTTTACTCTGATTTCAGGACTCTGCACATTTTACCACTGCCGACCAGTGGTAAAGTGCTTTTGCTCTCTTCTCTAAACATGGTAACATTGGTTCCTACTCAATTGGCATATTTAGGGGCATATTTATAATCTCCTAGCGCCACCTTGTGCCACATGAGCGTAATTATATTTTACGTTAAGGTGGCCCAACAAGGCCAAAATCCCTGTGCAGCATTAACAGAGTGGAGCAATGCGTGCATTGCTCCACTCTGTAACCCTTTGTGCTACATAATGCCTGTGCCAGGCATAATGTATGCAAAGGGGAATTCCCCGTTAAGGTTGCCGAAAAAATGGCTCAAGGAAATCGGTGAGATTTTTTTTACGCCACTTTTAGTGCCTGCTCAGAGCAGGCATTAAAAGGGGGCTTCCATTATTTAGATTGGGCCCCTATGTACTCTGCAGGAGTAGCACCAACATTTAGGGTGGGATCCAGGCCCCTACTAGTCTTGCTTGATGCAGATGACACCGTTCCTATTGCTCATACCACAAGGAGCCTGCAGTCATGAATGGATCAGTTTGATGCCTTTATGAGAAGCCTGGATCTAGAGATGAATTTAGCAAAATCATATGTGATGGTAATTAGCCCCGGTCTACCAGCTCTAAAACTTTCCAGATGGGAACCCTTATACTGGCAAAAGTCCCGGTTTTCTGAGATCTAGGGTTGCTGTTGGCCCAAGCCCAACAAGTTCTAGTTCATTTTATATGCTAGCCATCCTTCATGTTGTACCAAAAGAAAGTAATTGGGATAGATAGTTTACTTATTAAGTAGATTGGATATAATGTCTTGAAAGTGTGAGACAGATTACTGATTTCTAGGTCTGGCTTGACAGCAAAGTGGTTTGCAAGGCATTTGCATTTATAAATCTGATTTTTCTGAGTGATCACCCCAAATATTACACCTTTTTGCTGGTGCTTGAACTTTGTGCACTTTAACACTCCTGCAGAATACTGCAGTGTGCATGCTTTGTCCCTAAAATGACATTGTGAAAATAGGTTCACCAACTTGACTAATTTTGCTTTTCTGTAAAGATGTGGTAGACGGTGCAGAAGATGCATAAAGGGCCTGGAAGTTAAATATAATCTATAGTCTGCATTGTGAGTTTATACCACCTATCTATATTAGTGGATATGAAAAGAATATATGATGGCCAAGAGCACAACTGTGCTCTGCCTGGGCCCCAGTTAAAAGTACTGCAAGGAAACCTGGAAAAGGAAGTGGGAAAATCAAATGAATATATTAATATGTCACTTATAAAATATTCCAATTAAACCATAGTTCTGGGTGCTGAATATATAACAAAGTGGTATACTATATATTAGAATAATGTCCTCTCACAGAGAACAATTACCCAGAACCTGTTTCACTTTGTACATTAGGCTATATTTTCCATGAACTGGCTTAGGTATGAATAAAATCCTTTGCTTGGTAAAATACTACAAAAATGCTTTAAAGGAAGCACGTTTATAAAAGCACACGTTTTGCCGTCTGAGACAAAAGTAGTTGATAACTAAATCTGCCTCTCAGTCCTTTAAAGTAACTCTATACATATTCTCTACTGAGAGTTAACAACTCTACGTCAAGAGATCAGTGGCTTGGCTTCTGGGCCCAGGATGCCAATGGTGTTATCCATAACTGTCCCTTTAGCAGCAACTACCAGTTTAGGATGTTGAAAAATATAGAGTTGACTTAATAATAGTAGTTGTCACCCTCCCTCAATTCACTTGAAGGTGCCAAATGCCACAAGCAAGATCTTCCCCCTTTCATTCTGAAGGCCATCTTACTTTCTGGCTACAGATTCAGGGGGAGTAAAATACAGTTTTTGACCTTGACAGAGGTTAAGGTGCTCATCTAAGTAGGGGAGGAGCTAAGGGAGGGATACAGCCCCTCCTGATGGATAAAAGTGAGAAAGATCTTGGATTTATATTTCTGAGAACATTTACAGTAAAAGTGGAAGTGCAGAAAATGGAGGTGCAAGAGGTAGTCTGGACTGGGTGTAAGAATCACAGGTTTGTGCACAGAATAGAACTGACACCTCATTGCCACATCCACAGAACACTCCTGGGCTTGAGAAGACAACATCGAAAGAAAGAAGACCCCACAGGAAGAAAAGGGCTTACACATTCCTGTGAAAAAATCAGAAACTAAAACTGCACTCCAAGGAGGGTTGGCCTCCTGTTCCAGGACACAAAAAGAAGAAAACCCTTGACTCCAATAAGAACTCAGCTGACCACTGAGGTCTACTCTCAGTAGGAGCTATTGCTGGAGAGGGACCAGATGCCTAAAAGTCTGCCCTGAAGCCTGAAGGCTGCAAGAGGGACCAGGAGGAACATTCCTAGCAGCTGGAGGAAAGGTGGACTTAGTTGTTTTTCTTTCCAAGTCTGGGGGACCAGGAGAAGGTACTGAAGCTTCCCCAACACACCCTAGGTGGGCAAGAAAATCAGGTTTGTAACTTGCAGGTTTTTTATGCTCTGAAAAAGGTTTCAGTGGGATATTGCGATAAAGGTATCTAGCTTTAAAGAACCCTGCCAGATTAGATCTTCATTGCTTTACCCCTTATGGAGGACTTTGAGAACCACAAATATGACAAATTCTGTAGGTAAAATTTTTGTCCGAGGTAAGGCATCAAATTTGTCCCAGCAGTGAAGCCATCTTGATGGCTATGAAGTCCAGTAGTGTCCCATTTATTGCTATTGGCACCAAACCCAATTGCTTTAGCAGAAGCTTCACAACAACATATCAAACTTGAAAGATCTCCCCTGGATTCAGCCTTGGACTTTAATATGAGGGAGGAGGTGAACTCCCAAATAGTAGATTAGGTCAGACAGGAAAAGGTTTAACCAGGATGGCTGGCTTGCTGAATATAAGTTCTGCTCCATCTCAGTCATCCTGAAATCACGCCTACGTTCTGCTCAATTGCATACAGATATTTTCTCAATTGCACACTGATTTTTCTAAGGGGGGGTTACTTTCAAACTTACAAAAATAATTTCTACAGTTCTTATCCAGTTTTGGTTATTTTTTGCTTAGTTCATTTTTCTTTATTTGTCTAGATTGGCTTGGAGACTTTATTGTGTTGTTTTCCTTATATGTTAGAATTGTTTGTACAGTTGGCATATCTCTGGGGAATTACCTGTAAATTGTACCAGAGCTACAGAGGTTTGAGCAGAGTTTTACCAAGACTTTTATTGAGAACTAACCATGGCATTTGTATTAAGATGGTGAACCCTGCTTCCTAATTTAAAAAATCACTTTCTAAAAAATGCCTATTGGTTCAAGTGTAGAGAGAGTGGGCTTTATCGGACCTGTTTACATATTGGCTTATTTGGGACAACCCCTTTAGCTACTAGTTTGAGTGTTTGTTAATTACATCTTGGGTCATCCCAGCTAGGTATACATATCTCACTACATGCATTTGGCTGTTGGCCAAATCGTTTTAGCTTTTAGAAAGTGTTTTCCTTGCAAATCTATGAGTTTCATTGTTTTCATTATGTGGCATGTGATATTTGGTGAATGTAGAGGCCATTCTAAAAATAAGGTATCATCCTCAAAATCAACATGTTCATCATCAAAAGCAGGATGTGTGATGTAGAAATTCAGTATGTAAATGTTCTGTATTATGTGTTGTGCCACTGTTAAACACCTTTTTTGATGTGGGTAAAACCCCACATAAAAATAAATATGTTTTTTGAATTTTCAACAATTTTACTTGATAGATAGTATCCAGACATTACATACTGATGATGATTTGTGTCATTACTTTACTATGTCTTCCACTTTCACTTCATTGCAGAGAATCAACTTGATGCTTTTTAATTCGGTCTTGCACTGTTGTCCTTTGTTTTTGTCATAGTTTATATATGCTATCATGAACTTTCATCCATGTTCCTAGTTGTATGTGAAACTGCAGCCCTTGTCCTACGGTAATGGCTTTATCTACTACAACTTTTCTGTTGTGATAAAACATTGCTGTCTTGTTTGAACTGTTTTTTTTTCTGCAACAGTAATAAAATCATTTTCTAAAAACCTAGGGCCTGATTTGGAGATTGGTAGCCAGGTTACGCTGTCATAAACGTGACAGTCCTGTCCACCGGACTTCTATCTCTTTAGGCTATTATGGGATCTGTTAGAAATTGTGTCCCTAGTTGGCAGAGGTATGCACCCCGTTCAGATAGCGACCACAATCCTAGTTAGGGTAACTCACAACGCAGCCTAAATTATCCTGTGTTCACACTGTGGTAGCTTGGCACAGAGCAGACAGGCTTTATTCAGAAGACAATGTGGTAAGTATTTGTGCAATAACTCATACAGTAACACAGTGAAAACACCACGAACAGTACTCCACACCAGTTTCGAACAATAGATAATATTTCACTGAATAAAATAAGACCATAACGACAAAGGTCCAATACACACAGGTCAAGATATCACTTTTTAGAGGTTTACGTTTTTCTTAAGAAGTAGGAATCAATAGATGTATCTCTTTAGCACAAAGTAACTGGGCTGAGTCAAAAGCAAAGTGATGCGTTGGTTCCTTACTGCACAGGGGAGGGGATGAGCCAATTCTTTCTTCACAGGGGAGCTGATGCATTGGTTCCTTATTGGCAAGGGAGGTGATGCATCGATTCATTCCTCGTAGGAAAGGTGATGCAATGATTTCCGGACATGCAGCCTCCTTTCTTTACTGCGGTATCAGGTTGATGACAAATTGATACCCATGGACGATGCGTGGAAAACCCAGTTGCGCTGTGATGATGGAACAGTGGTGAAACAGGTATTGCATTGACTCTGCAGATGCTGCATCGATTTTTCAGCCGCAAGATAGGCACTGGTTGATTCTGCAGGCTTTATGTCCATTTTTCAGCCGCAAGACAGGCATTGCTCCTATTTTTCCAGTGCATTGAGGCATGAATTTTCTCTTTTAGCTGATAGCCCTGAGACTTCTTAACAGGAGGCAAGCTGTCCAGCCCTTGGACATCACTGGTGGTGGGAAGGCAAAGTCCTTCCATCACAGTCAGGGAGAGCAGGCAGCAGGGCAATAAGCAGAAGAGCAGTCCTTCCAGAAAAGCAGTACAGTTGAGTCCTTTGGGCAGCAATGCAGTCCTTCTGACAGAGTCGGGATCACAGACCCAGTATATATATATATATACAAATGTGCCTTTGAAGAGGAGGAGACTTCGAAAAGTCAATTTGAAGTGCACCAGTTCCCCTTTTCAGCCCAGTCCTGTCTGCCAGGAGATCTGTGGGTAGTTATCAGTCCTTTGTGTGGGGTCAGGCCACCAGCCTTTGAAGTGTAAGTGATAGCCTCTCTACTCTTCCTGCCCAGGAAGACCCGTCAGTATGCAGATGAATGCAGATGTGTTTATAGCTGTCTGAGTGGAATGCACAAGTGGAGCTGTCAACCAGCAGAGACCAGATGTGGATTGGAGACAGGCTGTAAGGCGCAGAGAGCAGTAAGTGCAGAGAAATGCCCACTATCTAAAAGTGGCATTTCTAAAATAGTAATTTAAAATCCAAATCCACCAGTAAGAAGGATTTTTCACTACCATTCCAATCATACCAAACATGACAATGCCAATCCTTGTAGATTAGAAATTACCACTTAAAAGTATATAAGGGAATTCCCAATGCTGGCCTGTGAGAGGAGCAGGCTTCACAACAATGAAAAATCACTTTGTGAGTTTTTCACTACCAGGACATGTAAAACTTACAAGTAGATGTCCTGCCTTTTACTTACATAGCGTCCTGGCCTATGGGCTGCATAAGGCCTACCTTAGGGGTGACATATCTGTAACAAAAGGGTAGTTTAAGTCCTAGGGCAATCTGCCTGAACAGAGAGAAGCACTTGTTCAAACACAATAATATAAAGGGTGAACAAAAATGGGGCAAGGATGCACTTCTGATGCACTCCCCTGTTAGTGCCAAATTTCTGGGTACATTCCAATCCCTTAGAGAATTGAACCAGTGCTGTGGTGTTAGTATGTAAATTGGACAAAAGAATCTCAATTTTCGTGTCGTCCCCCATCACAAGAAGCAACTCACAAAGCTTCCTACTTTTGACCCTATGAAAGAACAATGTGAGGTCAATAAAGGCTAAAGGAAGTGGGACAGGACGAATGACAGTATTCTTATTTATAATAAGGTACAATTTAACCATTGGTCCATGGTGAATTTACCTGGCCTAAAGCCATATTGCACCTCGGTAAAGATGTCATTTGAATCTACCATGCCATAAGCCTATTCAATAAGACTCTCCCAAGAACCTTCACCACTACATCTATCAAAGATATCAGTCGAAAGCACATGGGGTTATAAGTGTCCCCCTTTTTGAAGAGTGGGACTATTATAGAACTTGACCGTGAGAGCGGCACACCCTCCTTCACTGCAGTGTTAAGTACCAATGTCAGAACTGCCGCCCAGACCTCGATGTTGCCCAGTAACAAATCTTGGGGGATACCATCCGGCCCAGGGGCCGTGATGGCCAACAGAGACTGAATGCCCTGTGAGACTTCATTCAGGGTAAAAACCACATTTGCTGTCCCCATAAACAGTGTATCATATTCCCTATTCTCATCACTACTCCCAATTTCATAGAACCCTTTAAAGTGATCAACCCATGTATTCTCTGGGATATGATGGCACAGAGCTGGCCCTGTACCTTCAGGAGAACAAGGCTTATTCACTACCCACCAAAATTGGGTGCTATCACTGGCTTTGCACGTGAAGACTAGATCCTTCCACACATCCTTGCACAGAATAGATTTACATGCATTCAAAGCCTTCCTGTAATTTATACAACCGCCAACAATATGCTCCCTATCTTTTGGGATCTTCTTTAGGGGAGCCTTTTAAAGGCGGAGAGATTTCGAGCAATCACGATCAAACCATTTTGGGATCTCAGGTGTAGCATTAGATACTGGGACCCTTAGCATAGCAGAAAGCTTTGTGCAAGCCCCCAAAATGCCAACAGAAGGCCCCCTCTGAGGAATCTAAATCTGGGAAGATAAATATCTCTCTCCGACACTCTGCATAAAGGATTGCGTTACATTTTTGGGGCTCAGTTTGGGACCATTTGAGTCTCCAACCCTGATTAGTGACAGCAAGCTCGCCCTGTGCAACTGCTCTAGGTCTAGCCACCCCTCTGGCCCTGCAATAAGTAGGGGAAAATCAGAAATGCACAGAAACAAAGAAGCGGACACTAGAATGTAGAATGTATTCTATTATAGAGGCACAGCCCCTCACCTTAAATGTGGGGAATAGATAAGGTTTAGACTAGTTAACTAGCTTCTCCAAGGTAAAGACCAAATTGTAGGTGCTAACAGATGAGTTTATCTCAATCTCCTCCTTAGTGTTAACCATGTGAAGTCCATCATTCAACAGCCACCTAGGCTTAAATCTATCCTGGTCAAGAGGGCATACGCAAAGATGGCAATTAAAATCACCCACTAATATGATCTTTTTGCAACCAGAACCATGCCCCACCGTGAAGTCAAGTGCAGAGTGCAATCAGGAGAGGTTGGACGCCCCTACGTGCCCACATTTTGCCCACATATACAAATTAGCCAATGCTAATGGGAGGCAACTAGAACAAGATCACTTTTAAAACCTGCGACTGATCTGAGTCCCACCTCAAGTCCTCAACATGACTAGGCCACTCTACTGATACAAATGTGATCACTCCCCCTTTGGATCTGCCTGACACTGATGGTACTGCCGGGGGAAATAAGTTTGATAACCTTTCAAATAAAAATGTTATACTATTTCCATGTTTCCTGCAAAAAGATCACCTTGTGTGCCCTCATGTGTTCTGCACAGATACTATCATTAAACTTGGAAGGCAGTCCTGCAATGTTCCAAGAAAGCACCTTAAGGTCTCAGAAGTTACCAGTAGAAGTGACCAGGGAGGGATTAGTAGAAGTAACAGGCACCATAGGTGCCTTAAGTTCAAGGAGTCAATCACAGGACTCGAGTGTGCTCAAAGGGTCAAACCTATTTGCAAGGGACAAGTTTGGGGACACTCCCATGGCCTGTGCGAGTTAGTTACGTGTAATCAACCCTGTCCAACCCAGGGTCCTAAAAGGCCGGCACAGTATCTCCGTTCTGTAAAAGAAACCAAAGGGAAGTGCTTGAATGTTAGTGGGTCTAAAAGTCCTGGGTGAGCCCAAGATAGTAATTCTAAAAGTCCTGGGTGAGCCCAATAGTGGCTTTATTGAAACTACCTATAAAACAATCACCCTCACCTCATGCCCCAACCAACTTCCTCTTCTGACCATGTTGATGGTGCCAAATATCTCACTACCCTAATTTGAATACAAATTAAACTAATGCACCACTTTATTTCTCAGTACCTCAAAAGACGATTATTTAATGGGGAGACATTCCTCAAAACTATCACATGGGGGAGGCTTCTTGGGGCAAATCAATCAGCACCTCTGGTTCATAAGGTCGGGAAGAGGCTGCTACAGCTGAACGGGTCTCCCCTGCGAATGCCTTGGAACCCAGGGGAATAAAAGACATATCCAACTCGGTCCTAGTAACTTGGGAATCTGTGGGACTGGGGATACCATCAATAGCCCATGGTAAGAGCTTCAATGGAGGAGCAGAGGCAATGATGCTGGGTGCTTCACAAGGTAGTGTACTCTGGGCAGGAACCTGGGCAGCAGGGAGTTGTAGGTGGCCTAAAAGCTGGGATTCTTGGGTTTTGATAAATGCTAGCCTCAACATGATTGGGTCTAGTTTAGATGCCAAAAGACCCCTAATATCACTCAAATAACTACCCAAGAGGGGGCCTACAAAACCCAATTGCTGTGGAGGCTGTGAACTTAAATCTGTCTGCACACCCCTATTTGCTGAGACAGACTTCTGATTTGAAGCTGCCGTGCCCTTGCTGCACTTTCACCTGGGAGTTAAGATTGGACTCGTCAATGCATCCTGTCAATGCAGATCTATGACAGTGCAGTCATAGATTTGTATTGGCAGGATGCATTTAGAAAATAGGTATTGACCCCAATATATGATTATGTATATTTATATGACATATGAGACTTTTTGGTGATGAAACATTTGAAGATCTACATAAATGACCCCTTGATAAAGTATCAGTTTTGACCAGTTTTCAGAAATATGTAACTATTAGCACTCCCCTGTGCCTCAAGGAGTATTGTTGTAGAATCCATAAATGCATTACGAATAGTCCACATGCCACAAAAATAATAATATTAAAGTGATAATGCTCAAACTGTCACTCTTTGGTAACAGTAACATTATGACATGCAATAATGCATTCCTTGTGTTTGTGGTATTTCTAAAGGTAATAACACTTTTTACAGTTTGTTGATGTTTAAAAGAAAAAGTTATATTTTGGCAGTTTTCTGACAACAATCAACTGCAAATAGCATATGTTGAGAATAAATGCAATTGGTAGATTCTGTAGATTGTGGGAACAGAAGGATGCCCTTTTGCAGTGACTAATGTTTAGCTTTTGACAACAAAAAACGATATAAATATGAATGTGGTCAGTCCCTGCATCATTAAAACCAATATAGCAGTGAGATGAAAACAACTCAACATTATAAAAGATAAAACAGTCCTCTTGAAAAAACTGATGCTGAAGCATATTAATAAACAGTAATTGATAACACCCAGAAACAACCAGCTATTAAAGCCAGGAAAATAATGAATGGTAAGTGGCCAAATTAGTTAAGTCACCGGGGTCGCAAAGCAGTCCACGTTGGTTGAACACAGCAGCAGGCAAACAATCAGAGATGACTTCTATAAAAGGCACCAGAGGTTTCAAAACAGCAGTATGTTATGCTCCACTTACAAAACCATCATCCTTGAGACCCAACACATTTCTGTCCCATTTCTCTGCTTGGTTATCCAGCAAAACCACTTTACTAGGTGGTTATAACGCAACTTTAAACTTTTACGTGGAGTAGCAAAATTCTGGACATGTTACAACTTTGGTTACCCAAGCATGAGCATAGATAGTGTTGTAATGCTGGTGGCTGGGATTGTTGGTGAGTACATTTTAGCAATGCTTTTAGTGACTCAGATGTCAGCAGAAGGTGACAATTTATGCCTCATGATTGACATCCTAACTTTCAAAGCTGCACTGACATGTAATTTAAATGTGCTTATGTTTTCATTTATTGGTGGTCACAATTTTGCCTTCCTTATTAAACAATATGCTTGAAAAAAAATTGAAGTTAAGGTATAATTTAGACTCTAGACTAACTGCTAGTATTGAAACAAATTTATATTTCTAACATTTAGTGAAAGAATAAATTACGTTTTACAATTTATACTAGCATATTTTATTTTTTCAGATGGTATATTATTAATGCTAAACTTATAAGTTTGTATGTTATGTGCATTGTATTAGTCAGTGTTTTTCATGCATTTTATATTTTCTTATGTTAGGATAACTCAGGCCTTCAGAACTCGTATTTCGCAGTCATGTAAAAGTGATGAATCATTGCAATGTTCTTTCTAGGTTCTGTTCAGATAAGAAGATTTGCAAGTAGCAATAGGTTCATTTGTTCAATTGCACATAGGCTTTTAGTTTAGTGACCTTGGAAAGGAACATCCGGGCCTGTGGACTTAATGTGAAATAAATTGTTGCCACCAGTATATGGATTCACACGGGACTGAGACGATCCCATAGTAAAACCTGGGAACCAGAAGCTGTGTTGTATCATGGTGTTATATGCCTCAAGGGTATACTGAGTCACTAACTATTTTTAATCCGATTTTGAAAACAAATTTGAAATCTCCTAAAATGCCTTTTAATTCAGTTTTGGGGCAATACATTGATGATTTAATCATTTGTGGCTTGCAGCACTGTAAAGTGGTGCAGCGACGATGACAAAAAAACTAAAAAAATTTACTTGAAGAACATAAACTTACCTGACTCCCCACTTCATCACCATTCTTCAGACTTCACTGACAGCACAGGCTCCAAGCTTGCCCTGCAGCCAGTCCTAACACTACTCTAATGTTGCTAGCAGCATGAGAGCAGCTTAAGGAGTCACCTGAGTGCTCTTGCTTTGTGCTCCCAGACAGACTTGGAGCCTGTGTCTGCTCTCTCCAACCTGGCAACACAGTGCCAGGTTCAAGAGGGCTCAGTGCACATGTGTGTTTGGCAGTCCTGAAACAGACAGCCAAACACACATGCACACTGAGGGGACTGCTCACAACTCCCCCTTCGTCCCTGACATCCCCCATGACCCATTTAAAAATAAAACGTCTTTATTATCAGTTTATTTTTACAGTTTTGCAGCTGCTGCTGCTGGCGGGGGCGACACTCCTCTGCCATAGTGGAGGAGCCACCACTGGATTAAATGATTGCATCAAAGGCACGGGAAGGCTGTAGAAAAAACAAATGGCCCTGTTAAATCATTTAGAAGAAAATGGATATAAAGTTTCGCCAGACAAGTTGCAGTTTTGTCAAAAGGGAGTAAAATAATTGCATCACCACACAGAGAAAGGTGCAAGGAAGGTGTTTCAAGAACAAAATGTCAGCAATAATGCAAACAAACCCCCTAGTAACACAGAGAGATGGCAGAATGTTTTTGGGCATGTTTGGCTACTGCTGCCAGTGGATTCAAAATGTTTCCCTTTTGTCCAAGCCTTTACAGAGGCTGACGCACAAGGCTGTGTCCGTTCTGGTACCATTTGATGACAAATGAATGTTTGCCTTCTCCAAGCTGAGAGGAAGTTGTGCCGAGCCCTAGCTCTGGAAATGCCAGATTATAACAAATGTTATTATTTGTTTTACTGTGAAAGCAATGGTTGTGCACTTTCTGTTTTGACACAGTTTGAAAGGAAGTGCTAACAAGCATGTTGCATATTTTTCAGCAACACGTGATCCTGTAGCATCTGTCTTGCCCAGCTGTCTAAAAGCCGTAGCTGCTGTGGGTGTCAGTTTAGGATAGCACAAAGGCATTGTCATTTGTCATCCCTGAATGTCTTTGTGTTCCATTCTGCTGAAGTTCTTTTGACCGGTATGAAGACCCAGTATCTGACCAATGCTTTAACATTTAACTCGCTATGAGCAAGTCATCTTGGGGCCCCCCAGTGTTAACATCAGATGATGTAATGTCCTGAATGTGACAACGCTCTTACTAGTTCCTGTGGAAAATGTAAATGACCACAAGGATGAGGTGGAGCATGACTGTCTCAATGTGACTGAACTTTGCACCAAAATTAAGACCTGATATTGAAAATACTCCACTAGATGAAAATGACTATGTCATGTTCGTTGATCACTCCTGTTTAAGAGATACTGATGGAACTCTGAGATCTGGTTCTGTAGTTTGCACAGTCTCAGGAGTGATAGACCTTTCATGGCTTCAAAGAGTCTTTTTTGCCCAAGTAGCTGAATTGGTTTTTCCTACTAGAGCATGTTGTGCTTCTGAAAAGCCTAAAGTGACCATTTTCGTTGACAGGCAATATGGTTTTGGTGTCATATATTATTTCAGACAGTTATGGTCTCAGAAATGCTTCATGTCCACTTCTGGATCACCTACCCAAAACGGTGACAGGGTTTACCAATTATTGAAAGCATTATAGTTACCTGTAAAAATTGCAGTCATCAAATGTGCAGCACATCAAAAGTCAAATGATTACATCTTGTCAGGCAATGCCTATACTGACCAAGTTGCATCTTATTGTGCTCTTCATGGCACATTTTTTAATGAGGAATGGAACAATGGAAGCAGCACCAATGAGACAAATCAAAACGTCTTTATTACCGCAATTGATACTTGGGAAGAAGTCAAAAGATTGCAGGAAGTAGTGCCAGAAGAATAACAAAGAGGTTGGAGTAGAGTAGGTTGTGTTCAGAGAGATGCGTTTCCAATGAGGAAAAGGTTTGTTGTCACCGATGTCAAGGTATTAACATGGATAGGCTCATGAAGGTAGAGGTGCAATGACCAGAACATTCAGACACAAATGGTACAACCCCTAGTTTAGATAGATTGCTGAAGAAGTGTGTTACAGATGTGTAACGTGTCAGCAGATGAATGTAGGGAAATGCACTGTGGTTAACCTGTGGAGGTGGATCAGGAGGTCCTTTCAACAAAATGCAACTTGATTTCATTGCCAGTGTGCAATGGATTTCGATGTGTTTTGGTTGTGGTGTATGTCTTCTTGCATTGGATTGAGTCCTACCCAACTCACACAAATGATATCCTCACAGTTGTAAAGCTGCTTTTGAAAGAATTGATACCCCGATTTGGCTTTCCAACTGGTCTGGAATCAGATCGCAGAACACACTTCAATAATGAGATCATAAAATTGTTGTGGCGGCTTTACAAATTGAGTAAAGGTTGCCTTGCTGTTACAGACCAGAAGCCTCAGGGTTAGTAGAGCAAATAAATGGAATGTTGAAGTCTTGTTTGACAAACTATGTGCATCTACAACATTGCAATGGCCGAATGCATTGCCTTTCGTCCTGAAGAGCATACGCAGCACACCCGACAGAAATAATTATGTCTCCTCATGAAATATTTATGGGTCATGCTATGAGATTGTCGGCTGTGCCCGCAAATGTACTTGTAAACATTACAGATGACTTACTGTTGGATTATTGTTGAGGACTAGGTGGTTTGGTTCATTAGTTGTCTTGCCAGGTTGGAGAAGCAAACTAGAACCTGGTTCTTGTGAAGAAGCATGTAAGAAAGTCATACTTAGAGCTGCACTGGAAAGGGCCTTTCCAAATTGTCCAAATCACAATGACTGCTGTGAAGTGTACCTGTCTGCTAAACTGGATTCATGCAAGTCACCCAAGCAAAGTTCCAAGTCCTCTTGATGATACAGAACCTGTTCCTAAAGAGTCGGTTAAAGTGAGAGGAGAGGTCCAGGTTAGCGAAGCAGATTATGCATAGTCCTGTGAAAATCTGAGCGCGTCAGAAACAGCTGAAGCTTCAGAAGGGTTGAGTCAGAGTCAGGCAACTACTGATAGCTCAGAAAATGCTGTATTCCCAGTAGTGCAAGACAAAAGAATCATCGTTGAAGATCAGTGGCCCGAGAAAAGTCCAGGCCCAGTGATAAATGTGCCTCCTGCTATTGCTGAAATAACTGAAGAGTCAGATCAAAGTGACAGCTATATTGAAGGATGTGCAACAAGGAGGTCAAAAAGAAAAATAATGCCTAGTCAAAAATATTTAGCTTCCGAATGGACCTGCTACACAGCTGATGATGGGAGAAGGAGTTTATTGCCTTTTGTGCTGACAATTCAAATCCATCTTAACATTTTGTAACTTAAAATTGCTTTAGAACTGAACTTTCAAATCTCATTGCTGTTTGATGAACAGAGACATTATTTGTTAGAAGTACTCATAAGTGATTACCAGATGGTTTATTACTAGAGACATTTGCAACTTTTAGTAGTTATTTTTTAACATTTGCGACTAGAGAAAAATCATGATGGACGTTCTAGAAGCTCAAGAACTTTGTAACTATGTAGAATGATTTTTTAGAAGATACACTTTTGATTTTTGGTTTTTGGTTTGCTTGATCAAGAAAAGAAAGACGCATAAATGAATTGGGAGCCACTTTTGCATTTTTTATTTTGTTTTTATTTTTTAATTTGATATATTTTGGTCTGAGTCTAGACAAGTCATGAAACCATCACGATAAAAGGAGTAAATGCAAGTATTGTGTGTGCAGGATTAGCAATAGTATGAGTGGTTGTGAGCATTTTATTAATAGTTGGATTGAGGCTGCCAGTGAAAAAGAAGATTGAGAGCACAGTTACATCAATACTAGGATATTCAACTGCAGAACGAGATCCCCTATATGAGGATGAGAGATTGTTAAACACTGACAAACCCAAGGGATATTTGACATCTAATATGTATTATAAATTGTTGTTTGAGTATATTGAAAGCATGAAAGTGCGTGATTGTAATGTTTGTACTCAGATCCCTTCATCAGTTCAGGAAGAATCACTTATCACAGCTTGCCATTAACATATGGAATTTCTTGTAGCCTGTTACTAACAGTTTTATAACCAGTATTATATTCAAAATATTTTAACTGCAAATATGTTCTAGTGTTTTCTTTTGTGCTGATTAACCCGCACCTGAGTAGTATCGCTAAAACTAAAAACATTGACATTGTGAAAGGTTTCTTTGAACCGATCCTGGCTTTTGGAACCATAGATGCACTCAAGAACAATTTTACCTACATTCTTACACCAGTAGAACAGAAGTTCATTGGATAAGCAGAGGACAGAAGGAAGGCAATGAAAGCCAAGATAGAAAGAGGAGTAGTTTTACAAGACTGTCAAAAAGGCCCCGCATATGCTTCAGGTAGTAGTAACCAAGGATACTTAGCGTTAGACTAGCAACACACAGGGAAAGTGTGTATATATAAGCCTAAGTCAAAGACCGATACACATTTCGCAGGTACTAGTGAATTTAGACATTTATTCTTTTTAAGAGTGTTTGGAACTTTATGTTGAATGGACAAGATCCTGCCATAGCAGGTATTAAATATTTCATTTGTGGGAAAAATGCCTATTACAAACTAATGAACGGCTCGTATGGTACATGTTACCTGGGAGTGGTATTTACAAAAAGTTATAAAATGTATCATGTGGACAAATTTGACAATCCGGTTTGGAAAGAGAAACCAAATTGCAGAGCTAGGAGATGAGCTATTGCAGTGGAGATTACAGGAGATATTCCTGATACCATCATTCTATCAGTTTGAGTAATGTTGAATGATATCAAGATCAGGAAACTGTCAACAATAGTAGATCAGTTATCTATCGATCATGCAGTAGCTTTGTTATCAATAGACACGGATGTGATTGCTGTGAGATCAATGGTTTTGCAGAATCGTCTTGCGCTAAACATCTAATTTGTAAAGGAGGGCAGTGTCTGTAAAGTTTTACATGTTTTACATTCTCAGATAAGGAGGTTATCACCAACATCACTAACTTGAAAAATGACCTGAAAGAACTAACAGCCACCAGTGCATGGGAGGCAATAAGTAATGGTTTTTCAACCATTGGAAATGGTTTGGAAACTTGTGAAAGGGAGTAGTGGGAATGATCTTGAAACCAGTGTTGAGCGTGGCTTTGTGTGCCTTAACTGCACTTGGATTATACTAATTATACAAAATGCGGAAAGAGAAAAACGATAAGACTACAGAGAGGAGAGAAGAGATAGAAATGGAGAATAGGAGAAGCATTTATTATTGTAATCTCAAGAAAACGGAGAAATACAGCAGACCTTACTGTAAAAAGACATCAAACTTTTGAGTTGTCTCATTGAAATGAGAGTGTGTCCTTTTTGTGATGGCATAGTTTGCCTTCAAAGGAAAGACTGTTGGAGTGTAAATTTTAGCAATGCTTTCAATGACCCAGATGTCAGCAGAAGGTGACAATTTATGCCTCAGGTTTGACATCCTAATGTCATTGAACTTTGACAAATGTTGATACAATCTTACCTGATAGATATTTCTGTATCTTAGGTAATTTCTTTAATGGTATGCCTGATTCTTTTTGAATGCCTAATTGTGTTAATGCTAACTCGTTTGAACTTGTTTCAACTCTGTGGGCAGCCTATGGAGATCATATATCTTTAGAATTAGATTTTAGGCATTGTCTTTATGACACCCATTTTTTGAGGTTGTAAAATAAATCTTTAAACTTTATCCCTGATTGGAGTTTTCCTTCCTTAGCCACATTGGTGAATGTGTCTCAATTGATAGGGTGGTGTTGATTTAAATTTCTGTATGGTTCACCACACTTCTTTCTGGATCAAAAGATCTGCTGACTTCAGTGAAGCGTTTGATTCCTTCGAAGAATGAAAACACGCTTGAAAGATCATAAGATGGAGGTGGATGACAGCAGTGTCTTGGCACTGATCCACTCTGGTCCATTACAGAATTAGTTCCTTTAGACATCCAGTTCTGCTCCGAGTTTTGGCATTTGTCTATTTTTAAGTTACTGTCTTCAGGTGGTTAATTACTGTCCTTTTTTAAACTTGCTTTAAGGATCAATTCATTGTATTTTCTGGGGTGGTCAGGAAGCTAGGTATTCTTACAGAGTATAATGTTGCTGTCGAAGTCCAGTTTGCCAAAGTGCCCAAGAACAGTTTTCATCCTAAAGAACTATATATGAATCCACCATTTTTACCCTTTGCGCGTCTGGTCAAGCAGTCAATGTCATTGTGTTATCCTCACATTACTAGGGGGCTCAATGTATCTATACTTCACCAGCTAAAACCCTTCCTCATCTGCCATCTGTTTAGTGTGAATTAGCAGCCTTCTCTTAAAACTCAGGGCAGTTGCTTGCATATTATCAATCTTTTCAAGGTATGTTCAATTCAAATCTTTGGACAAAATTAACTAAGCATTCTTCACTTTGGGGCCATGTTCTTTGAATGCAATATGTGTAAATGCATTCTATTTCAACTGTTTGTCCTCTGTTTTTTCTGGTGGGACAGAATCGAAAATCAGGCATCCCTAGCTCCAACGGCTACCAGAAACAACCTGTTTGTTTTCCATCTTTCTGTTTAGTAGTGCCATGAATGGGTTTAAGACTTTACAACAAAGTGTGCCATAGCATATAACTAGTCAGCAAAGGGTACTTGGATGTAACAGTTCCTTGCCCCAGAGACAATCTCAGGAGATTCTCCCAGCCTCATAAAAAAGGCCCTGAATGTGGCATGCTTTCAATTTGTCTCTTCCCTGTATTAATAGATGTGAGGCAACTGGAGAGAAGCCCCTGCACGTCGAAGGCTCTGCAATTAGAAAATACCTCCTCTGTACCTCTGCTTGCTCTGCACCTTACCACCTAAAGGACTGGTATGCACTGAGAACACGTGCCTTCTGCTTACTGTTCTAGCCTTTTTTCTCCCTTGATTTAGTAATAGCTTCCAGTTTTCCTCCTTTCTATACCGAAAAAAACGTTAATGCGGTTATGGGTCTCTACTTAGGATGCACATTAACCTACCTCAACAAAACCCTTTCAAATTGTTCCAGCTAATTTTTCAGATTTTTTTGTGTGTAGTCAGGTTTTAGAATTATGTCTCTTAGTTGTTGTATAAAATGATGGTTTATCAATAAATTGGAAAATGTTTGTCAACTTCCAAAGGGCCTAAATAGGGAATGCAACTGCCATGCTGAGAAAGAGAGATTTACAGTCTTGATGTGAGCTGTGACTGAGTTCCCATTCTGACAGTAAAGATGTACCCAAAAAGTTAAATATGTCTCACTAAGAGTAACCTGGTCTCAAATTTGGTAGCATGACCTGAGCAACAAGGCAACAAGATGAACCCCAGAACAATAAATGAAGTATTGCACAACAGTAATTGGTGAGAGCACTTAGCATTCTCGCTGACACAAATTCAAGTTTCAATAATGTTACCCCACCAGTGAAAGTTAATTGTTTCATGATAATTGTTTAAATCTGCTATTGATATATGGCGCCTACTAGATTCTGTTGGTCCAGATTCCTTGTGAGTTATTGAGTTTTGACTTGTGGAAGACTGTTGACCTGCCATCACATTAGATATCTGAATAATTGAGAATTTGCTGCGTCACACATCTAGAAGTAGCTGAATGGGGTCTAGTACTGATAGCCAGAGATTTCCTGAAAGCAGAGAATTACCTAGGACTGACAAAAACCCTGGTAAACTCTGGTAGCCAATTGTCTTCCTTATTGGCAGCTTTTATTATGGCGTATAGCCTGCAGTCATCCAGTTTAATTGTGCCTTTAATTGTCAAAGCTGGGATAGAGTCATTACTTGCTATGGCATAAAATCAGTACTCGAGGTCATGACAGCACTGGGGTGGCTCAAAGGTTATGGGGCTGGCACAGAGACCAAGCTACATGCTAGAATATACATTCTCAGAAGAAGAGTTTTTGTACCTCATCCTTCATCTTCCCTATCTGGACAGTCAATCATGAAATTAACATTGATATTCTTGTTCGCAATCCTGGATGACCTGAGCTACAGTATGTCATTTTATTCGGTTAGAGCTTGCTGCATGCTGAACTGACCACTCTCCCCTTATAGTTCACACCTGGCCTAGAGTTAGGTTAACAGTCGTAAACTTGTCAGATTTCTTTTATCTTATGAAAAGGAACTTAGTTGGCTGGGACACAGAGATGGCATATTAGTTTCAGTAGAAATGTTAGCAAAGAAACTCATGCTGCAGAAATTAGAACTATGCAAAAAAAAAGACGGAAGGCATGCTTGAATTAATCCCAGCCAATGAGAATTACTTGCGACTGCATCCCAGCCCTTTGTTTGCACAGAATGCCACCTGATCTTGATTTGAGCCATATGCAAATCAGTCTTAAATCTGCTCCAATAGGAACAGTCCAGTCTGAGCTTCCAGGCCAGGTCCTCTCCAATGCAGAGCACAAGCAAACCAAGGCTGATTTTACCTTGATTAAAGCTCTTCAGTCAGGTGTAGATTGGTTCCAGTTGTACAGTGAGCATGAGACCCACATCTAAATATACCCATCACACTTAGGGCATCACACTAGAGTATACACAAAAGTGATAGGTGGAATGCATCACCGGTTTAAATTGCCATAAACATTGATTCTGTTTTAAGAAACGTGTTCTTTTGAAGGTTGTTCATGTTTTGTAGCCCCTGTAAAAGGTCACTTTTTGATTTGGTAAGGTGTAGGTGGGCGACTGCTCAGAGCATGGTGCTACATTTTCCAGAGGAATGCTTCCTTAGTCGGAGTATCGACTGCTTAGCAAGGAGGTTGGTAATCTGGTCTGTTATTTGTACCTACTATGGGTACAAAGATCAGCTAAACATGGTGTTCCCACGAGATCTCAGAAATCTTAAGTTTCTGGAGAACAGCAAATCCCAGTCATGCACTTACATGGGAAATGCAGTCCATTTCTGCAAAATTTGCTCTCAAGGACATCAGGGATATCAACTTCCCTCAAATGTTCATATTTCAGCAGGGTTTAGGGACTACCTGGACTCAACCACTTTGAAGCCTACCAACTTGAATGTGTACCTTGTAATCAATGAAAAGGTAAATTATGAATTTAAGAGAGGGGGAGCTGATTTTTGGGTGGCCCACACAGACCATGTAAGGCAGTTATAACTGTGATAAAAAAATATAGTAACCCATATCCACATAACACGCCCACACATGTGACTGATCTAGGTGGGTCAAGAGCTACAACACTCCCTCTTATTTTCACTCTGGTAATTTGACATAAAGGCACGGATAGTAAGAGGGTCTTCTCTACAAAGCAAAAGAAAACCATAATAGGTTCAAAAAGTGATAACGTTTGGGCCTTGTTCTCAAAGGCCATTTGAAGTATGTAAAATAGTGCTTCTGAAGTACCTTTTGAGTACTTTTAGAGGGGTTTGAAAATTGGCCCATAAACATCAAAAATGAAGATATTCAAACGCATTTAATATCATTAGAAATAATAGTACCTTATTTAGACTTTTACTAATAGCGAGTTGGATGTTTGCATAGTCGTTGATTCATCAAACTTCCAGGGGTAGAAGAATTGACATCACATGTCAATTGATCCTGGTGACATCACAGAAAGTGATATCAAATAACTTCTGACCAATATTCACCCTCCACAAAGCTGTTTCTCAATTGTCAGTCTTTATTAACTCTCTCTTGTCGCTCCTCCTTTCTCCTTCTCTGCCTCAACTGTCTTTCTTATACTTCTTATCATAGCTCACGTCTTCCTCTCTTTCGCCTGACTTTCTCACCTGTCCTGTCTATTTTTTTTACACTTTTACACTATTGCCTATCTCTTTCTCAGCTGTCTTTGTTTCAATATCACCTCCGTACCTCCCTCATGTCACTATATTTTTTCTATCCTCTCTGTTTTGTCACTGCTGTCTCTCTGCTTCCCTTTGTCACTCAGTTGTCTATCACCAGCTCTTTTCATCTTTTTTCTCACTCATGTGTTTCCTTCTCTTTCTGTCTTTGCTATCTTTCTCTCTATCTGTATCACACCTCTCCTATAGTCATCCACTCTCATCGGTCCTTGTAGGAGGCTGGCCTGTCTTATAGTGGGTACCAGAGGTACTTACACCTTGTGCCAGGTCCAGTTATCCCTTATTAGTGGAATAGAGGTGTTTCTAGCAGCTTAGGCTGAACTAGGAGACACGCAAAGCTCCTACTATACCACTTATATCATATGCACAATATCATCAGAAAACACAATACACAGAGCTACTAAAAATAAAGGTACTTTATTTTAATGACAATATGCCACAAGTATCTCAGTGAGTACCCTCAGTAAGAATGTAAGTACTATACATAAGTTATATGTACACAAACCAAAATCAGGTAAGTAAGAGTCAGAAAAGTAATGTAAACAGTGTAGAATTACAATAGGTTGCAATAGGCAAGCATGGGTATTGGGCAACACAAACCATATACTCCAAAAGTGGAATGCGAATCACGAATGGACCCCAGAACTATGTGAGCTTGTAGAGGGTCACTGGGACTGTAAGAAAACAGTGAGGGTGTCCAAGATACCCCACCCCAAGACCCTGAAAAGTAGGAGTAAAGTACACCTACTACCCCAAAAGAGCACAATAGTCGTGATAGGGGGATTCTGCAAGAACAACAAACACCAGCAGTGCACTGACAACGGATTTCCAGACCTGAGGACCTGCAAGGCAAGGGGACCAAGTCCAATAGTCGTGACAGTGTCCAGCGGGGGCAGGAGCCCAGGAAACCCCGGATGAAGGTGCAAGGAAGCTGCTTCTGGATGGAAGAGGATTGGAATTCTGCAAGAAAGAAGAGGACTAGGAACCTCTCCTTTGGTAGACAGATGTCCCACGTCACGATGGAGCTTGCAAAGGTGTTCCCACGCAGAAATACCACAAACAAGCCTTGCTAGCTGCAAGAGTTGTGGTAGAGGTTTTTGGATGCTGCTGAGGACCAGGAAGGACCAGGATGTCACCACTTGGAGGAGGAGACAGAGGGGGCACTCCACAACACAGAAAGCCCTCATTGAAGCAGGCAGCACCCAAAGAAGTACCACAACATGCACTTAGAAAATTAGTGAACTGGAATCCACACAGAGTTACAAAAGGGGGTCCCACAATGTTGGAGGCCAACTCAGAGGGTTGGGCACTGCAGGACGAAGTGCTGGGGACCCAGGCAAGGCTGTCGACGAAGGAAATCCTGGAAGAGTGCACAGGAGCCGGAGCAGCTGCAAATCATGCAGTACACAACTTTGCAGTCTAGCGTGGGGAGGCAAGGACTTACCTCCACCAAACTTGGACTGAAGAGTCACTGGACTGTTGGAGTCACTTGGACAGAGTTGCTGTGTTCCAGGGACCACGCTCGTTGGGATGAGACGGGACCCAGAGGACCAGTGATGCAGTCTTTTGGTGCCTGCGTTAGCAGGGGGAAGATTCCGTCGACCCACGGGTATGTCTTCAGAGCTTCTGGTGCAGGGTGAAGGCAGGCTACCCCCAGAGCATGCACCACCTGTAAACAGTCGAGAAATCCGGCAGGATTAGGCGCTACAATGTTGCTGGTAGTCGTCTTGCAACTTTGTTGTGGTTTTGCAGGCGTCCTGGAGCAGTCAGTGGTCGATCCTTGGTAGAAGGTGAAGAGGGAGATGCAGAGGAACTCTGGTGAGCTCTTGCATTCGTTATCTGAAGAATTCCCCAAAGCGGAGACTCTAAATAGCCAGAAAAGGAGGTTTGGCTACCAAGGAAGGAGGATTGGCTACCAAAAGAGGTAAGGGCCTATCAGAAGGAGCCTCTGACGTCACCTGCTGGCACTGGCCACTCAGAGCAGTCCAGTGTGCCACAAACACCTCTGTTTCCAAGATTGCAGAGGTCTGGGACACAGTGGAGGAGCTCTGGGCACCTCCCCTGGGAGCTACTGGTCAGGGGAGTGGTCACTCCCCTTTCCTTTGTCCGGTTTCGCACCAGAGCAGGGCCCTGAACTGGTGTAGACTGGCTTATGCAGAAATGGGCACCATCTGTGCCCATCAAAGCATTTCCAGGGGCTGGGGGAGGCTACTCCTCCCAAGCCCTTCACACCTATTTCCAATAGGAGAGGGTGTAACACCCTCTCTCAGAGGAAATCCTTTGTTCTGCCTTCCTGGGCCACGGCTGCCTTGACCCCAGGAGGGCAGAAACCTGTCTGAGGGGTTGGCAGCAGCTGCAGTGGAAACCCCAGAAAGGCAGTTTGGCAGTACCCTGGTTCAGTGCTAGAGACCCAGGGATCATGGAATTGTCCCCCCAATACCAGAATGGTATTGTGGTGACAATTCCATGATCTTAGACATGTTACATGGCCATGTTCGGAGTTATCATTGTGACTCTATACATAGGTAGTGACCTATGTATAGTGCACGTGTGTAATGGTGTCCCCGCACTCACAAAGTCCAGGGAATTTGCTCTGAACTATGTGGGGGCACCTTGGCTAGTGCCAGGGTGCCCACACACTAAGTAACTTGGCACCCAACCTTCACCAGGTGAAGGTTAGACATACAGGTGACTTATAAGTTACTTATGTGCAGTGGTAAATGGCTGTGAAATAACCTGGATGTTATTTCACGCAGGCTACAGTGGCAGGCCTGTGTAAGAATTGTCAGAGCTCCCTATGGGTGGCAAAAGAAATGCTGCAGCCCATAGGGATCTCCTGGAACCCCAATACCCTGGGTACCTCAGTACCATATACAAGGGAATTATAAGGGTGTACCAGTATGCCAATGTGAATTGGTAAATTTAGTCACTAGCCTGTAGTGGCAAATTTGGAAAGAAGAGAGAGCATTAGCACTGAGGTTCTGGTTAGAAGAGCCTCAGTGATACAGTTAGGCACCACACAGGGAACACATACAGGGCACATAGTATGAGCACTGGGGCCCTGCCTGGCAGGGTCCGAGTGACCCAAGGACTAAAACACCATACATTCAGTGAAATATGGAGGTAACATGCCAGGCAAGATGGTACTTTCCTACAGTCCTCTACTGTGTCTAGCCTGTCTCCTTATCAACTATCAGTGTGCCTATCACCTACAACTCTCACCTGTTTCACTCTCTTTTACACCTGCCAATATCTCCTTCACCTGTCACTTCCCTTTTGATGTCTCTTTAATTGCTCTCTGTTTCGCCCTCTCACACACACCTGCTTTTGTGTTGCTGCTCTTTTGTCACTTTCCCCTCCTAGTCTTTCCCCTCTACCACCCTTTCTCTCATTCTCCTGTAGTTAGTGCTCCTTTCACATGTTTAGGGGTTGCAGACGACACCCAGATGCATGATGTAATTGAGTGACACAGAAAGGAAACTGGGCTCTTTGGATCCATTTTATAGGTGAGCGCAAAGCGCTCCGTCCATTCTGTTATCTCTCTTTGGGCTTCAGACCACGCCCATGCCACGTCAGTCACTTACATTGGTTCGTGGGCTTGCCTTTTAAAATCTGCTTGCTTTCATTTGTGAAAGGCATGCATACGTCATGCCTTTTCCGGTGTTTAGCCCACCTACACAGCACTAGTAAAGTACTAAAAACATACGAGGCTCCATGTTTTCAGCATCGGTTCCGGACTACTTTATTTGTTTATTTTCCACACTGCGCGATCGCACTGTATTTTACATAGTGCGATCGCGCTGTGTGTTTTTTTTGCTTTACAACTCTAATAGCTCTAACTCAAACAAATGCGAGACCCGTTGCATTGAAAATGCTTGTTTAACTTCTGGTTCTGACACTTGCCCTACCACCTTTGAGGTCAGGGGTCAGAAAGGCAGTGCTAGGGGTCACAAGAGGTAAACAAGGGGTCGCAGCTGCAACGCAACCCTGGTGACCCCTAAATGACGCCCATGGATATTTGGACCAATTTACAAAGACATCCTAAAAGGGAACTCCTATAATAGTACCTGCTGTACTCATACATGCCTTCAGGAATCAGATCCTTTGTATGAACTCTAGGGAGATGCACTATCCCATACACTTGCTCTCATGACTATTACGAACTCCTTAAAGCTTCCTACAAACGTAATGGTCCTTTGCAACTGCGCACCAGGGCCCTGATTGATATTTTTTTTGCACCACATTTGCATAATTTTTTGACGCATAAGCGGCGCAAACTTGCAAAATACAAATGTATTTTGCAAGTTTACGCCCCTTTTGCGTCAAAAAATGACACACATGTGACACAAAAAAAGTATAACTCAGGGCCCAGGTATGCTAAGAATCGGCCAAATTTCAGGTAGACTCATTATAGAGGAACAATGTTATTTGCAGATGAATCCCTTTTTGCATCCCCGATTAATTGTGCCCCAACTTGATAGATTTGCAATAAACTTGCCAAAGAAACTGAATGTTACTCATAGTAAATACGTGTAAAATGTCATGCAGGTTCGTTATATGATGTCATACTTTTAGTAAACAAACAAGTTTTTAACCACCCCCTTTTAAAAGTAGCCTTCTTGATGACTCAAATTAAAAATGAGCTCAACATGCTAAGCATCTGCCAAGTTTTGTTCAAATTTGTCAAACAGGGCTAAATTTGTGGGTACATCAAAAATACAAGGGGTATGTGAAATATGTGAAATCTTACACATACTCGAAATTCAAATCTTTCATTTGGTGTGTGAACACATTGTGGGATAAAAAGTAAAAAATAGTGAAAGCACAGCAATCAAAGGCCACTCGCATTCTGGTGTAGATTTTTGCTGTGAACGTGTAATTTCAAGAGTTTCACGTACCAAGTTTAACACAAAATTTCCAGAATGACGTGACCTATGCTAGCGTGAGTAACATTTTTCCCGGGCTGAATGAATACAACTTTCTAATTGTAAAAATATATATCTCTAAAATGTAATCTCTTAAAGCCCAACCTGAGCACTCCGTTAAACTCCCATTTCTTGAAAACTACTAAAGGGATTTACGGCAACCCAATATCAATGAGTAAAGTTATAGTTTTGTGGTAAATCTGGTGTAATTTCGCTTAGCTGCTTTTTCTGTATTGAAGAATTAAAATGAAAAATCACACATTTGGGGCTTCTCATTTTTTCCTAGTGTTAGAGCAGGAAGTATTCATGAATATATTTGGAGTAATGGATTTGCATAGAAAATGTAATAATCTAGAGAAAAATAAAGCACTAATTTGAAAATATATTCATATGATTGGCAGCCAATGTTCAGGAAGTGTACTTATTAATGACCTATTAATATCAAATGTTGAGTTTATGTTTGAGTCATGTAGTAATACATCATATTTAGGGTTATGCATTATGTATTAGCTTTATTAATTGAAAGCCTTAACTTAGCTGAGGCTTTGGCCTAGCTGCACGGCCTCATTTCAAGCTGTATTTCTTAAACGTTTAATAAAATGTTTGATCCAGTGAACTGAACTGTGATTTTCCACTGTGCTGACCTAATGTGTTCATAGCTGAAAGTCTTTCTCATAAGAACTGCTTGCTAGAAGATGCTCTTCCTGTTAAATGTAACATTGTAGACGTAATGTGTGTAAGCTCAACTTTTCTCAGGAGAAAATAATAGAGACACAGACTAGAGTATAAGCTGCAACAATATTGCTACCTGACAGGCCGGATGATGAGGACATTACTAAAAGGACCAATCTTCGACATATGAACCGCGAACTAGCAGAAACTGCAGAATTGAAGTTTTAGTTTTATTGGACAAAATAGGAACATGTGATCCCTTGACCAATGGGGATTTGGGAATAAGTTTTAGGAAATCTAACTTCGCCAGACTACACTGGGAGAAGATCATGCCCATTCTCTGCTTGAGAAGACGTCCTTAGCTTTAATACTTAAGAGACATTGCCTTTTCTGAACTTTGATGCTGAACCGTGATGCCTTGCTGACCAGACTGATGTCATGAGGATGAAGACTGTCACAGCTTGCTGATCCAAACTGAGGATAGGTATATTGATGATTATGTTGATTGCTATGTCTAATTGACTTTTCTTTCTAGGTACCAGCCATGTTATTTTGATAGAGCCATAGTTAAACGTTTTCCAAATTCGTGTGGACTAAAATCATTTTGCATGAAGGCCAACATACTAATTCTATTCTGGTGTTAGCTAGAATCTTCACTAATGAAAATCAATATTTGGAGTAACAATTTATGTCTTTTCTTTGCTGAATCTACATGTATGTAATAACGTTTGCACAGTTGTTCTTATTATTAATTTGCACAGTGACTTTAGAATGCGCATAGTTCAAGCCTTGATTAGACTGCATTTCTTTAGGCACTTTGGTAAGCCGGAATTGTTTCTGTATGTTTATCATTTGATTTTGAGATTATTTTATGTGACATTAACATTGTTATTCTAGGGAAATAAATTTTCCAACTTTTACATAAAGGTGTGATTATTCATGACTGCAAGGTCATGGTATGTGACAATTACTGACTTCAATTGATCACTAATGCTATTGATTGCCATTTATTATTGATGTGGATTGATTATTGCTTATTGATTTGTGTGTACTGGATTTAAGGGGGAACACCTTTAAGCGAGTGAAAGTTTCATCGACCTGATCGCATCCCCTTGTAAGTTTAGAAGGTATCAGACTGATGGTTTGTCTCCTTAAGAGCCCATCATAGATTCCTAGTACAGGTTTGTCTCCTTAAGAGCCCATCATAGAGGCCAACAGTGGTGATAGCAGAAAAATATAAAGGTCAACAGAGATGGTAGTAGCTTGATGGTCTTGCCTTTTACCCGTTCATTATTACTGAGTTTTGGATTTATTTTTTCAATGAAACAAATTGGAGAGAAAATGTGCCCCTAAGTCCTGAACTGACTTTCCCAGAATCTTGGAGCCCGCTAATGGTTGTTTGAGGATGTTCTCTGCATTCTAGTGATAGTGTGAATGAAGTAGGTTTTTGCGCTTGCACAGCTTATGCAAATTGCAGGTGAATTGTGATGGTTGTGAGTGTTTAGGGAGTTTGCGTACTCCAAAAGTTGTAAAAAGAGTGTGCGTACGTCGAAGTGTGAGAGTAGGGAAGTCATCCAACTTCACATGTGTGTGGCTCTTTGTGCTCATTAATTGTCCATGTGGTTGTTGATGTACAGAACCTGCATGGTCTAAGACTCCGGAGTATATTGAAAAGTGTATGAGACACTTGGTTTTTGTAGTTATTTGTCTGGTTTAGTAGGTTGATGAGGCGTGGTAGACAAGCCAGAGAATGAGTCAAAATTAGTGAAATAATTTTTTTCGACTGATATCTGGTGAGCCCTAAGTGCACCAGGACAGACCCACTGATCACTTGAGAGTGAAATTTGCAGGTCGAATTTTGCTTACGAATCAGGGAGACTGAGAAAAGAAGGAGTAGAGAGGGAAACGCTGTCAGTGAAAAATCTGTAAAGTTTCTGAAGTGATTGTGTTACCTTACCTGTAGTAAACCAGCACAATGGGGTTTAATTTTGTTTAGTGCTCACAATATTTTGAATTAGTTTAGTGAGAATTTGAGTTTGGGAGGACAAGCTGCAAGACTTTGTCAGCCACATTACTTGTGAGTGTGACATCAGTGGAGCCACGCTGGAATTGGTCGGTTAGCGAGAAGGGTCGCACATGGATTGGCAGCTGTCCATGAGGCGCCATTGGTTGAGAAAGTGGGTGAATGGAATTCTGGGATTATAAGTCACTTCCTGATTTGATTTTTGAATAACATAAAGGTTGAAAAGATTACATTTTTCAAGGCTTTAAAGAGTGGCCTAAGGGGAAATACATACATTACAATGAGTATAAGGGAGGTTACATCGCCAGAAGGAACACCAGCTTACATTGTAATAGAAGAAAAGGGTGTCACACCATGTCTTTGGTTAAAGCAATGGTCCAAAGCAACAGAAAAGGTTGAGAGCTTAGCGTTTCATGCACACAGAATGTTTCATTTGAGGAGTTTAGAGCATTTGAGGAGGGTGCTGTATGAGTTGAAGCCCTTTCCGAGACCAGCACAGTTCAAGTCATTATCGATCTGGGAGCCAGTAGCCAGACAGCAACAGCAACAGAAATTTGAGAGGAGAATGAGAAAGGCAGAAAAGACACTAACAGAGGCTAGGTGGTACAGTGTTCATAGGCTTTGGAGAAACGAGGGATTAAGTTGGTCCCCATAATTACACAAGGTAATGAGAAGGAAGGAAGGAAATCTACAAAAAAGACTAATAAGATCCCTTCCGAGAACAGGAAAGCTAAAAAGTCCTAGACATATGAGGAAGATTCAGGTGAAGATGAGTTTCTTACACATGAGAGTGGTCTGAGTACCAGTGCTTATCCTTCAGCTCTGACACAGGTTAATGGGACAGTGAGTCCGGTGCAGGTTAAAAATTCTGTGCCGATGCAGAGTCCGATGCAGAGTAGCCTTAATGCACCAACTACTCCAGCAGTACTGTGTCAGTTGCACAGTCAAATGCCCAGAGAAGTTATCCTGATGTGCCTATTGTGGAGGTGTTAGAGGACGGTTCTGACCATCAGGTCTGCCCTGGTTTTTGACGTTTTACTGTGAGGAGGCCTCCTATGAGGGGACTCACGCACAGTAACACATGGTAAAATGGACTGCGTGTGTTTACAGCCGGTGCTGACGTGCTACAGAAAGGCTGCCGTGGTGCAGAAAGGGCAGGAGGCCCCGGGCAAGTTACATGTGATAATGTGTGCACATGGATGTGCACCCAAGTGAGGGCTGTGGGAAGAAGATTCCTGGTGTGCGCAGCCCAAGAACTGCACTTAGGTAAGCCTGGTGCAGGAGGAACTATGCAGAGTGGGTGGTGACCTGGAGTATGTCTCATGAGAGGGGTGTAACCATGTGAGGGAGAGTCAGTGTGCTTACTGTCTTTTCACTGTAGGGACACTCAGTTCAATGCCAATGTCGTTGTGCTTAAGGTATTTGCATTGTAGGATACTCCATTAAATGTCAATGGGAAAGGAGGGCCTAGGGTGCAACTCCAGTTCTCAGGGGTCCACCGAGACCAGAGTCACACCAAAGTACACTGTAACCTGTAAGAAAAGAATGATGCAAAAGATTACAAGAGCATAGTTGTACAACTTATGGGTCATCCATGGATGTCATCTTTCTCTGACTCAGCTCAGGATTAGGGCCAATTACTGCTCTGTCCAGTTGCTTGAGCAGGGCCTTGCATCAATCAGCCAGCTGTCATTCCATGCAAGGAGCAGGCTGGAGAGGCCCTGCGAGGAATGTCAGTGAGGAGGGGCTGAGACTTTCAGAGTACATGTGGCAACTAACTCCTGGAGGATGCAATTTTGAGCTATCCCAGAAGACTGTGCAAGAAGGAGGGGACGGGGGCAAGGAAGTGCTGTGGCACATCTGGATAGGCCAGAGGTGCACACCTGCTGGACACTTCCGCCCCCACTTAAAAGGTCCTGCACAGGGGAGAGCTTTCTCTCTTGGCTGTGCTTCACTGCTGGACAATGGGACTGCAGAAGGGCGTCATGGATAACTGGAAGGAAGAACCTCTGGACTGCCCTTGGGGCAGGGACTCTGCCCCTGAAGGATTCCAGGCCAGCAAGGCGAAGGCCAGGGCCAGGCAAGCTGGACCCCTTACCTCCCAGAGGACTAGTTGGGGAAAGGACTGGGCTAGCGCAAGGGGAGCACGCTGCCCAGAAGGAAAAGAGGGAACCCAGAGGAAAGGTTGGTGCAGGGAGTCAGTGGGACTGGCTCCCTATGATCTGGGACCCTTCGAGGCCAGGGGGCATGAGGAGACTGCTCCTGGTGGCAAGATCTTGTCACCAGGAGCGAAATGACACAAGAATGATGAAAATCGGCCCTTGGGGCCCGAGATATCCCAGGAAAAAGGATGGTGACGTTTGACCTTTGGAGAAGCAGCTACGAAGCGGGGTGGGCCAGGGCCCTGGGGCTGCCCCCAGAGGAAGAGGGGCAAGGGGATTTTCATCGGACTCCCCCTCTGGATGAGGAAGGGGC
This sequence comes from Pleurodeles waltl, assembly GCF_031143425.1. Classification (NCBI taxonomy): domain Eukaryota; kingdom Metazoa; phylum Chordata; class Amphibia; order Caudata; family Salamandridae; genus Pleurodeles; species Pleurodeles waltl. The sequence continues at coordinate 844,989,167 of NC_090438.1, read as the reverse complement.
CCCGGACCTCATCCCGGAGCCCGTGAAGCCTGGCCTGATGTGAGTCGATGGAAGGGGGTGCTGTAAGGCACTACCCCTGCTGTGGTGGGTAGGGACCCCGGACCCCATCCCGGGGCTCTGGGAAGACTGAGGAGTGGGGGGCCATCACGCACCCTGCCAGAGGGCCGCCGGCTGAGAGGGAGCCGGCGGCGAAGCAGAAGCAGGGGAGCGCCATCACGATCCCCATGAAGGTTGACCTGGGGGGCCCCAGACCCCATCCTGGGGCCCCCAGCAGAAGTCAAGTCGGGGAACACCATTGCACCCCCGTGAAGATCCCAAGTAGGGGCCCCAGACCCCACCCTGGGGCCCCAAGAAGGTGACGACATCGGGGAGCACCGTTGCACTCCCTGCAGAGACGAGGAGGGGCCCCGGATCCCATCCCAGGGCCCAAAGCTTCCGGGAGGAAGGGGGAGTGCCGTTGCACTCCCCCAAGCGGCCCGTCCAGCCGCGAGCCTCCACGTGTCTGCCCACTGGAGCAGGCAGACAACACAGAGAAGGCCTGCTCCTGTGGCAGCACATGGAGGTGCTGGCCGTGCGGGGAGCCGGCGGGGGTGGCCAGTGGTGGGGTCCTTGTGCCGCCCTCCAACGAAGGAGACTTTACCTGGTGCATGGGTGCCCATGTGGCACCAGCACCCCCCAGGGACCAGCATCGGCTTGGGCAGCAACGTGGCTCTCGCCGGCACAGCAGGAGAGCCACTCATTCAATATGCGGCCTCCCCAGCATGCTTTGTGGGGCTGGATCCGGGGGATGGTCCCCTAAACAAGCTTGTGGTGGTCCCAGGAAGATGGGGCCACCACCAAATTCACGGCCAGGGACAGGGGGAGCTGCAGGAGCAGCGCAGCCTCCCCCCAACGTCGTTTGTGCCCCCATCCTAGGTAGGGTGGGACAAAAGAAGGAAAACCGCCCAAGGGTTCGAGGTGTGGTTGAAATCTAAGCTTATGTGAACTTTTGTTCCACCTTGTGCCTACTAGATGTGTAGGCTGGTACTACCCAATGTATTGAACTGTTATTTGATGGTCAATTAGAAGTAATCCAAATGTAATCTAAAAGTAATCCTAATGGTTAAATTGCTTGATTATAGTCCTATATGTTCCCTGATAGTGCTAATTTGAATTGACACTGACAGCCACCTCTTGGCGAGATAGAAGTATTTAATTGCAAATGTAGGTGCGTTCAAATGTTTCAAGGGGGACACCGGGGATTATTTTGCCATGTGGGTTGTTGGATTATATCCTCCCTTGAGGAGACATGAGAGATTACACAATGTTTTCTTAGAGTGATTCCATCACTTTGTGTATATTTGTAGATTGCTGCATAGTATTGAGTAGTGTGTGTGAGTAATAAATGTACTTTTACTTTATCAAAAGAAAAAGCACAGACTGGACAATCATTTATTGAGAGTCATGCTTGTGTGCTCGTGAATTGGGATTACTAGCCCACACCACCTCCCTTGAGTAAGCCTTGGACTGCTCTGCAACGCTACCCTATGAGAGTCAAGCGCTACAGTGGGGTGTTTGGTTCCCAGTGGCGGTCGTGTGCGGACTCATTACTTGTGAAGGCCACACAACTAATGACCCACCTTCCAACAGGAGGGTACCACAAATTTAATTGTGTCTACAGAACAGGTTTTCACGAGACCTACGTTGGTTCAGACAGAGTCGACTCCACTTTTACTGCCGCAAGTGCAACCACAGGTAATGCTGAGATATTCTCCTATGACAGGGACCCAGACAGATATGTCTGTATTGATGCGTCAAAATATGGGAGTGACACAACTACAGAACCTAAGCGTCAGACCAAACCCAGATGCTGTGTTGGTACCTGTTACTATAGGTTTGATTGTTTCATTATTCGCACAAGAGAAACCCAGTGCAGGGGGACAGGGAGTTCTGAATCAGAGCTTACCGTGGAGTGGAGAACTAAATGAAAATGTCCGAGAAGCCTCTCCTGTGGGACAGACTTTTGACGGGTTAAGATCATTGCTAGACTTTAGTCCATTTGGAGTTCCTCCAGATACTACTATAGAGTCGAAAATTAGTCAGAGCCTGAAATTATTGACAACACAGACCCCGAATACAGTTGTGAAACAGGTACCACCTGTCCAGGCCAGCATCATGTCATTGCAAGGTTTGACCGTTCAGCAGCTGACCGAATGGTTAGGCAAATTGAATACCTTGCAGAGTGCTCTGAAGGGAGAGGAGTACTTGAACTACATTAGACTAAGTATGGAAGCGGGTGAGCTCATTGAGGGAACTATGGGTTTAATAGGTTTGAGTCAAACACCGAATCAGAATAGAGATATCTGTGCCCAAAGATTACGAGGGAAGTGAGCAATGTGCATCAGAAACTAACAGACCTGGCAGAGAAATACGACATAGAGATTGAGAAAACGAAGCACTTGAAAAGGAGCTACAGGTTAGATTTTGAAGTTAAAGATTTTAAGCACATGAGATCTGCAGGAATGAAGGCACACCTTAGGGAGATACTTCAAAGTGCCCAGACCTTGGGAGTGCTAGACAAGTGGGAAGGCAGATGTGTAAAGAAAAGAGATGAGCCTAAAAGGGATTCTGTGGAGCTGACTGCGAATGTGCAACAGGACCGAAACCACGTGAAAATTTTACCAATGAGAGAGATTCCGGGAGGGAATTTTGCTCATGTCCCGTTGGAGCAGAGGTGACATTCTGTCATTCACAAATGAATATCCCAGGTTAAGAGAGAAACCAGTGGAATGGTACCAGCAGACAGACAGGTTTGTGAAACTTGCAAAGTGCCTATAAGAGGACTTGAACACCTTACTAGAGATAGGTGTTCCAACTGATCTGTGGTTGGAGTGTAAGAGGAGTGTAGATTGGCCGACAAGAGAACCGGAGTTTACAGGTGCACTGTCTCCTGAGGAAATAAAATATTACCACAAGGTGACTGAATTTTTTAAAACAAGAATTTTGCCCAAAACATTGATTGGCAGAGAAAAGACAGGACAGCTCAGGAAGCAAAGGAGTCGATACATGCATACTATGAGAGATTGTTGTAGGCATTCAAACATTACAGTGGTACAGATACAATTGAGCCAAAAGACATGATTCATTTTGTGTTCAGATTTGTGGAAGGATTAAGACCAGAAATTAGCCAGATGATTAAGAGACATTTGATTTGCTGGCAAGCGAAGCCAATTGATGAGGTGTTGCAGTATGCAAAGTACTGTAGTGATGAGATTGAATTGAAGCGGAGAAATTAGAAAGAGAAAGCAATGGTGATGCAAATTAAAGCTACACAGACAGGAATGCACAGATATTTTCCACAGCAGCAGCCACAGCAGGGATATATGCTATTTCAAAATCAGATGAGAAGCAGAGGTCGCAGAGGTAATATGAATCATGATCCAGATATGAAAACTGTAGTGGTTCAGAATGATGTGCAAGTAATGAAGAAATTGTTGCCTTGTCATGCTGGCGGAGCCATCAGACATTGGAAACAGGAGTGTCCAATGATGGTGCAGGATGGTGTCATTCAGCAAACTAATGATGTCAATTCATTCCAAAACATGAGAGGATCAAGAATGAGAGGTCCTAATCCAAAATCTCAGAATAATGTGAATCTAATGCAGACCTTTTAGCCCATGCAGCAGGTGCAAATGCCATGTGTGCAAATGACACCGTTGCAGCTGATGCAACATCAGGTTCCCATGGTACCTGGACAGTAAATCCAAATACCTCAATCCCCAATGGAACAGCAGCAGGTGATGTTTCTTCAACAGGTCACAGGTCAGAGGTCCAGCTAAAGTAATTACACACTTCACCAATTCCCATTACACAGTGAGAATGGAATAAACCATGATTGGATGAGTGAAAGGTCGGATGAGGAGGGATGCGTGGTAGCAGCTTCTTTAGAGGTAGATCAGAGACGTCCCTATGTGAAGGGAAAAGTCATGGGTCACAGATTTTCATTCTTGGTTGGCACATGAGCTACACGCTCTACAGTAAGATCTGCTGAAGGCCCGAATTTGCCCTTTTCAGGAAAAACTGTTCAGATTGTAGGAGTAGCGAATCATTATTTGACCAACCCAATTACAGATCCAGTTCAGGTTAAAATTGGCAACTTTCAGGGATTGCACAAATTTGTAGTCTGTGATTCAAGTCCGGTATCCCTACTGGGAAGAGACTTGTTATGTAAAACCAGGTGCTCGATTACCTGCTCAAATGATGGAATCGAGATAAAGATGATTAGTGATGATGAGGATGACCCGGTACCAGAACCTGAGTGTGAAACGACAAATGAGGAATATCCTCTGACTGATTTCTTTCCGGTGTTCACAGTAAAGGAGCTTCACCGTGACTTACAGGGAACGGTTATGGAGAAAGTGTGGGACCAGACAGGGAAAGAGATAGGTCTGATAAAGGGAGTTGAGCCAGTTAGAGTTACTGTAAAGCCGAATGTGATTTTACCTCAAATTCCCCAGAACAACATGCCACAAGATGTACTTATGAAGGTTGCCCAAATAATTGTGGATTTTGTAGAACAAGAAGTTTTGAAAGAAGTGCTGAGCAGCCCATGTAATTCACCGATAATGGGTTGGAAAAAGCCCTGTGGGAAAGTTTGATTTGTTCAGGATTTGAGAAAAATAAATGACATTGTGGTCAAATGTTACCCTGTGGTACCAAATCCAGCAGTGATAATGTTCCAGATTCCTTGTGATGGTGAGTGGTTCACTGTCATTGATTTGTCCTAAGCTTTCTTTTATCTGCCTCTTCATGAGAACAGGCAATTTATCTTTTGTTTCAAGTTCTTGGATCAAGTTTACTGTGGGTGTAGAATTCCTCAAGGGTTTTCAGAGACACCTTGCATATTCAATCAGATCTTGAAAAAGAATTTGGAGTCATTGGAATTGCCTTTCCAATCGATATTGGTGCTGTACATTAATGACCTACTAATTGCATCCAAAACAAGGAACGAGTGTAAATATGATACAATTGCCCTACTGAACCATTGGGGGAAAAATGGTCACAAAGTGTCTCCACTGAAATTACAGTACTGCCAGAAAGAAGCAAAGTACTTGGGTCACCAGATTGAGAAAGGGATAAGGAAGATATCCAGGGAAAGGATTACAACCATAATGCAGATGAATCCCCGACCTCACAGAGAGATGTCAGGATGTTCCTAGGGATGGTAGGCTATTGTCACCAGTGGATTCCCAATTTTTCAGTCATTTCCAGGCCATTGCAGAAGCTGACCCACAAGGAGGTCACCGATCTCTTAATGTTAGACCAGGCTGGAATAAAAGCATTTACTGAATTGAGAGAAAGTGTGTGCAAGGCTCCGGCTTTGGATATGCCTGATTACACAAACCTTTGACGTTGTTTTGTCTTGAGCGTGATGCATGTTCTTCGTCTGTCTTGACACAGGTCCATGGAGGTGTAAACCATCCAGTAGCATATTTTTCAGCTACTTTGGATGCAGTTGCTGCAGCCTTGCCAGTTTTTCTGCGTGCAGTTGCAGCGGATGGACATATCCTCACTCAGTGTGAAGGCATTGTGAAAGGACATCACTTAACAATAATGGTCCCTCACTCCATTGAGATCCTACTCACTAAGACGAAAATGCAATATATGACAGGTGCAAGATTGACCAGATATGAAACTAATATTCTAGGGTCACCAAATGTGTCATTGAAAAGATGTGCGGTGCTAACCCCAGCAACTTTACTCCAAAGTGAAAGTCTTGAAGTAACTGATTTGTGCACAAAACCGAGGCCTGATATTAGGGACACCCAATTGGAAGAGAATGACCAAATTATCTTAGTTGATAGTTCCTGTCTAAGAGATAACACATGGATACTGAGAGCTTGATATGCCGTGTGTACAATTTCTGGTATCCTGGCTTTGAGGAGTGTATTCTGTACAGGTAGCGGAACTGGTAGTCCTTACTAGAGCGTTTCATGTTTCTGATCAGCTGAAAGTAACAATCTATACAGATAGCCAGTATGTATTTGGAATAGTCCATGATTTTGGCCAGTTGTGGTCACAGAGAGGTTTTCCGACCTCTTCTGGTTCACCAGTCAGAAATGGTGAAAGAGTTCAAGATCTGTTGAAAGCTATCCAAATGCCAGATAAAATTGCCGTGGTAAAATGCGGTGGACATCTGAAGTCCCAAGACTATGTTTCAATGGGGAATGGATATGCGGATCAAGTCAGAAGTTTTGCGCATTGATCTGTATATCATTCAAATAGAAGTGGATACTGTTACCTGAAGAGGATGAAACATGTCCAAGTTATGCACTGAAAGTAATTGATGCATTGGGAGAATTGAAAACATTGCAGAATAATGTTGACAGGGAAGAAAAACGTTCACGGAGCAAAATGAAATGTGTAAAGAGACAAGATGAATTGTGGGTTTCAGAAGAGGGTCAATTGGTCTTGCCTACTAGTATGTTGTCTCAGATGGCTAAGTATTATCATGGTCAAGCACATGCTGGGAGGGATGCTATGATTAGTTTGTTCAAACATGATTGGTTCAATACAAGGTTTAGACAGGTTGCTGAAGCAATTTGCCATTGTTGCATCATTTGCCAGCAAATGAATGCAGGGAAAGGGACAGTGGTTAATTTTAGCCACATTGGACAAGCAGGAGGTCAATTCAGCAGAATGCAGATAGATTTTATTGAGATGCTTGTGTGTGGAGGTTTGAGATACGTGTTGGTGACTGTGTGCATCTTTAGTCACTAGATTGAAGCGTACCCTACACGAACAAATGACAGCCTCACAGTAGTGAAACTACTGCTTAGGGAACTGATACCACATTTTGGGTTTCCGATCTCTTTAGAACCAGATAGGGGAAGTCACTTCAACAGTTACATAATTAAATTGCTATGTGCAGCATTGGGCATTGAGCAGAAGTTGCACAGTAGTTACCACCCAGAAGCCTCAGGACTAGTGGAACAAATGAATGGTACCTTGAAGTCAAGAGTTGCAAAGATGTATGCATCCACAAATCTGAAATGGCCTAACGCACTACCTTTAGTTCTGATGACAATGAGAAACACACCTGACATGAAGACAGGATTGTCGCCGCATTAGATCCTTCTGGGCCGAGCCATGAGGTTGCCAGCGGTGCCTGCTAACGCACTTGTCAGCATTACAGATGATATTGTGTTGGACTACTAGGTCTGGCTGATGTCATTTGATTTTTCTCTCAGCAGGTGGAGGCCACCACACTGCTTCCGATCCTTGACCCAGGGCACAACCTGAGAGCCGGTGACTGGATTGTGGTCTGGAAAAACGTAAGGAAAGCGTGTTTGGAGCCCCATTGGAAAGGCCCTTACCAGGTGGTTATGACGCCTACCACAGCTGTGAAGTGCGCTGGAGTTCCGAACTGGATCCATGCCGGCCACACGAAGAAAATGGCATGTCCGTCTGATGAAGAAGCAGAGTTGTTGAGAATACCAACAACGATGGGAGCAGTCTCAGGGCCAGAAGAAGAAAAATAAAGGGGAACTGAGACTGAATCTAAGCCCATTGCGGACTGTTCAGTCACTCCTGTGAGAGACGAAGGAGACGAACTCCAGGAGGGTGATTGTGAGCCTATCTCAATTGACGTAACAGGAGAGCCTAGTCAGAGGAGGGCTTTCCCAGAAGCAGATTAATCTGAGAGATGAACAGAGCAGTTGCCAGACTCGGAGGGGAAAGGAGCTGAGGCGGATCAAAGCCATTGTGATCTGATTCCTCCTGAATCACTTGCAAGTCCATCAAGAGAAAACACCACAGAACAAGGAGAAGTTACAAGTACAATACTGAAAAGAACATTGACCAAGGGTCCACTGAGAGGAGATAAGTGGCCAGAGGCACAAGCAAAGAGAAAGGAAGTAGTTGTTGATTCAACAATTGGGGAAGAAGTAGATACAACAAGAAAAGAAGATCTAAGTGAAGGAGAATTGAATGATTGTCGAAAGTTGAAAAGAAAGAGAATAGCAAGTCAAAAAATACGGAGGTCCTGAATGGGAGTATGCAACTACAACTGAATGGCAGAAATAATTTTTGTCTTTTTGTTTTGATCAAGACATTCCAGGTCAATATTTTGGTACTTGAAGGAATTGGTTGAACTGAATTGTTGGGAAACTTTTTGAGAAATCACAAAGAGAAAAGAGACTGTTCAAAGTAACCAAAAAAAACTTTGATAATCTGATTTGACTTTTTGAAACCTGATTTTGACAAGCTGCTAACCGATTTCTGACAAAGGATCCTGGAAGTGAGACTGAGAGCTGTGAATAACTGCTAAAAGAAGATTGAAGATTTTTGTGTTTTTGTTTTTGATTTTTGCTGCAATTTTTCTAAATTTTCTCTTCTGCTTTCTGATTCTTTACAGATCATGAGTAACATTAGCGAGCAAGTTAGGAAACATAGGCACTGTAAATACACGAGTATTGTTTTGGGAATTGTATGTATGGTATTGTTTGTAAAAGTGATTGTAGGTATGACTGTTCTTGACAAAGGTAAAGCTAACACTGCTCCAGCGCTGGAGACAACTACTGCATTAACAGCTATAGAGAAACTTAGTTTGGATGAGAAGTATTTTCATATGGGTACTAATGCACAAGGGGAGTTTTCTTCTAATGTCTTCTATCGCTTGTTGATTGAGTATGTTGAGACGATGGATGCAAAGGACTGTTTTGTGTGCACACAGATTCCTTCATCAGTCGAGGAAGGAGTTACTTATCATAGCTTGCCTCTTACTTATGGGATAAATTGTAGCCTGTTACTAACAAGTTTCTATAACCCTGAGTAAATCCAGTACTTTTATTCCACTAGGGATGTAGTGTTTTTGTTTGTCCCTATAATTAGATATTTGAGTGGAGTAGCTAAGGATAATGACATAGTATTAGTTAGAGGTTTCTTTTAGTTCTGATGACAATTTAGCATGGCTTATGCCCTCCGCAATAACCTGACATGCTTGCTTACACCTTTAGAAAAGAGTTTCTCAGATCACACAGATGACAGGAGAAAGGCATTGAAGGAGAAATTAGAAAATGTTTTAGAAAAGAAGACTTCTGCAAATGATTGTGCTTATAGTGCAATAACAAAACAAAGGAAATTAGCTTTAGATGCGCAACATGTAGGGAAGCTTTCTGTATATAGGCCTAAATCTCACACAGACACTTTAATTGTGGGAACAAGTGAATGCAGGCATGTGTTTTTGTTTCAGAGTAAATGGACATTTATGTGGAATGGACAAGATCCAGCGATTCCTGGGATATATTACATCTGTGGTCCTAATGCTTACTACCTCCATCAAAGGGATGGTATGGTACTTGCTATTTGGGAATAGTTTTCCCAAAGATTTTCCAACTTGACAATCTAAAGAAATTTCTGAAAGTGACAGAGTTACATCGAATTAGACAGAGGAGGGAGTCTCCTTCTGGTATTGTGGGTGAAATATTTGGAGCAATAATTCCTTCAGTTGGAGTTGTTCTGAATTCCATTAAGATTAGAAAGTCATCTACTATTGCTGACAAATTTTTCAGGGGTGATACTCCTAATGGATACTGAATTAGCTGCTGATAGAGCTATGAGTCTTCAGAACCGCCTTGCATTAGACATTATCTTAGCAAAGGATGGTTAAGTTTGTAAAATGATTAATTCTAGACATTGTTGCTCATTCATTCCTGATAATAGTAAAGAAATTAGAAGCTTACTTTCTAATCTGACTAATAAGAGTACTGATTTAAAAGAATTGAAGGAACCAGGTGTTTGGGAGAAAGTTGGCAAGGGATTTGCTTCAGTGGGAAATTGGCTCAGCAACATTGGAAAATGGATTTTGTTAAAAATAATACAAGGGATATTACCTATTGTGATTTGCCTAATTGGAATATGGGGGATATGTAAACTATGTAAGAGGATTACATCAAAGAAGTCCAAGAATAATCAGAGGAGGGTAGAAAAGAAAAGGGAAAAATTGTTTAGGGAAAATTCGAAAAGGGGACAAGAAGCTGAAGGAATTGAAATGTTAGAATTTTAGCTGAGGAAAATTTTTGAAAGGTTTAATGTGATTAAATATTTAATGATCAGAGGAGGGATTGTTAGAGCAGGAGTTTTAACAGGAAATAATAATGAGTATTCATGTATTTTGAGTAATGGATTTGCGTAGAAAATGTAATAATCTAGAGAAAAATAATGCGCCCATTTGAAAATGTATTCATGTGCGTGGCCGCCAATGTTCACGAAGTGTACTTATTAATGTTGAGTTTATGTTTGATTAATGTAGTAATACATCATATTTAGGGTTATGCATTATGTATTAGCTTTATTAGTTGGTAGCGTTAACTTAGCGGAGGTCTTGGCCTAGCTGCATGGCCTCATGTCAAGGTGTATTTCTTAAATGTTTTAAAAAAAGTTTGCTTAAGTGAACTGAATTGTGATTTCCCACTGTGCTGACCTAATGTGTTCGTAGCTGAAAGTCTTTCTCATGAGAACTGCTTGCTAGTAGATGCTGTTCCTTTTAAATGTAACATTGTAGACATAGGGGGTCATTCTGACCGCGGCGGACGGTGGTCGCCGCCCGCCACGCGGTTCCCGCCGAAAGACCGCTCCGCGGTCTTTCCGCGGCGGTCATTATGGCTTTCCCACTGGGCTGGCGGGCGACCACCGAAAGTCCGCCCGCCAGCCCAGCGGGAAACACCCTTCCCACGAGGACGCCGGCTCAGAATTGAGCCGGCGGTGTGGGAAGGTGCGACGGGTGCAGTTGCACCCATCGCGAATTTCAGTGTCTGCTAGGCAGACACTGAAATTCTTTTTGGGGCCCTCTTACGGGGGCCCCTGCAGTGCCCATGCCACTGGCATGGGCACTGCAGGGGCCCCCAGGGGCCCCGCGGCACCCCCTACCGCCATCCTGTTCCCGGCGGGAGAACCGCCAGGAACTGGATGGCGGTAGGGGGTGTCAGAATCCCCATGGCGGCGGAGCGCGCTCCGCCGCCATGGAGGATTCTCAAGGGCAGCGGAAAGTCGGCGGGACACCGGCGACTTTCCGTTTCTGGCCGCGGCTGAACCGCCGCGGTCAGAATGCCAGCGGTGCACCGCCAGCCTGTTGGCGGTGCTACCGCCGACCTCCGCCATGGCGGTAATTACCGCCAGGGTCAGAATGACCCCCATAATGTGTGTGAGCCTGACTTTTCTCAGGCAAAAACTATAGAGACACTGACTGTAGTATAAGCTGCAATAATATTGTTACCTGACGAGCCGGATGACGAAGACATTACTAAAAGACCAATTGTCGACATGTGACCCATGAAAAAGTAGAAACTGCAGATTTGAAGTTTTAGTTTTATTGGACAAAGTAGGAACAGGCGATCCCTTGACCAATAGGGACTTGGGAAGAGGTTTTAGGAAATCTAACCTAGCCAGACTGCACCAGGAGAAAACATCTCATTCATGCCCATTTTCTGTCTTGTGAAGACATGCTTAACTTTAATACTTAAGAGACCAGACTGAATGCTGACAAGACTGATGTCCTGAGGACAAAGACTGTCACAGCTTACTGATCCAAACTGAGGATAGGGAAATTGACGATGATGTTAATTACTATGTCTATTTGATTTTTCTTTCTAGGTACCAACAGCGCTATTTTGACAGAGCCATAGTTAAACGTTTTCCAAATTTGTGTTGACTAAAATCATTTTGCATGAAGCCCAACATGCTAACTCTAATCTGGTGTTAGCTAGAATCTTCACTAACGAAAATCAATATTGGGAGTAACAATTGATGTCTTTTGTTTGCTGAATCTAATTGTATGTAATAACGTTTGCACAGTTGTTCTTATTATGAATTTGCACAGTGACTTTAGAATGCAATATAGTTCAATCCTTGTTTATATTGCGTTTCTTTAGGTGCTTTGGTCAGCCAGTATTGTTTCTGTATGTTTATCATTTGATTTTGAGATTATCTTACGTGCCATTAGCTTTGCTAATAAGGGAAATAAATATTCTAACTTTTACATAAAAATGTGTGGTTATTCATGACTGCAGGGTCATGGTGTGTGACAATTACTGACTCCAGTTGATTATTAACGATATTGATTGCCAATTATTATGGATATTATTGATTGATTATTCTTTATTGATTTGTATGTACTGGATTTATGGTGGGAACATCTTCAAGTGAGTCAAAAGGTACATCAACCTACTTGTGCCCCCGTGTAAGTTTACTTAGCAAGGTCAGGCGCACCAACACTGGTCTGCGCTTTTAGGTTATGTGCAGAATAACCATGAGGACTCAAATAGGAAGAGCTCTTTTATTGGAAAGCTTTGTGCAGGTTCATTGAACAACACCAAAGTTATTAAGAAAACAATAAAATGCCTTTCCTATGAAAGTTCAGACCGAACAATAATACAATTGGTGCAATTGTTGCCAGTGCACTATTGAAATGGAATTAAAATTGACCAACATATTAATATTGGCTTCACAGAAAAATCTGTCCTATAATTCACCAGCTGAGATGTTGTCTTCTCATATATAGTCCCATCCCTTAACACCTGTTGTTACTTGAGAAAGCTTTAAATGAGATGTGTTTTATAGACTCGAGGATGTGTTTACAAATGTGCAAAAGGCTCTATGATGTCTGAAAATGTTCTTTGAGTGTTACTGTAGAGAATAGGTAATTGATAGCTGTGTGGATGCATGATGGTCAATGTGTTCATATAAGATGGTGTTTGTGTGGGTGTTTGCCGTTAAATATGTGCCTATAGGATGGTTGATGTTTGGATTGATGAAGGTACACCAATCCTATTGGTAAACACGATCTTTGCACTGAAGGCTTTTCTTATTATTGATTCTTGCTCCCTTTGAAAACATGTGAACCTCCTTCTCAGTCCAGATAGACAAAACCTGGGACTCTATGCCCGCGGATGGAGCCTAATAGTGAACAAGATGTTATTAAAGAAAGTCCTTGTGATATTAAGAAACCCACAGTAAGACCTAACATACACACGCACACATATACACACACACACACACGCCCTCAAGAAAAATCCTGAAGGAGAGCTACAGTTTTACCGCTCGCAGATTATGAAGATGTGACAGATGAATCAACCACAGCTGGGGAAACCAATCCAACATCTTTGAGAGTCAGACAGATCGCAGGGTGTTGCAGCAGCAATTGTAATGTCACCACTTCCTGTAATGTTGGTATTCTTGGAATGGATGATTGGTCTGAGACATCTCAATTGTTTAGGGGGAGGAGGTGGTTAGAGGCCTCTATGCTTTCTGTGTGCCTGCAAGCATGAAATATAAAAAGCGCAAGGCAACAATTAATGTGTATGAATTGTACAATGTCACAATTATTGATAGGCAATAAAATGTTAGGAAAATAAATGAGAATGGTCACAATATCATGAATTACAACTTTGCTAAACTCAGAGACTCTGTGGGCAAACTCATAACAATAATGCAACAACACCATACATCACCAAAGCAGAAGTGTAAGAAACTGGGTTGGAGAGTGGGGAAACCCTACTCAGCAGCAAGAACAATCCTTGTTAAGGTGAGGCACTAGAAACCCCAAGTTAACCTGTGCTGAACCTTCTGGTAACTTGGCACAGAGCATCTTATCTTAGAACCAATGTGTAAAGTATTTGTGCAACACATGAAACAGTAATAAAGTGATAATACACCACAAAAAGGACCCCACACAGATTAGAACACGAGTTATTTTTACTAAATAAAACAAGACCAAAATGTCAAAAATACAATAATTAGAACCAGAGATAAGCATTTTTTTTAAATGAAAATAACACTAAAAAGCATGAAGTTACAACTGTGAATATCTGGCCCACCAAACCAAAGCAAAGGCACAAGTTCAGTCTGACTGCACTGAAGAACGTGCCTTCTACAGGGACTTAGTACGGCCTGCTGAACAAGAGTACCTTAAATCCTTTTTGCATAGGATTGTGAGGTCCTGTGTTGAAAATGTGTCGCACAGCCTAAGCACTGTGTCACTTCCAAGGAGCAGTGATGCAAGGTCCTGCATTGTCATTGAGGATCCCTTTGACAAGGGCTTGCAACGTGAAGTCTGGCATCAAGGGTTAAATGCACAGTGAAGGCGTTGCATCAGTTCTCCTTGAGATTGCGGCGCACAGCAGATGTGATGTATAAGTTCTGCTGGATCCACAGATGGGGTAGCAGAGCACCTTCAGGCTTACCACCAGGACTGGTGTGGCACATCTTGGCAGGGTAGGGCTTACAGATGCAGAGCCAAGGTGCTGGGTTCAAGGTTGCTGGATCCTTCTGCCCCTGAGGCTCTCGTCAGAAAACCAGCCAACTAGCCCTTGCAGTCAATCTGGGGTCCTAGGCTTTACAGATGCAGGTCCAGTCCTTCTCACCCAGGCAATGGGGCAAAAAGCTAGCACATCACAGCTGCATTTCTTAAGAGCAGCTGTCCAGAAGAGTGGCAGTCTCTTCAGCAGGACAGTAGTCCTTCCTGGCAGAGTATCCACAAGTCCAAAAGTATACTGAAGAGTTGGTGCCTGGGGTCCAATATTTATAGCTGGGCCTTCCTTTGAAGTGAGATAAGCTCCTAGAGATTCCCTTCCCTGTCCTGGCTACAGACTAACTACATGGGTTATTCACCCCTTTGTGTCTTGGCAGGGCACAGCCTAGTCTACCATGATGTACAGAGAGAGTGGAAGCACTTTAGCACTGCTTAGCAGAGGTAAAGTGTGCAGAGTAGTAAAGCTAGCAAAAACAAAGTCAGCAAAACAGGAGAGTTGAAGACAAGAAGTTGAGGGTAAAACTACAATAAGGATGTTAGGTCTAACAGTAAGCACCAACAACAAATGCTGCGTTGATGTATTGAGCAGATCAATTAACCGTCTGGCAGAGGCCACCACCACGCTATCCAAGTTCACTGTAAATATCAAAACTCTAATGGGGCACTGCTCTCCAGATGTGGCATGTGGATTAGTGCAGGTCACACCTGTGTCTGAAAATAAGCAACCCAGCACTATATCAGGCCTTGCAAATTTAGGAGGTAGGTGTCATCAAGCCTAAGTAGTTTCCCAGTGCCTATTGTCTCAGACCTTAGGTGTGTGCTCTGAAATATATCTAGTACATATGTTAGTTGTACTCCCGGGACAGGTACTACTGATAAACGTAGTACAAGGAGACCAAGAAGAAAACACTAATGTGGATGTTATATTTTTCATGTGCCACTTATGACTACTTTGTTCTGCAAAACAGAAACCTATTTAGGACAAATCTGTGTCAGGATACATTGTTCTTGCTTTACTAAAATAACAATGCAATGCTTCCCTAGTAAAATTATTTTTCGGAGTTTAAATCACATGTATTATTGTATTTACATATTTTTTCATTTCAATTACCTTAAAACTAATAGCAAGATGGCTGCCAAATCTCTCTGCTCCCTCGCATTGAGGAGAGATCACCCACCATCCTACATGGAACCAGCACTCTGAAGTACAGAAACTGCATGAATTACCCTCAAAAACATCCTGTGACCCAATGTGAGCATTTTTCACTCACTCCAGACCTCATTTAAGTAAGCACCACTCAATGCTTTGTGCTCCGGTCTCCTTCAAATGTAGGAGATAGTCACAAGTGATTATACATTCCAGCTATAACTACTGAGGCCAAAGCTGCTGCAATTTTCACAGTAGATTCATCGAGCTATTCTTAGCCATGTAAACTAACCAAGCTATTTCGAGTGTTAAACAAGATAAACATGCGCAACAACACGCGCACTTCATCAGGTTACTCCATCGAACTGTAGAGCCCTCATGCCACCCCCTCCCATATTACTTGCTTTTTATGCCACTAGCTTGCAAGTCCTGAAGACACACCAGACCACCATCTTTTAAAACCACCACTTACTCACGCATCACTTCCATTCAGTGTTCTTTTAAAAAAAACATCATGGTGCCACCCACTCAATGGCATAGTTTACAGGCCAGATGTAAGCGATCGATGTATGTGGTGTAATTGATATATGTGATGCCACTTATCTGCTACAGTTAACATTAATGACTAAATAACACCACCTTTTTTAAAACTATAGAACAGTGTGCTACTGATCCCTAAAATTATTGAGTGGCCCCTAATTAACCAGTCTGTACTTTAAACTGATCTAGTGAAGCTAAAACAAAAGTGTACTGCACTCTAGATGACAGAAACAACGTGCAACCTGCCTATATTCACCTTGCCTACTGATTAATGATTCCAATTCTATCAAGCACTGCTCAACATCATTTATGCTCACTTTTGTTTTAACACTTAATGATAACTTGGCTAACCCCCTTCTCTAAATATGCAATTTAACTTTCCTTAGTAGAACTCTGAGACAGCAATAACATTACCAGATAAAAATCAATATCGATTATGGCAGACTCCAGACCCAAAGAAAGAGAACAGAAAGAAATAACAGAACATAGAGACAAAAAACCTAGGCAAAAAAGCTCCAAATCTGATCCACTACTCCTTGATCAGCCTGTCAAAGGCAAAACAGAGCATGGAAACTCTTTTGACATCATTCTGGCCAAACTGAACTCCCTACATAAAATACCAAGCTCAACTAAGCTCAACACAGAATATTTACAATTAAATATGATAGATATCAAAAAGAGTTACACAATATAACCCAAAGAATGAATGAAGCTGAAACCAGAGTCATCAGAGCGGAAGATCAATCAGATTCTTTAGAAAAAAGAGTACAATCTCATGAAAAAAGATACTACTACTCGAAAAAGAAATCACAAACCTGGAAGAGAGAATCCAAAGAGGGCATCTTAGAATCTTTGGTTTTCTTGAACAAGAGGACTCCTGTGTATCCTTCTTAGAGCCCTGGATACCACAAGTGCTTAAAATTGACTTCAAGTGAGACTTTAAAATCAAACAAGCCCAAAGATTACCAACAAAATCAAGACTACACTTAAATACACCCAGGCCTATGATCCTCAGACCTCTACTATATGAACACACTGAAATGATCCTGCAACACATGAAAAATGTGAAATCAATCTCCTCGTAAGCACCTATCTCCCAAGACTATGCAAAAACCACAGCACTACAGCACTACACAGGAAAAATTTCCTTGCTCTACAGAACAAATTGAAAGCAATGGAGTTCAGCTTCTTATCTGCAGGCCCAGCCAAATTATAAATCTCCAAAGATAGAAGAACTCTCTATTTTGAAGAACCAAGGAATTAGAGAACTTCTAGTATGAGCTGTCTCAACAAACTATGGACATATAACTAGTTCTCCCCCATTTATGCATTTATGCACCTGCAAGTCTCAAAATGACTAGCCTACCTACTAACCAGTATTAAACTCTCAACAGTCAAAAAAAAGGTACTAACCCCTACTCAAGGCTTACTAACTACAAATCTACGAACTGCTGGACCAACGGATTGGACAAGTTCCTTTCCCATCACCTAACATCTTACTAATACTGGTAAATCTTCTGACATTTCTCATTTGTTGCAGTCCCCCGCTGGACCTGTACGTAAATTAACTAATACTAATAGATATCTAGTCAATGACTAAAACACATCCTACTTCTCTTTTACAGTCTCTTCTAGAAACAAACACACTAATCCACTAATTAAATTTTTCCTTGGCGGCCTTTCAAGCTGCACATGATGGATGGATGGAAGGATGTTGCATTTACCTACCGTTGAATATGCATGTTTCTGTCATTTTAGTTAATATTACTCTTGAAACTTCACTGTTGATTATAGAATAATGCAATTGCATATTATGTGTTGAATAGGCATTAGCCTTAATCGCTGAGGATCCTCATTTTGAGTACACTGTTAAAGGTTTGTTGGTATTTCACAAACAATTTTGACACCTGCTCTAGCAGTCTGTAGACCATCGCGATACTGTCTACTTATGCTTGTTTACATTGCTTTAGTGAGTAGAACTCATGTTATTTTCCTTGATCTATTTGACGCAGGACTTATCTACTATTCACCTCATATATGTACCTGAATTAAGTTATTTTCTAATTACTCCATGGAATGCTCTACTATTAGGTTATCTATATACAATTACCCGATATAATCTAACATCCCACCCTTGTGGCACCTTGCTCATATCTTCCATCATCTTAGAAAGTATCAGTAGCCAGTAATACACTCATAAACAAACACCCACCTGGCTCCATGTGTCCTGTTAGAAAATGGGTCTCTAGTTGGTAGAGGTATACACCCTTGTCCAAGTAGGGATCACAGTTCTAATCAGGGTGAGTCACAACACAAAACAAATTATCCTGCGCTCACCCTCTGTTAGCTTTGCAAAGAGCAGCCAGGCCTAACTTAGAAGGCAATGTATAAAGTATTTGTGCAATAATTCATCCAGTAACACAGTGAAAACACCTCAAAAATACGCTACACCGGTTTAGAATATTTGATAATATTTCTCTGTTTAAAATTAGGTCAAAATGATAAAAATCCAATGCACACAAGCAAAGTAATGAATTGTTAAAGATCAAATCCCACTAAACTGGTTAGAAACACAATAGCTCCAACTGGGGCTACCACAGCATCGGGCAGTGGAGTCTGTACTTGAGTCGCTGAAGTCCGAAAATTAGCTAGAAGCTAGTAAATGAAGTCTTTATTGGCCCTGAGACTTCAGAACAGGGGGCACGCTCAGTCCAAGCCATTGGAGAGCACTTTTTTGGGAAGGCAGGGTCCTTCCAGTGAAGTTAGAGGCCAGCAGGCAGCAGGGCAACAAGCAGAGCAGCTGCTCAGCAAAGCAGTCCAGATGAGTCATTTGGGCAGTCAGGTAGTTCTGACAGAGTTCAGGTGTAGATCAGGAAGTGTCTGATTTGGTGGGGTCAGTAACCCAGTTTATATACCCATAAATGCCTTTGAAGTATTAGAAACTTCAAAGAGTGGGGTTTGAAGTGCACAAGTTCCCCTTTCAGCCCAGGTCTGTCTGCCAGGATCTCTGTGGGGGTTATTAGTCCTTTGTTGGAGCGCAGATCACTGGCCATTGACATATAAGAGAGAGACCCTCCACCCTTCCTGCCCAGGGAGACTCATTCAGTATGCAGATGAATGTAGATGTGACTGAGAGTCCTGTGTATATGGATGTCTGGGTGGAATGCACAAGGGGAGCTGTCAACTAGCACAGACCAGATGTGGATTGAGACAGGGCTGTAAGGCACAGATGGCAGTAAGTGCAGAGAAATGGCGACTTTCTAATAAAGTGTAATTTCTAAAAAAGGAACATTAAATCCAACTTCACCAGTAACCAGTATTTTCTATTACCATTCAGGGAATACTAAACATGACAGGGCTACTCCTCCCTGATCAGAATCTACCACTTAGAAGTATTTGAGGGCAGTTCTAATGCTAGTCTATGGGAGGAGCAGGCCTCACAGTAATGGAAAATGAATTTGTGAGTTTCTCTCTACCGGGACATGTAAAACACATAGGTATGTATCTTACATAGTGCCCTTCCCTATGCGTCACCTAGGGCCTACCTTAGGGGTGGCCTATATGTAGAGAAAGGGGAGTTTAAGGTTTTGCAAGTAGTTTTAAATGACAATTCAAAGTGACAGTGAAACTGCACACACAGGCCTCTCAACAGCAGACCTTAGACATAGTTAAGGGGCTACTTATGTGGGTGGCATAATCAGTGCTGCAGGCCAATTAGTAGCATTTAATTTACAGGCCCTGGGCACCTCAAGTGCAATTTACTAGGGTCTTACAAGTAAATTAAATATGCCAGTTGGGTAGTGTAGGAAAGTACCATCTTGCCTGGCATGTTACCCCCATTTTTCACTGTATATATGTTGTTTTAGTTGTATGTGTCACTGGGACCCTGGTAACCCAGGGCCCCAGTGCTCATAAGTGTGCCTGAATGTGTTACCTGTGTAGTGACTAACTGTCTCACTGAGGCTCTGCTAATCAGAACCTCAGTGGTTATGCTCTCTCATTTCTTTCCAAATTGTCACTGACAGGCTAGTGACCATTTTTACCAATTTACATTGGCTTACTGGAACACCCTTATAATTCCCTAGTATATGGTACTGAGGTACCCAGGGTATTGGGGTTCCAGGAGATCCCTATGGGCTGCAGCATTTCTTTTGCCACCCATAGGGAGCTCTGACAATTCTTACACAGGCCTGCCACTGCAGCCTGAGTGAAATAACGTCCACGTTATTTCACAGCCATTTTACACTGCACTTAAGTAACTTATAAGTCACCTATATGTCTAACCTTTACCTGGTAAAGGTTAGGTGCAAAGTTACTTAGTGTGAGGGCACCCTGGCACTAGCCAAGGTGCCCCCACATTGTTCAGAGCCAATTCACTGAACTTTGTGAGTGCGGGGACACCATTACACGCGTGCACTACATATAGGTCACTACCTATATGTAGCTTCACCATGGTAACTCCGAATATGGCCATGTAACATGTCTATGATCATGGAATTGCCCCCTCTATGCCATCCTGGCATTGTTGGTACAATTCCATGATCCCAGTGGTCTGTAGCACAGACCCTGGTACTGCCAGACTGCCCTTCCTGGGGTTTCACTGCAGCTGCTGCTGCTGCCAACCCCTCAGACAGGCAGCTGCCCTCCTGGGGTCCAGCCAGGCCTGGCCCAGGATGGCAGAACAAAGAACTTCCTCTGAGAGAGGGTGTGACACCCTCTCCCTTTGGAAAATGGTGTGAAGGCAGGGGAAGAGTAGCCTCCCCCAGCCTCTGGAAATGCTTTGTTGGGCACAGATGTGCCCAATTCTGCATAAGCCAGTCTACACCGGTTCAGGGACCCCTTAGCCCCTGCTCTGGCGCGAAACTGGACAAAGGAAAGGGGAGTGACCACTCCCCTGACCTGCACCTCCCCTGGGAGGTGTCCAGAGCTCCTCCAGTGTGCTCCAGACCTCTGCCATCTTGGAAACAGAGGTGCTGCTGGCATCCTGGACTGCTCTGAGTGGCCAGTGCCACCAGGTGACGTCAGAGACTCCTTGTGATAGGCTCCTTCAGGTGTTAGTAGCCTTTCCTCTCTCCTAGGTAGCCAAACCCTCTTTTCTGGCTATTTAGGGTCTCTGTCTCTGGGGAAACTTTAGATAACGAATGCATGAGCTCAGCCGAGTTCCTCTGCATCTCTCTCTTCACCTTCTGATAAGGAAACGACCGCTGACCGCGCTGGAAGCCTACAAACCTGCAACATAGTAGCAAAGACGACTACTGCAACTCTGTAACGCTGATCCTGCCGCCTTCTCGACTGTTTTCCTGCTTGTGCATGCTGTGGGGGTAGCCTGCCTCCTCTCTGCACCAGAAGCTCCAAAGAAATCTCCCGTGGGTCGACGGAATCTTCCCCCTGCAACCGCAGGCACCAAAAAGCTGCATCACCGGTCCCTTGGGTCTCCTCTCAGCACGACGAGCGAGGTCCCTCGAATCCAGCGACTCTGTCCAAGTGACCCCCACAGTCCAGATACTCTTCAGCCCAAGTTTGGTGGAGGTAAGTCCTTGCCTCACCTCGCTGGGCTGCATTGCTGGGAACCGCGACTTTGCAGCTACTCCGGCCCCTGTGCACTTCCGGCGGAAATCCTTTGTGCACAGCCAAGCCTGGGTCCACGGCACTCTAACCTGCATTGCACGACTTTCTAAGTTGGTCTCCGGCGACGTGGGACTCCTTTGTGCAACTTCGGCAAGCACCATTTCACGCATCTTTGTAGTGCCTATTTCTGGCACTTCTCCGGGTGCTACCTGCTTCAGTGAGGGCTCTTTGTCTTGCTCGACGTCCCCTCTCTCTTCAGGTCCAATTTGCGACCTCCTGGTCCCTCCTGGGCCCCAGCAGCGTCCATAAACGCCAAACGCACGATTTGCGTGTAGCAAGGCTTGTTGGCGTCTTTCCGGCGGGACAACACTTCTGCACGACTCTCCAAGGCGAGAGGAATTCGTCCTCCAAAGGGGAAGTCTCTATCCCTTTTCGTTCCTGCAGAAACCTCAGCTTCTTCTGTCCAGTCGAAGCTTCTTTGCACCCGCAGCTGGCATTTCCTGGGCATCTGCCCATCTCCGACTTGCTTGTGACTTTTGGACTTGGTCCCCTTGTTCCACAGGTACCCTAGATTGGAAATCCACAGTTGTTGCATTGCTGGTTTGTGTCTTTCCTGCATTATTCCTCTAACACGACTCTTTTGTCCTTAGGGGAACTTTAGTGCACTTTGCACTCACTTTTCAGGGTCTTGGGGAGGGTTATTTCTCTAACTCTCACTATTTTCTAATAGTCCCAGCGACCCTCTACAAGGTCACATAGGTTTGGGGTCCATTCGTGGTTCGCATTCCACTTCTGGAGTATATGGTTTGTGTTGCCCCTATCCCTATGTTTCCCCATTGCATCCTATTGTAACTATACATTGTTTGCACTGTTTTCTAAGACTATACTGCATATTTTTGCTATTGTGTATATATATATCTTGTGTATATTTCCTATCCTCTCACTGAGGGTACACTCTAAGATACTTTGGCATATTGTCATAAAAATAAAGTACCTTTATTTTTAGTATAACTGTGTATTGTGTTTACTTATGATATTGTGCATATGACACTAAGTGGTACTGTGGTAGCTTCACACGTCTCCTAGTTCAGCCTAAGCTGCTCTGCTAAGCTACCATTATCTATCAGCCTAAGCTGCTAGACACCCTATACACTAATAAGGGATAACTGGGCCTGGTGCAAGGTGCAAGTACCCCTTGGTACTCACTACAAGCCAGTCCAGCCTCCTACATTGGTTGTGCAGTGGTGGGATAAGTGCTTGAGACTACTTACCACTCTTGTCATTGTACTTTTCATAAGAGAAAAATATACAAAACAAGGTCAGTGTATATACAAATAGCCAAAAAGTTTTGCATTTCCTCTTTTCACTCTTTTCTAAGTGCTGAAAAGTACTTCTAAAACTTTCAAAAAGTTCTTAAAAGTTTAAAAAGTTTTTTCTGTCTTTCCAAAAAGTTCTGAAAACTTTTTTTTCTTTTTCTATCACTTTAACTCTCTCTAAAAAATGTCTGGCACAGGAAAAAATGTTGAACTGTCCAAACTTGCATATGATCACCTTAGCTGGAAAGGAGCAAGGAGTCTCTGCATAGAGAGAGGTTTGAGTGTAGGGAAGAATCCTTCCTTAGAACTGTTAATTAATATGCTTAGAGTACAGGATAAGGCCATGAGTGCCAAATCTGGTGAAAAAGTAGCTAATGGTTCTCAATCTGATCCAGGGACTCCCCCAGGAAAAGGTTCAGGAAAGAAACTTCTCAGCCTGCCCATTACTAGACAGTCTAGCATAGTTGGTACAGAGGTTGAATCACACCATACTGATGGTGTGCTCTCACATTATACTGGTAGCCAAGCTGTTAGGGTGCCCTCTGTAAGGGACAGGTCTCCTTCTGTTCATTCCCATCATACCTCTGTATCTAGAAATGTCCCTCCCACCCACCCTGATGACAGATTGTTAGAAAGGGAGCTCAATAGATTGAGAGTGGAACAAACCAGACTGAAGCTCAAGAAGCAACAGCTGGATTTGGATAGACAGTCTTTAGAATTAGAGAAGGAAAGACAGAAGTTGGGTTTAGATACCCATGGTGGCAGCAGCAGTATTCCCCATAGTCATCCTGCAAAAGAGCATGATTCCAGGAATCTGCACAAGATAGTTCCCCCTTATAAGGAGGGGGATGACATTAACAAGTGGTTTGCTGCACTTGAGAGGGCCTGTGCTGTACAGGATGTCCCTCAAAAGCAGTGGGCTGCTATCCTATGGCTATCATTTAGTGGAAAAGGTAGGGATAGGCTCCTTACAGTGAAAGAAAATGATGCCAATAATTTCCAAGTTCTTAAGAATGCACTCCTGGATGGTTATGGCTTAACCACTGAACAGTACAGGATAAAGTTCAGAGAGACCAAAAAGGAGTCTTCACAAGACTGGGTTGATTTCATTGACCATTCAGTGAAGGCCTTGGAGGGGTGGTTACATGGCAGTAAAGTTACTGATTATGACAGCCTGTATAACTTGATCCTGAGAGAGCATATTCTTAATAATTGTGTGTCTGATTTGTTGCACCAGTACTTGGTGGACTCTGATCTGACCTCTCCCCAAGAATTGGGAAAGAAGGCAGACAAATGGGTCAGAACAAGAGTGAACAGAAAAGTTCATACAGGGGGTGACAAAGATGGCAACAAAAAGAAGGATGGTAAGTCTTCTGACAAGGGTGGGGACAAATCTAAAAATGAGTCTTCATCAGGCCCACAAAAACACTCTGGTGGGGGTGGTGGGCCCAAATCCTCCTTTAATCAGAACAAGGAAAAGAAACCATGGTGCTATTTATGTAAAATAAAAGGCCATTGGACAACAGATCCCAGTTGTCCAAAGAAAGGCACCACAGCTCCTACCACTACAACCCCTACTGCTACACCTAGTGTCCCTACTAATAGCAGTGGTGGTGGGAGCAAACCTACTAATAGCCAATCCAAGGGAGTAGCTGGGCTCACTTTTGGTAATTTAGTTGGGGTTGGTCTGATTAGGGAGACCACAGAGGCTACTTTAGTCTCTGAAGGGGCTATTGATTTAGCCACTTTGGTTGCTTGCCCCCATAACTTGGAGAAGTACAAGCAACTAACCCTAATAAATGGTGTTGAGGTCCAGGCCTACAGGGACACAGGTGCCAGTGTCACAATGGTGATTGAGAAACTGGTGCACCCTGAACAACACATACTTGGACACCAGTACCAAGTAACCGATGCTCACAACATAACACAAAGCCACCCCATGGCTGTTGTAAATCTCAACTGGGGGGGGGTAACTGGTCCAAAGAAAGTTGTGGTAGCTTCAGATTTACCTGTAGACTGTCTATTAGGGAATGATTTGGAGACATCAGCTTGGTCAGATGTGGAGTTGGAGGCCCATGCAGCAATGCTGGGCATTCCAGGGCATATTTTTGCTTTGACAAGGGCTCAGGCCAAAAAGCAAAAAGGACAGGGAAGCTTGGATCCTGGAACAATGGACCAAGTGCTCCCTAAAGCTAGGGCTAGTAGAAGCAAACCAGTTCCTACTATCCCTCCCTCTACAGTGGATTCTACTTCTGAGGAAGAAGAATTCCCTCCCTGTGCAGAACCTACACCAGAGGAGATGGAAGCAGACACTGCTGAGCTTTTGGGTGAAGGGGGGCCTGCCAGGGAGGAGCTGAGTGTGGCACAGCAAACCTGTCCCACATTAGAGGGTCTCAGACAGCAAGCAGTCAAACAGGCTAATGGGGATATCAGTGACTCTCACAGAGTTTACTGGGAGGACAACCTCTTGTACACTGAGCATAGGGATCCTAAACCTGGAGCTGCCAGGAGATTAGTGATTCCTCAGGAGTACAGAAAGTTCCTCCTAATACTGGCACATGACATTCCCTTAGCTGGGCATCTAGGACAAATGAAAACTTGGGACAGGCTTGTTCCCCTGTTTCATTGGCCTAGGATGTCTGAGGACACAAAAGAATTTTGCAAGTCCTGTGAAACCTGTCAAGCCAGTGGCAAGACAGGTGGCACCCCAAAGGCACCCCTTATCCCACTGCCTGTGGTTGGGGTTCCCTTTGAAAGGGTAGGGGTTGACATAGTTGGCCCCCTTGACCCTCCTACTGCTTCAGGCAATAGGTTTATCTTAGTGGTAGTGGACCATGCCACAAGATATCCTGAAGCTATTCCTTTAAGGACCACTACAGCCCCTGCAGTGGCAAAGGCCCTCCTGGGAATATTTTCCAGGGTGGGCTTCCCAAAGGAAGTAGTATCAGACAGAGGAAGCAATTTCATGTCTGCATACTTAAAGGCCATGTGGAAGGAGTGTGGTGTAACGTACAAGTTCACAACACCCTATCATCCACAAACAAATGGACTGGTGGAGAGATTTAATAAAACTCTCAAAGGCATGATTATGGGACTCCCTGAAAAACTCCGCAGGAGATGGGATATCCTTCTACCATGCCTCCTTTTTGCCTACAGGGAGGTACCCCAGAAAGGAGTGGGCTTCAGCCCCTTTGAACTTCTTTTTGGACACCCTGTTAGGGGTCCACTCACACTTGTAAAGGAGGGTTGGGAACAACCTTTAAAAGCTCCTAAGCAGGATATTGTGGATTATGTACTTGGCCTCAGATCAAGGATGGCTGAGTACATGAAAAAGGCCAGTAAAAACCTTCAGGCCAGCCAAGAGCTCCAGAAGCAATGGCATGATCAGAAGGCTGTTTTGGTTCAGTACCAACCAGGGCAGAAAGTGTGGGTCTTGGAGCCTGTGGCCCCAAGAGCACTCCAAGATAAATGGAGTGGACCCCACACAATTGTTGAAAAGAAGGGTGAAGTCACCTACTTGGTTGAATTAGGCACTGCCAGGAGTCCCCTTAGGGTGCTCCATGTCAACCGCCTGAAACCCTACTATGACAGGGCTGATCTCACCCTGCTCATGGCAACAGATGAGGGACAGGAAGAAGATAGTGATCCTCTACCTGATCTCTTCTCTTCCACAGAACAAGATGCTCTTGTGGAAGGTGTAGTTTTGGCTGATTGTCTTACTGCTGAGCAGAAAGATAATTGCATAAATCTCCTAGGACAATTTTCAGAACTCTTCTCTACTGTGCCAGGCACCACTTCTTGGTGTGAGCACACTATAGATACTGGAGACAGTTTACCTGTCAAAAGTAAGATCTATAGGCAGCCTGACCATGTCAGGGACTGCATAAAGCAAGAAGTTCAGAAAATGTTGGAACTAGGAGTGGTTGAGCACTCTGACAGTCCATGGGCTTCTCCTGTGGTACTGGTACCAAAACCCAATTCTAAAGATGGAAAGAAGGAAATTAGGTTTTGTGTAGACTATAGAGGTCTCAACTTGGTAACCAAAACTGATGCTCACCCTATACCCAGGGCAGATGAGCTCATAGATACACTGGCATCTGCCAAGTATCTAAGCACTTTTGATTTGACTGCAGGGTATTGGCAGATTAAATTGTCAGAAGATGCTAAACCTAAGACTGCATTTTCTACCATTGGAGGACATTACCAGTTTACTGTAATGCCTTTTGGTTTGAAAAATGCACCTGCCACTTTTCAGAGGTTGGTGAACACAGTCCTGCAAGGGCTGGAAGCTTTCAGTGCAGCATATTTGGACGATATAGCTGTCTTTAGCTCCAGCTGGGATGATCACCTGGTCCACCTATGGAAAGTTTTGGAGGCCCTGCAAAAGGCAGGCCTCACTATCAAGGCTTCAAAGTGCCAGATAGGGCAGGGTAAGGTGGTTTATCTGGGACACCTTGTTGGTGGGGAACAGATTGCACCACTTCAGGGGAAAATCCAAACAATTATTGATTGGGTTCCCCCTACCACTCAGACTCAGGTGAGAGCCTTCCTAGGCCTCACTGGGTATTACAGGAGGTTCATTAAGAACTATGGCTCCATTGCAGCCCCTCTTAATGACCTCACTTCCAAAAAAATGCCTAAAAAGGTATTATGGACAGCAAACTGTCAGAAAGCTTTTGAGGAGCTGAAGCAGGCCATGTGCTCTGCACCTGTCCTGAAAAGCCCTTGTTACTCTAAAAAATTCTATGTCCAAACTGATGCATCTGAATTAGGAGTAGGGGCAGTCCTATCACAACTTAATTCTGAGGGCCAGGATCAACCTGTTGCTTTTATTAGTAGAAGGTTGACCCCTAGAGAAAAGCGTTGGTCTGCCATTGAGAGGGAGGCCTTTGCTGTGGTCTGGGCTCTGAAGAAGTTGAGGCCATACCTGTTTGGCACTCACTTCATTGTTCAGACAGACCACAAACCTCTACTTTGGCTAAAACAAATGAAAGGTGAAAATCCTAAATTGTTGAGGTGGTCCATATCCCTACAGGGAATGGACTATACAGTGGAACATAGACCTGGGAGTAGCCACTCCAATGCAGATGGACTCTCCAGATATTTCCACTTAGACAATGAAGACTCATCAGGTAATGGCTAGTCTTATTGTCCTTCGTTTGGGGGGGGGTTGTGTAGGAAAGTACCATCTTGCCTGGCATGTTACCCCCATTTTTCACTGTATATATGTTGTTTTAGTTGTATGTGTCACTGGGACCCTGGTAACCCAGGGCCCCAGTGCTCATAAGTGTGCCTGAATGTGTTACCTGTGTAGTGACTAACTGTCTCACTGAGGCTCTGCTAATCAGAACCTCAGTGGTTATGCTCTCTCATTTCTTTCCAAATTGTCACTGACAGGCTAGTGACCATTTTTACCAATTTACATTGGCTTACTGGAACACCCTTATAATTCCCTAGTATATGGTACTGAGGTACCCAGGGTATTGGGGTTCCAGGAGATCCCTATGGGCTGCAGCATTTCTTTTGCCACCCATAGGGAGCTCTGACAATTCTTACACAGGCCTGCCACTGCAGCCTGAGTGAAATAACGTCCACGTTATTTCACAGCCATTTTACACTGCACTTAAGTAACTTATAAGTCACCTATATGTCTAACCTTTACCTGGTAAAGGTTAGGTGCAAAGTTACTTAGTGTGAGGGCACCCTGGCACTAGCCAAGGTGCCCCCACATTGTTCAGAGCCAATTCACTGAACTTTGTGAGTGCGGGGACACCATTACACGCGTGCACTACATATAGGTCACTATATGTAGCTTCACCATGGTAACTCCGAATATGGCCATGTAACATGTCTATGATCATGGAATTGCCCCCTCTATGCCATCCTGGCATTGTTGGTACAATTCCATGATCCCAGTGGTCTGTAGCACAGACCCTGGTACTGCCAGACTGCCCTTCCTGGGGTTTCACTGCAGCTGCTGCTGCTGCCAACCCCTCAGACAGGCAGCTGCCCTCCTGGGGTCCAGCCAGGCCTGGCCCAGGATGGCAGAACAAAGAACTTCCTCTGAGAGAGGGTGTGACACCCTCTCCCTTTGGAAAATGGTGTGAAGGCAGGGGAAGAGTAGCCTCCCCCAGCCTCTGGAAATGCTTTGTTGGGCACAGATGTGCCCAATTCTGCATAAGCCAGTCTACACCGGTTCAGGGACCCCTTAGCCCCTGCTCTGGCGCGAAACTGGACAAAGGAAAGGGGAGTGACCACTCCCCTGACCTGCATCTCCCCTGGGAGGTGTCCAGAGCTCCTCCAGTGTGCTCCAGACCTCTGCCATCTTGGAAACAGAGGTGCTGCTGGCACACTGGACTGCTCTGAGTGGCCAGTGCCACCAGGTGACGTCAGAGACTCCTTGTGATAGGCTCCTTCAGGTGTTAGTAGCCTTTCCTCTCTCCTAGGTAGCCAAACCCTCTTTTCTGGCTATTTAGGGTCTCTGTCTCTGGGGAAACTTTAGATAACGAATGCATGAGCTCAGCCGAGTTCCTCTGCATCTCTCTCTTCACCTTCTGATAAGGAAACGACCGCTGACCGCGCTGGAAGCCTGCAAACCTGCAACATAGTAGCAAAGACGACTACTGCAACTCTGTAACGCTGATCCTGCCGCCTTCTCGACTGTTTTCCTGCTTGTGCATGCTGTGGGGGTAGCCTGCCTCCTCTCTGCACCAGAAGCTCCGAAGAAATCTCCCGTGGGTCGACGGAATCGTCCCCCTGCAACCGCAGGCACCAAAAAGCTGCATCACCGGTCCCTTGGGTCTCCTCTCAGCACGACGAGCGAGGTCCCTCGAATCCAGCGACTCTGTCCAAGTGACCCCCACAGTCCAGTGACTCTTCAGCCCAAGTTTGGTGGAGGTAAGTCCTTGCCTCACCTCGCTGGGCTGCATTGCTGGGAACCGCGACTTTGCAGCTACTCCGGCCCCTGTGCACTTCCGGTGGAAATCCTTTGTGCACAGCCAAGCCTGGGTCCACGGCACTCTAACCTGCATTGCACGACTTTCTAAGTTGGTCTCCGGCGACGTGGGACTCCTTTGTGCAACTTCGGCGAGCACCGTTTCACACATCCTTGTAGTGCCTGTTTCTGGCACTTCTCCGGGTGCTACCTGCTTCAGTGAGGGTTTTTTGTCTTGCTCGACGTCTCCTCTCTCTTCAGGTCCAATTTGCGACCTCCTGGTCCCTCCTGGGCCCCAGCAGCGTCCCAAAACGCCAAACGCACGATTTGCGTGTAGCAAGGCTTGTTGGCGTCCTTCTGGCGGGAAAACACTTCTGCACAACTCTGCAAGGCGAGCGGGATCCGTCCACCAAAGGGGAAGTCTCTAGCCCTTTTCGTTCCTGCAGAAACCTCAGCTTCTTCTGTCCAGTCGAAGCTTCTTTGCACCCGCAGCTGGCATTTCCTGGGCATCTGCCCATCTCCGACTTGCTTGTGACTTTTGGACTTGGTCCCCTTGTTCCACAGGTACCCTAGATTGGAAATCCACAGTTGTTGCATTGCTGGTTTGTGTCTTTCCTGCATTATTCCTCTAACACGACTCTTTTGTCCTTAGGGGAACTTTAGTGCACTTTGCACTCACTTTTCAGGGTCTTGGGGAGGGTTATTTCTCTAACTCTCACTATTTTCTAATAGTCCCAGCGACCCTCTACAAGGTCACATAGGTTTGGGGTCCATTCGTGGTTCGCATTCCACTTCTGGAGTATATGGTTTGTGTTGCCCCTATCCCTATGTTTCCCCATTGCATCCTATTGTAACTATCAAAAACCAACTAAAAGAGGGGTTTGGAAAAAGGGAGATTTGGATAGAAAAATCCTGGTCCTGTGTATAGAGCTCCCAATACATGTACAAAAACAAGGTATACACAGTTCCACAACGTAAGTATAATCAGGAAAACCACATTGGGTCCTGATCTAAGGAAAAGATCGTAAAAAAGAGAGAAGAAAGAAGAAAGAAAGCCAGGTCCCTGGAAAATTAATTATTTTGGAACAAGAGCCCTCACTCACCAAAGGTGACATGCTTCATCCTCGGGCTTTGCTCCACGTCAGGCCGGCGCTGCAATGCCTGACGGGCCCCTCAAGGGGGGCTCTTTGCCGGAGATCTTTTGAGATATATGCCCGGTTTAGAAAGAATAGGGTATAGGATTGGAAAAATTCTATTTAAAAATAACTAGAGGTTAGGCAAATTTTATTAAATAATCCAACCACTGTCATGATTAAAACCAAAGAGCGGGGAGAGAAAAGAACAAGGTCTACGCTCCCCAAAATATTATTCACTTCCTCACTCAATTTGAGGTTAGGAATTGTACGCACAGGATCCCCTGTACGATTCACCAGAAGGTCAACATGTTTCTCGCTATTGATGTCCTATGGATCTAACGCGATTCTTCAGGACCTAAACTACCTAATCCTATGTGTAAATATAACCTATAATAAGGAATATTAGTACAATGCAGGGACCTGAAATGAGAAGAATAACAAACAAAAAGAACAACACATTATTCACATGCACAATATCAACAGCAATGTGCTCTGTGCAAATCCACACATAGGTGAAGTATGCCCACTGTGGATCAACGTGTAAATCAATGTGAAAATAATGATGAAATAAATGGTAAGCATTGTGCATGTGAATAATGTGTTGTTCTTTTTGTTTGTTATTCTTCTCATTTCAGGTCCCTGCATTGTACTAATATTCCTTATATATATATATCCTTATATTCTTTCTAAACCGGGCATATATCTCAAAAGATCTCCGGCAAAGAGCCCCCCTTGAGGGGCCCGTCAGGCATTGCAGCGCCGGCCTGACGTGGAGCAAAGCCCGAGGATGAAGCATGTCACCTTTGGTGAGTGAGGGCTCTTGTTCCAAAATAATTAATTTTCCAGGGACCTGGCTTTCTTTCTTCTTTCTTCTCTCTTTTTTACGATCTTTTCCTTAGATCAGGACCCAATGTGGTTTTCCTGATTATACTTACGTTGTGGAACTGTGTATACCTTGTTTTTGTACTCCTATTGTAACTATACATTGTTTGCACTGTTTTCTAAGACTATACTGCATATTTTTGCTATTGTGTATATATATCTTGTGTATATTTCCTATCCTCTCACTGAGGGTACACTCTAAGATACTTTGGCATATTGTCATAAAAATAAAGTACCTTTATTTTTAGTATAACTGTGTATTGTGTTTTCTTATGATATTGTGCATATGACACTAAGTGGTACTGTGGTAGCTTCACACGTCTCCTAGTTCAGCCTAAGCTGCTCTGCTAAGCTACCATTATCTATCAGCCTAAGCTGCTAGACACCCTATACACTAATAAGGAATAACTGGGCCTGGTGCAAGGTGCAAGTACCCCTTGGTACTCACTACAAGCCAGTCCAGCCTCCTACAGGTAGGAAGCAATGTTACCATGTTTAGGGGAGGGAGCACATGCACTTTAGCACTCGCCAGCAGTGGTAAAGTGCACAGAGTCATAAAACAAGCAGAAACAAGGTCTGGAAAATGAAGGGAGGCAGGCAAAAAGTTGGGGGAGGACCACCCTAAGGTTGTCAAGTCTAACATGTCCTAACTATTATATCATATGTATACAGTTTATCTCTCTCTCAGTGAGTCCCCCGTGCTATTACTTTCCCCCCTTCTAGAGTCCATCGCTCCTGGTACTTCGATTTTCACCTACCATTCTCCAGAAGGTATTTTCTTTGGGCGGGTTATGGGGGGGGATTAAGGGTTATACCTGTCTACACTCTCTCTTCTTTCTTCTCCATCCTACGCTCCTCTTCCCCTCGTCTGTCCCCCTCATTCTCTCTACTCTCTATAGATGGCACAACTCTTACCAATAATCCAATGCAATTCAAATTCCTACATAGCACCTTGACATGCAAGATCATAATTCCTATTTATAGAGCCTAATCTCATCTTGATCGCATACTCCTCACATATCTTGCTGTACTATATTACCTTACTCTCTTATAAGAGACTCTACAAACCAACTATACATCCATTCTATATTAGTAAACCCGCCAGCATATATCACACCTCCACTCCTACAGAGCCTGACATGAAAAACATACCATCCTCACACTACCACAATGAATAATAATACCTTGCTTAGAGTGTTATCACTCAACACAAAAGGTAAACCCAAGGGCACTAACCCTAGAATCCAACCAATACTAATATCAGACCATGCATGTATCTCACTCAGCCTGAATATTACTGACGACCCCCCTACATCAAAATACTGGAGATTCAATTAAACTCTTCTTGAGGGCCAACCACACATTGACAAGATTGGGAAAGCTATCAACAACTACTTTATACAAAACAAATCTAATGATATTAACAAAGGGGGGTTGGAGCTTGCCGACAGTGAAGATGGCCACGAGTTAGGTGAGCTCCTGAGCCACCAGGCTGAATACCCCCCAAAAAATCCAGTAAAATCCTGTCCACGTCAGGGCCTAAAGTGAGCCCTTTGCCCCTGGTCCTGGAGGGTGACGAAAAAGCCGGCGCGGCTGACGTCAGCATACTGGGGGCAACGAAAATAGTGCCTTCCACCTGGCATGGCCTCATGGCAAAGTGGCGGAAAGACAGAACAGCTGAGATTGCAGTGGAGGAGGCCGGGTGTAGAGTGGCAACTGGGTGCTGGAGACGCAGAGTGGGGTCCTTCCCCGCTCCCCTTCCAGGCGGCTCTGAGGCCAAGAGAGCAGAGCAATCCACGGGGCATGGAGGGCAGACACAGCAGGGCGCTGCTGGGTGAGGAGGTGCAAAAGAAACAATGCGGCATGGCCACAGCACAGAATCAGCGAGGTGAGCAGTCCCATGGAGAAAGGAGGAGGTGTACCAGTGAGACACAGCCGGCCAGGGGCGGTTCGGGTGCACATCAGGTGACCCCCCCACAGAATGGGGCCAAGGCCAGCGAGGCCTGGCCCAGCCAAAGTGCCACAGAGGCAGCGTGGAGGTGAGTGGTGCCCCTAGCCCCCGGGACACATTGGTCACGAGGGTCCCCGTAGATGGGAGGAAGGGGGCCCACGAGGTACAGTCAGCCTGGGCCAGACAGGAGATAAAAGGGGAGCCCTCCCACAGAATGAGATCAAGGACAGCAAGGCCCAGCCCAGCTAAAGCACAAAAGTGGCAGCGAGGAGGTGAGCGGTGCCCTCGGGCAACAACGGTTGTGCTGGCCCCCGAGAAGGGAAGAAGGGGGCCTGGGAGACACAGCCGGCCTGGGACAGTCGGGCGGTACATCAGGAGACCTCCGACAGAACAGGGCCAAAGACAGCAAGGCCCAGCCACAGCACAGCAGCAGCTGCGTGGAGGTGAGTGGTGCCCCCAGATCTCAGGGCATTTTGGTCTTGTGTGTCTCTGGAGAAGGGAGGAAGGGGGCCCGTGGGACATAGTCAGCCTGAGGCAGACAGGAGGTAAAAGGGGAGCCCTTCCAAGCAGCGAGACCAAGGGCAGCAGGGCCCCAGCTGGCCAAAAACAGCGGTGGCAGCGAAGAGGTTAACAGTGCCCCCAGGCCCCAGAGTACATCAGTGGCGCAGGCCCTGGAGAAGTGCAGGAAGAGGCCCGCAGGATCCACCGGGAGATGGCCCCCGGAGGGCCTGGTAGAACACCAAGTGCACAGATACAAGGGGGGCATTGGTGGCCCTGGTGAGAACTGGAAGGCCGATCAACAGATGGCAGTGCAGCTGTTACAAAAGACAGACGACGGTGTGAAATAGGTGGATGGGACAATGGTGAAGGCCACACTCCTAAATCCACATACGTGAACAGTTTGGACAGATAGGCAGTGCGCATGGAGTCCATGGAGGGCCCAGGCCAGGAGGGGGGCCAGGACTGAAGGACAGAACCCAAGGGGGAAGCTCTCAAAAAGTTTGATAATGGCTACCATACAGGATATCCGGGGCTCCCTCACCCCTCTGGAACCGAAATTAGATGCAGTTCAAATTTATGTCAATCTCCTTAGGCAGACATGAACAAGATCTCAGAGAAAGTGGCCAGGGCAGAAACGCACATAGATGGCCTGATCACTCATCAAGAGGAGTTCAGTAATGGAAGCCAAGCTGGAGG
The DNA here is from genome assembly GCF_031143425.1 of Pleurodeles waltl. Classification (NCBI taxonomy): domain Eukaryota; kingdom Metazoa; phylum Chordata; class Amphibia; order Caudata; family Salamandridae; genus Pleurodeles; species Pleurodeles waltl. The sequence goes on along the minus strand of NC_090438.1, from coordinate 844,954,209 downwards.
ACCAGAAAGGGAGGTCCAGGAGAAACAACGTGAGATTGGTGGGAGTACTGGAGGGCATGGAAGGCCAGAGCATGGACTTATTCATAGAGGACCTGGTATAGAATGAATTTAAGCTAAACCAAAACGACTGTCCAACTTCTTTTCGGTAGAGAGGGCATACAGGGTACCCGGCCCTCTGCCAAAACCGGGGACCCTGCTTCGCACTATAGTAGCCAGGATTCTGAACTACAGGGACCAAGATGCCATCCTGCAGGCAGCCAGAACGTTTGGGGATCTAAAACAGGACACTGCTGTCTTCCACGTCTTCCCTGACTTTACCCTTAACGTGCAGCTCCAAAGGAAGAAATTTGAAGAAGTCAAAAAAGCACTGAAGGCAAAGGAGTTGAAGTAATTGATGCTATTCCTGGCCTGGCTGCGAGAGGTGACAGAAAGCAAGACCTGGCTCTTCAGGTCCCAGGAGGAGGCATGGGACGGGCTGGAGGGCAGGAGGCCAACAGGCAAAATACAGGGAGACAATGGACAACCCCGCCCCAATGGCACAGAAGGAGGGACACAACCCTGTGCAGGAGGGAGGTGCAACTCGCAGGTAGAGGAAGCAACAGACTCTGGGCAGTGACCAGGGGCATGACAACCAACAGATGTATGGAGGAAAATCACGGGTCAAATGCCTAGGTGAAATCCACTCAGAGACACTATACAGGTGGCAATGCATACCCCCAGATAGACATGTTACAGTTCGGGTGACAGGTGTATTGCAGGTTGGGGTGGTGAGCGATACTGGACACACAGAGCAGGGTTGCTGGGAGGGGGCAGTTGGGAAAACAAAGGCCCATATTTATACTTTTTTTAGCGCTGCATTTGCGCCGCTTCTTGATGCACAAACAGCGCAAAAAATTACGCAAATGCGGCACTAAAAAAGTATAAATATGGGCCAAAGTTTACTGTTTGCACCTTCGAGTGTAGTTATGATTTTGGAGTTGAGTGGGTGGGCAATGTGGGTTGGCACAGTGCTGATGGGAGGAATCAAGGCAGTAGATTAGGAGAGGAAGAAGTGGGACAAGCACGTCTGGCCCCAACATCTACATAACACTGACAAATGGGTAGTCCTTCACGAAACCTGACCATATGGTCATGGAATGTCAATGGTCTGGGTAGGAGGATCAAATGCACACTGGTCATGTAGCACATAAAGCGTAACACACCAGACATAGGCCCTTATTCCGAGCCTGGCGGGCGGCGGAGGCCGCCCGCCAGGCTTCCCCCCTCCGAAATACCGCTCCGCGGTCGTAAGACCGCGGAGGGTATTCCGAGTTTTCCCCTGGGCTGGCGGGCGGTCTTCACAAGACCGCCCGCCAGCCCAGGGGAAAACTCCCTTCCCACGATGACGCCGGCTCGTAATAGAGCCGGCGGAGTGGGAAGGTGCGACGGGTGCAGTTGCACCCGTCGCGTATTTCAGTGTCTGCTTTGCAGACACTGAAATACTTTTAGGGGCCCTCTTACGGGGGCCCCTGCCTTGCCCATGCCATAGGCATGGGCACGGCAGGGGCCCCCAGGGGCCCCGCGACTCCCCCTCCCGCCATCCGGTTCCCGGCGGGAGAACCGCCAGGAACTGGATGGCTGGAGGGGGAGTCGGAATCCCCATGCCGGCGCAGCATGCTGCGCCGGCTTGGAGGATTCCTTTGGGGCAGCGGGAAACCGGCGGGAGACCGCCGGTTTCCCTTCTCTGACCGCGGCTGAGCCGCCGCGGTCAGAATGCCCCGCGGGGCACCGCCGGCCTGTCGGCGGTGCCACCGCGTCCCACGGCCCTGGCGGACTTGTTCCGCCAGGGTCGTAATGACCCCCATAGTTCTGCTCCAGGAGACACATCTCAGAGGGAATCACTGTAAGGCACTCAATAGATTTGGATACATGCTCAGTGCTCACTCCTGGTGCAACACTAACTGCAGGAGGGTGGGCATACTAGTTAAGAAATTGGTAGCCCTCACTATACACCAGGTAAGGCATGATAGCAATGGACTGTATACAGCATTGTCGGGAACTTGGAAGGGAACCACACTCAACATGTGCTCCATGTATCTTCCCTCATGCCTACAGGAGGCGGCGCTCCTGGGGGTAGGGGACCTACTCCTTGAGCTGCCCCCTCGGACCCTGATATTGAGAGGTGACCTAAACTTGACCATGGATGCAGGGATAGACAGGTTAGGGGGGGCTGGAGGCTGGAAGAGGCAAGGGATTGCTTTCTCAGTTTGCCGGGGCAATGGATCTGGCTGATCTGTGCAGGGAGGGCAGCCCACACACAAGACAATACACATACTCCTCGGTGACTCATGGGAGTTTCTCCTGACTAGATTTCATCTTCACACTTACCCCTCAGGCCCACTGGTTCCGGGATGTGGTCATTCATGCAAGGGGCATCTCCAATCACTCACCGGTGGAGGTCACATTGATGGGTCCAGTGCAAGACTTCATGCTACTAGGTCGCCTGGACCCCTGGGGGTTGCAAGAGCAGGAGACCAGAGAAAAAGTGCGAGAAGGGGTGGTTCTCTATTTCAAAGAAAATCGGGGCTCAGTACCCTCAGCAGGTACGCTGTGGGAAGTCTTTAAGGCGGTCCTCCGAAGACAGACACAGGCATTAACAGGGTGGCAAGGAAAGTAACGCAGCTGTAGTGTGCAGCCATTGAGAGAGAGGTGATGGTGTTGGAGGGACTAGCCCTGGTCTCCAGGGATCCAGAGGACTGGGACAAACTGAGACTGAGGCAGCAGGAGCTGCGGGCCCTTGTAGAAAATCACACCAGGAAACATGCGACTGCAATCCACCGTCAATTGTACGGGGTGTGGGACAAAGCAGGCAAATTGGTAGCGTGACTGGTACGGAAGGATAGAGAGTGCACAAGGGTGTTCAAGGTGGAAAATGCAGGGCAAGTCCTGCAGATGTCGGGTGCAGAGATAGCGGAGACCTTTGCAGACTATTAAGAGGATTTATACATCTCCAGATCCACTATGTCCACGGAGGATTGTATAGGATGTCGATAGAGACAATTTGGAGGGAGACATCACAGAAGAGGAGGGGACCTTTGCCTTACGGCACCTTCAGTCAGGAAAGGCCCTAGGCCCGAATGGGATCCCAGTCGAACTGTATATAGGGAAGGCTAATATAATTGCCGGCCCACTGTTAGAGATGTTCAGGGATACCAGGGACAGGGACTGCCTTCCAGCAGACCAAAGAGCAGCAACGATCGTAGTACTTCACAAGGAGGGTAAACCCCCAATAGCTTTCAGCTCCTATAGGCTCATACCCTTATTAAATATGGAAGCAAAAGTACTGGCAAAAGTCTTGGCAAACAGACTACACAGGATCATCACAAAACTGGCACACCCGGACTAGTCCGGGTTCATGCCAGACTGAACACGCGGCTTAACCTCTGGTGTCTGTATGAGGTACAACATCTGGTGGCCGATCCCCGGTCGGAGCAGGCAGTCCTAATGGCACTGAACACCAAGAATGGAACTATGTGTTTGCTGTCCTGGTGAGACTGGGCTTCGGTCCACAGTTTTGTGCATGGGCCGAATTACTGTATACTTCTCCTATGGCACATGTGATGGTCAACGGAGTGATGTCTAGGGAGTTTATGCTTGGGAGGGGCACCCATCAGGGGTGTCCTCTATCTCCTCTACTCTTTGCTCTGGCTCTGGAACTCCTGGTGGCCTGGATCCGCCAGGATCCACTTCCCAGGGAGATACAGGTCCCAGATGGCTGGGAGGAGCGCCTATCCCTTTATGCCAATGACATACTCCTATATGTCTCAAGGCCCTCCCTCATGGTGGGTCAGCTGATGCAAATCTTTAAGCTCTTCAGGGAACCTTCTTGCTACACTATAAACTGGCCAAAATCAGTGGTGTTCCCCCTCTCTGAAGGAGAGTCCCAGCATCCCCTGGGACTGCGAAGCCTCAGTAGTGAGGGAACGCATCCATTATTTAGGCATATTTGTGAACAGAGGTCCCCTGCACTTCCTGAAAAGAAATTTAGCTCCCCAATTAGAAAGACTCAAAGGAGATGTAACACATTGGCATGGCCTCCAGTTGACCCTGATGGGCAGGGCAGCCCTCTATAAAATGATGAGTCTGCCGCGACTGCTATATGTGATGCAGAATACTCCTCATTATATTCCACAACAAATCTTCAGCACAATAGACTCGGAAGTGCATAGGATGCTGTGGGATAGAGGCACACCTCAGATCGCCCTGGCCAAAATGCAAAGTGGGGTGTACGACTGGTGACTAGCAATACCAGACATCCAGTAATATTACTGGGCATCCCACCTTATCTGGGCTAACGAGTGGGTATTCGCAGACCAACAGGGCCCAGTGTTGAGGATGGACAGGCGCATGATGGGGAGGAGTGGGACCGAAGCTCCACTTCATGACACCAGATGTGAATGAACTCTGCCGCACCACACTAGGGCTGTGATACAGCCATGGAAAGAAGCAACTGACTATTTGGGGTCTGCGGGGAAGTTTACAGACCTTGCCCCGCTGTGGTACAGGGATGCCCTTGCAGATGTGAGAGGCCTTCAGGACTTTCAGAAATGGGAGATAATAGGCATAGAGCACTTGGCTTACATCAGCTTTGAGACACTCATAGAGGAATACGCAATAGAAGACACTAAATATTACTGGTACCTACAATTGGGGTAAGCCTCAGGACATCTCAGGAAAGGGGGGACTGTTGGACCTGGCTTTTTGACGGGGACATCCCCAAACTTTTTGCCTCCTTCCTCCTATTTTTTTTCTGACCTGTTGTTGTTGGCTTTTGACCTCTGAGCACTTTACCACTGCTAACCAGTGCTAAAGTGCATATGCTCTCTGTGTAAAGTGTACTATTGATTGGTTTATCCATGATTGACTATTTAATTTACCTGTAAGTCCCTAGTAGAGTGCACTACATGTGCCTAGGGCATGTAGATTAAAATGCTACTAGTGGGCCTGCAGCACTGGTTGTGCCACCCACCTCAGTAGCCCCTTAACCTTGTCTCAGGCCTGCCATTGCAAGGCCTGTGTGTGCAGTTTCACTGCCACTTCGACTTGGCATTTAAAAGTACTTGCCAAGCCTAGAACTCCCCTTTTTCTACATATAAGTCATCCCTAATGTGTGCCCTAGGTAACCCCTAGAGCAGGGTGCTGTGTAGGTAAAAGGCAGGACATGTACCTGTGTAGTTATATGTCCTGGTAGTGTAAAACTCCTAAATTCGGTTTGTCACTACTGTGAGGCCTGCTCCCTTCATAGGCTAACATTGGGGCTGCCCTCATACACTGTTGAAGTGGCAGCTGCTGATCTGAAAGGAGCAGGAAGGTCATATTTAGTATGGCCAGAATGGTAATATAAAATCCTGCTGACTGGTGAAGTCGGATTTAATATTACTATTCTAGAAATGCCACTTTTAGAAAGTGAGCATTTCTTTGCACTAAAAACTTGTTGTGCCCTTCAATCCACGTCTGGCTAGGTTTAGTTGACAGCTCCTTGTGCATTCACTCAGACACACCCCAAACACAGGGTACTCAGCCTCACTTGCATACATCTGCATTTTGAATGGGTCTTCCTGGGCTGGGAGGGTGGAGGGCCTGCCCTCACACAAAGGACTACCACACCCCCTACTGGGACTCTGGCAGACAGGATTGAACTGAAAGGGAACTTGGTGCATTTCTTAGAGACTCTTTGAAGTCACCCCCACTTCAAAGGCACAACTTAGTATAAAACAGGGCCTCTGCCCTACCTCATCAGACACTTGCTGGAGAAGAAACCGGAACCAGAAACTACATCCTGCCAAGAAGAACTGCCTGGCTGCTCAAAGGACTCACCTGTCTGCTTTCTCCAAAGGACTGCTGTCTTGCTGTTGCCCTGCTGCCTTGCTGAACTCTTGTCTGGCTGTGAAAGTGCTCTCCAAGGGCTTGGATAGAGCTTGCCTCCTGTTCCTTGAAGTCTCAGGACCAAAAAGACTTCTGCCTTTCACGTGGACGCTCCGTGCGCCGAAAATTTCGACGCACAGCTTGTTTCGCGGCGAGAAAAACGCTGCACACCGACGCTGATCAACGCGACGCCCTCGGGACGATCGAGACTTCGACGCACAACCTCGCAAGGACAAAGCCGCCCGACTTCCAAGGAGAAATCGACGCGACGCCTACCGTGAGTGCGAAACTTTGACGCACGGCCTCGCAAGGACAACGCCGCCCGACTTCCAAGGAGAAATCGACGCGACGCCTGCCGTGAGACCAAAATTTCGACGCACGGCCTCGCAAGGACAACGCTGCCCGACTTCCAAGGAGAAATCGACGCGACGCCTACCGTGAGATCGAAACTTCGACGCGCAGCCCCGCAGAACGACGCGCAGCCGGAAAATAAGCAGGAGAATCCACGCACAGACCCGGGACATCTGGTAATCCTCGCGATCCACAAAAAGAGACTGTCTGCGCGCCGGAAAACGACGCCCGACTTCCCCGCGTGGAAAAGACCGACGCAAGTCTGTGTGTGCTGAGGAGAAATCGACGCACACACCCCTTTTTCCACGCATCTCTTCTCCTGTGGCCCTCTGAGGAGATTTTCCACCAGAAACCAGGTACTTTGTGCTTGAAAGACACTGTATTGCATTCTAAAGACTTAAGACACTCTATATCACTTCCCTGTGATATTTCTACAATTTTCCATTGCAACTTTATTCTTTTTGACCTACAATTATCCAGATAAATATTCTATATTTTTCTAAACACTGTGTGGTGTATTTTTGTGGTGTTATACTATGGTGTTGTATGATTTATTGCACAAATGCTTTACACATTGCCTTCTAAGTTAAGCCTGACTGCTCGTGCCAAGCTACCGGAGGGTGAGCACAGGCTGATTTTGGATTGTGTGTGACTTACCCTGACTAGAGTGAGGGTTCTTGCTTGGACAGAGGGCAACCTAACTGCCAACCAAAAACCCCATTTCTAACATTGGTGGCAGCGGTGGGATAGGACTTGTGTTTGTGCAGTGACATACAGTAGCTAAGTATTTCACTACCTACCCACAGTTGAAGGTCAACTTGATTTTTTATCTCTTTTTTGACTTTTGGTCTCTGATGTCCTCCTGGATATACTATTGATATTTTGGACTTTGGATTTTGGTTTTTGCTGGTAAGATCCTATCAGAATGGGATCGCTTACCTACTTATTCTTTTTGCCTACTGACCACCTCACTAAGGCTGACCTAAGGAAGCTTTGCAGAGAATGTGGCCTTCCTGTAGCAAAGAGATCTACTAAAGTAGAGATGCTACATGCCTACATAGTCTGGGAGGAAGACAGATGGGCAGAGAGAGAGGCAGCAAGAAACCAAATGACTAAGTACCCCTCAGAGGAGGAGGAGGACGACTCAGATGAGGAAAGAGACCCAGTGAAAAAAGAATGGCTCATGGCTCAAGCACGGTGGATGGAAGAGCTAGATGAGTTTATGGAAAGGGCTGAGGCAGCAAGTCTCTTAGCCCTGGAAGAAGAAAAGATTGCAGCTCAAGAGCTGAGCTGTAAAGAGCTGAAACTGGAGGCCGGAAGGGCTGAGTCCAGTTCAGATGGTGGCAGCAAAAATCTTGCATCTAGTACTGCTGAAGAAGGGCACAAGCCCAGAGATGTGGTACCCAACTTGAAGAAGAGAGTTGACACACCCCAGGCGGTTCAAGGGTATGAGGTAGTTCCCGTTATGCACAGGGTCCCTGAGAAGGATTGGGGAACTGGCACAGGGAGTCATATTCCTACTGGGGGGAGGGACACTTTACTGACTCTAGCAGAGAGTGACAGAGAAAAGGGTTCCCCCCTGGTGGACGTCCTGGATATAGAGTGTAGAGACATCCCAGAAGAGTTTGGGTTGAGTGTCAGGGACAGACAGATACTGTCTCACCAGTCTCAGGAGGGTGAAGTAGAGTGCTTTTCCAAGGTTGAGTTACTGGGTGGTTGGGTGAAGGGTACTGTGGTTAATACATGTGAAGGGCAGAGTGATGTAATTGCTGGAGAGCATATGTCTGGTCCTTATTTTCCAGAGCTACGCCAACACCAGGTGGAGTGTGAGTTCTCTGACCCCAGGGAACTTACAGTGGAGGCAGACTTTTGGGTGAGTACCAGAGAGTCTGAAGAGGCATTTGGGGGTGCTCCTGAAGGGAGTGGTCTAGGTGGTTCCCGACCAAGTGAGGTGGGAGAGGATTGTAGTGTCCCAGGTAGGTCTCAGAGCCTAACCTGTACCGTAGGGCTACCTTTTGAGGGAAGCCCCGCAGTGTCAGAAGAACTTGGGGGGATGACTGTAGACAGCATCCCAACAGTTCTGGTGTCTGGCAGTACCACTCCTAGTGAGGGGGTGCAGAAGTCCAGACATAGGGTTGAGAGGGGGTGGCCGACCCCAGTGGAGGATCTTGAAAGTCAGGGGTCAGCTCTGAGAGCAGAGCCCCCCAGGAATGACCCAGGTGAAACCGTTTCTGGTTTGGGGGAAACCCAGACTCTGCCGGATGGGCAGAGGTCGGGAGACCTGCGCCAACCAGACTCTTGTGTGGCCCTTGGGGACGGCGGGTCCCTTGTGGGGGGTGAGAGTGCCCCCCAGGAAGTCCTGGCATGCCAGGCAAAGATGCAACCTCAGGGTGGTGACTCTGGGTTGGATAACCGGGTTCAGAGGTTAAACTTTGACCTGGTGGGGGGTAGATGTGCCCCCCAGAAAGTCCTGGAATGCCAGGCAATGGTTCAACCTCAGGGTGGTGACTCTGGGTTGACTTACCAGGGGAAGAGGTCAAACTCTGACCGGGTGGGAGGTAGGTGTACCTCCCAAGAAGCCCTGCTGTGCCAGGCAATTGTCCAACCTCAGGGTGTTGACTCTGGGTTGGATGGTCAGGTTCAGAGGTTAAACTCTGACCTGGTGGGGGGTAGGTGTGCCCCCCAGAAAGTCCTGGCGTGCCAGGCAGTTGTCCAACCTCAGGGTGTCGACTCTGGGTTGGATGGCCAGGTTCAGAGGTTAAACTCTGACCTGGTGGGAGGTAGGTGTGCCTCCCAGAAAGTCCTGGGGTGCCAGGCAATTGCCCAACCTCAGGGTGGTGACCCTGGGTTGGAGAACCAGGCTCAGAGGTTAAACTCTGACCTGGTGGGAGGTAGGTGTGCCTCCCTGAAAGTCCTGGCCTGCCAGGCAATGGTTCAACCTCAGGGTAGTGACTCTGGGTTGGATATCCCGGTTCAGAGGTTAACCTCTGGCCTGGTGGGGGGTAGGTGTGCCCCCCAGAAAGCCCTGGTGTACCAGGCAGTTGTCCAACCTCAGGATGGTAACCCTAGGTTGGAGAACCAGGTTCAGAGGTTAAACTCTGACCTGGTGGAGGGTCAGTGTGCCCTCCAGGAAGTCCTGGCATGCCAGGCGATTGTTCAACTTCAGGGTGGTGACTCTGAGTTGAATGGCCCAGTTCAGAGGTTAAACTCTGACCTGGTGGAGGGTCAGGGTGCCCTCCAGAAAGTCCTGGCGTGCCAGGCAATTGTTCAACCTCAGAGTGTTGATTCTGGGTTGGATGACCAGGTTCAGAGGTTGAACTCTGACCTGGTGGGGGGTAGGTGTGCCCCCCAGAAAGTCCTGGCGTGCCAGGCAATTGCCCAACCTCAGGGTGGTGACCCTGGGTTGGGGAACCAGGCTCAGAGGTTAAACTCTGACCTGGTGGGAGGTAGGTGTGCCTCCCCGAAAGTCCTGGTGCGCCAGGCAATTGTTCAACTTCAGGGTGGTGACTCTGAGTTGAATGGTCAGGTGCAGAGGTTAAACTCTGACCTGGTGGAGGGTCAGGGTGCCCTCCCGGAAGTCCTGGGGTGCCAGGCAATTGTTCAACTTCAGGGTGGTGACTCTGAGTTGAATGGGCAGGTGCAGAGGTTAAACTCTGACCTGGTGGGGGGTAGGTGTGCCTCCCAGGAAGTCCTGGTTTGCCAGGCAGTGATCCAGTCTGAGGGTACAGACCCTGGGCTGGAAGACCAGGTTCAGGGTGTCCCCCCGGACCTGGAGGGAGGGGCTACTGATAACAGTGCCCCTACCATGTTGTCTTCTGAGGAGGCCACTCCTAGTTGGAGGGTGCTGGACCCCAGAAGGGAGGGCAGGGGGAGGGAAGCCTCACCCCGGGCCCTAGTCCAACCTGAAGGTACAGGCCCCAGGTTGGAGGGCCAGTGGCAGGTTAACAGCCCTGCACTGGTGGAGGAATGGTACAGGGTGACTTCTGTAAGCACCCTGACCATGTTGGACCCTGGGGGTACCGCTCCAGGAGGGAGGGTACAAAGCCCCAGAGGGGAGGACCAGGTTCAGGCTGTCATCCCTGACCTGGTGGGAGGGAGAGTGGTTAAAGGGTGCCCAGCACCTGGGGCTACCGCCCCCCACTCTCCACAGCCACAGTGGTTGGAGAGCTTTGAGAGGCCTGGGGCCTGGCTCTCATCCCTGGCAGCTGTCAGTAATCACTGTGGCTTGCTGTCCGGGTGGACAGAGTTATCCCTGGGGAGGGGACAAGTGTCACACCCCAGGGGTAGAGTGGGCAACACCACTATGTTGGTCATGGTGGTACTATCCTGCTCCTGGGATACATCTGTGAGCAAAGTAAGGTTAGGTGCTACACAGATGGGATCCGCAGGAAAGGAGAAAGGTTCCCCATGGATGGGCTTAGTGGGCCCTGAGAGTATGGACAGAGGGATCCAATGGGAGTCAGGAAGGCGAAGAACTGGAGCATGCCCCTGCTGTTGTGGGCCTGGGTCCTTGTTCTGTCGCCTCAAACAGGGAAGTACATCAGGATAGTGATTGTTCTCCCCTGGCTTTAGGCTGGTGGGGGGTCATGTTGGACCTGGCTTTTTGACGGGGACATCCCCAAACTTTTTGCCTCCTTCCTCCTATTTTTTTTCTGACCTGTTGTTGTTGGCTTTTGACCTCTGAGCACTTTACCACTGCTAACCAGTGCTAAAGTGCATATGCTCTCTGTGTAAAGTGTACTATTGATTGGTTTATCCATGATTGACTATTTAATTTACCTGTAAGTCCCTAGTAGAGTGCACTACATGTGCCTAGGGCATGTAGATTAAAATGCTACTAGTGGGCCTGCAGCACTGGTTGTGCCACCCACCTCAGTAGCCCCTTAACCTTGTCTCAGGCCTGCCATTGCAAGGCCTGTGTGTGCAGTTTCACTGCCACTTCGACTTGGCATTTAAAAGTACTTGCCAAGCCTAGAACTCCCCTTTTTCTACATATAAGTCATCCCTAATGTGTGCCCTAGGTAACCCCTAGAGCAGGGTGCTGTGTAGGTAAAAGGCAGGACATGTACCTGTGTAGTTATATGTCCTGGTAGTGTAAAACTCCTAAATTCGGTTTGACACTACTGTGAGGCCTGCTCCCTTCATAGGCTAACATTGGGGCTGCCCTCATACACTGTTGAAGTGGCAGCTGCTGATCTGAAAGGAGCAGGAAGGTCATATTTAGTATGGCCAGAATGGTAATATAAAATCCTGCTGACTGGTGAAGTCGGATTTAATATTACTATTCTAGAAATGCCACTTTTAGAAAGTGAGCATTTCTTTGCACTAAAAACTTGTTGTGCCCTTCAATCCACGTCTGGCTAGGTTTAGTTGACAGCTCCTTGTGCATTCACTCAGACACACCCCAAACACAGGGTACTCAGCCTCACTTGCATACATCTGCATTTTGAATGGGTCTTCCTGGGCTGGGAGGGTGGAGGGCCTGCCCTCACACAAAGGACTACCACACCCCCTACTGGGACTCTGGCAGACAGGATTGAACTGAAAGGGAACTTGGTGCATTTCTTAGAGACTCTTTGAAGTCACCCCCACTTCAAAGGCACAACTTAGTATAAAACAGGGCCTCTGCCCTACCTCATCAGACACTTGCTGGAGAAGAAACCGGAACCAGAAACTACATCCTGCCAAGAAGAACTGCCTGGCTGCTCAAAGGACTCACCTGTCTGCTTTCTCCAAAGGACTGCTGTCTTGCTGTTGCCCTGCTGCCTTGCTGAACTCTTGTCTGGCTGTGAAAGTGCTCTCCAAGGGCTTGGATAGAGCTTGCCTCCTGTTCCTTGAAGTCTCAGGACCAAAAAGACTTCTGCCTTTCACGTGGACGCTCCGTGCGCCGAAAATTTCGACGCACAGCTTGTTTCGCGGCGAGAAAAACGCCGCACACCGACGCTGATCAACGCGACGCCCTCGGGACGATCGAGACTTCGACGCACAACCTCGCAAGGACAAAGCCGCCCGACTTCCAAGGAGAAATCGACGCAACGCCTACCGTGAGTGCGAAACTTTGACGCACGGCCTCGCAAGGACAACGCCGCCCGACTTCCAAGGAGAAATCGACGCGACGCCTGCCGTGAGACCAAAATTTCGACGCACGGCCTCGCAAGGACAACGCTGCCCGACTTCCAAGGAGAAATCGACGCGACGCCTACCGTGAGATCGAAACATCGACGCGCAGCCCCGCAGAACGACGCTCAGCCGGAAAATAAGCAGGAGAATCCACGCACAGACCCGGGACATCTGGTAATCCTCGCGATCCACAAAAAGAGACTGTCTGCGCGCCGGAAAACGACGCCCGACTTCCCCGCGTGGAAAAGACCGACGCAAGTCTGTGTGTGCTGAGGAGAAATCGACGCACACACCCCTTTTTCCACGCATCTCTTCTCCTGTGGCCCTCTGAGGAGATTTTCCACCAGAAACCAGGTACTTTGTGCTTGAAAGACACTGTATTGCATTCTAAAGACTTAAGACACTCTATATCACTTCCCTGTGATATTTCTACAATTTTCCATTGCAACTTTATTCTTTTTGACCTACAATTATCCAGATAAATATTCTATATTTTTCTAAACACTGTGTGGTGTATTTTTGTGGTGTTATACTATGGTGTTGTATGATTTATTGCACAAATGCTTTACACATTGCCTTCTAAGTTAAGCCTGACTGCTCGTGCCAAGCTACCGGAGGGTGAGCACAGGCTGATTTTGGATTGTGTGTGACTTACCCTGACTAGAGTGAGGGTTCTTGCTTGGACAGAGGGCAACCTAACTGCCAACCAAAAACCCCATTTCTAACAGGGACCAACTACCAGAGGCCTCACCACTGGAAGATAGGGTCCTAGTGGACCCACTTCCAAGAAAAGGAATCTCATTGATTTACACAAAACTGATCAACAATTCCCCAGACCGATTGAGAAAGTTGAGGGAGGCAGGGGAGAAAGACCTGGGACACCTAGATGAAGATGAGTGGGGGGAGGCCCTTGGCAGCTCCAGGGACATAGCCATTAGGGCCAGATTCTTGCTTGTCCAGCTGAAAATCCTGCATAGAGCATACTACTCCTGCACTTTGCTACACGAAATCGGTAGGGCTGGGAACTTGCAGTGTCTGAGGGGCTTCAACGATGAAGGCACATTCATACACATACTCTGGGGCTGCCCCCAGATGCAGCACTACTGGACTAGTAAAATCAGTGAAATGTCCCGAACCATAGTGCTGGTCGTACCTTTGGACCCTGAGTGGCTAATCCTTGGAATATCAGGAGATCACTCCTGACCCAGATACACAGAAATTTGATTAAGACTGTCCTCTGGGGTAGCTAAATGCAATATCGTAAGAACATGGGGGGCACAGCCATCCCACTAGTATCAGATTGGCAGCGTGACTTGAACTGGTGCCAGAGGACTGAGAAGGTGATTTACAAAGGCAGGGGCTGTCCTAGGAAATGGGAGAAGATTTGGGGATCCTGGGCTATGGTGCGAGGGGGCGGACTTGGGGAGGAACTACAGGAGATCACGGAGGGAGGGAGGGGACTGAGGGTGTGAGAAGAGCTCAACAGGAGAGGCCGTAAAAGCGCCATTGTGGTCCGGAGAACGTATCCAGTGGTAATGTGCAATAAGTGATAAACGCCTACGAACAAACCCGCTATGCATTGCTGTACCCAACATTGCAAACCCTGAATTGCTTGCTTTTTCTTGTTTGAATCAAAAACAATAAAAGTATTTTTTTTTTAATGATATTAACAAAGAGACTCCCTGGGATGCCAGGAAATTCTCCACTAAAGGAAAGACTATCAGCATCATGTCTAATATTAATAAAGAAACCAAAAAATCCCTTAACGAACTAGAACATTCCATCAAACTACTTGAAAATAAAATATTTGGACAAAACTCCAAATAACTCTACTACAATTGAAAGCTTTAAAAATATAAAAACATATTAAATGAAAGAGCCCACAAGTGGGTACAAAACAACAAAAAGAAACAATTCATGGAATCCAACAAAGCTTGCAGAACATTAGCAAACTATTTAAATTTTTTTAAAAAGTTAACCACATTCTCTCGATTAGAAACAAATTAAGATGAATAACCTCAGACCCTTTGGAAATTGCTAAAACGTTCAAATAATTCCACCATGAATTACACAACCCCAAACATCAACTGATACTCAAGGAATGCAATGATTACTTAAAAACCATACACCTCCACCCCTTTACACGACTGGAAATTACAAAGGTTATTCGGTTCTTAAAGCCTGGTAAAGCTCTGGGTCCAGATGGCCTTGTGGCAAATTTTTATAAAACGTTCCAAAATTCTCACCCCTTGCCTGGAATCCCTCCTCCACCAGTTTTATAAGATTGACATGATTTCAGAGTCCGCTTCTAAAGCCAATATCACCATGATAGATAAAGAAACCCAAAACCCCCTTGAAGCAATAAAATAGAGGCCTATCTCCTTCTTCAACCAAGACTGTAAAAGTTACACAAAAATCCTTGCAACTAGACTACAAAAAGCCCTTCCTTCTCTTATACACTGATCACAAACTGGGAAGACAAGGAGCGGACAACATAAGACTTCTCTGCCATATAATTGACAAAGCTAAATCGTTAACCTGGCCCGCAGTCCCCATGGCCTTAGATGCAGAAAAGGCCTTTGATAAGTCTCATGGACTTTTCTGCGGATTACCATGCATACGGTAAACCTGGGTGAGACGTATATTTAATAAGTTTTGCTTTATACTCTAATCCATCTGCCTGCATCAGAAGTAATGGATTTCTTTCAGATAAAATCAACCTAGCACAAGGAACTAAGCAGGGCTTCTCCCTTTCTCCCCTACTATATCTATTAGCAATGCCAGGTGTTCCCTTCGATGCCACCACATACAATGTCGCCGCCTACACTGATGATGTACTCATCTTCACTTTAGATGCTGACAGAACCACCCCCACGGTTTTAAAATTAATATCTTCCTATGCTTATGTTCCAGGTTTGTCACTAAACTTAGACAAAGCTGAAGTTTTTCCCCTCAACAATATAACGTTTGCCTCTATTTTACAAAATACCAAACCACATTGGCAGCCCACAAAGATGATACATTTAGGCATCTACGGCCAAAATTAATGGGCCAGCCCACAAAGGCATTAGGCCCTTTCTCAAATAAACTAAAAAGCTGGGGTCCCCAAAGAGCAAGGCCCTTTGAGCAGGCGCATGTGCCCTCCACTGCCCAGTCCAACACCCCTTGAAATATTATCCTCTGATTGTGTGTCTGAGCAATCTACAACTTTAAAACTTCTAATTAACACTCTAGAATGATCCAAGAGATATGCAGTATTGAGCACACTCCCCCTACTACTGCTATTAATCCTTGGTGACCTCCAGAAGCTAAAAAGGTATGAGCTACACAGTACCTGTACATGGGGTGGAGTAGCATTGCTTCTATCTGCAGGGGTCTCTAGCTGTGAATGCAAATCAGCTATTACATCCAAAATGACCTGACAAGTAAGCCTGTACTTCTCAACTATCTTCTGCTCAGATTTATCATAAAGGGTTACCCTTGCCCTAAAAATCCTCTCCTGTCTCAGCCAAAATCTTAATATCCTCCTCTCCAGGACACACAAAGTCACTATTATGAACATGCCTGGTGCATTCTGGGCCACTTTATATAGGTTGCACCTGATTAACACCTGATTTCATTTTGTTACTAGTTTCGTTCCCTAAAACTGTATTTTGGGACTAGTTGCAATTAGGAAATGCTTCATACATAGCATTAGCGATTCACAATTTGGAAATTCCCGTTTGCTATTTCTTATTTGAATCTCAAAAATAGTGAAAGAAATTGCAAATTAGAGCTATCAAATTGTCTTTCATACACAGAGAAAGAGTGTTTTGCATTTGCAAACTGCTCAAATAATGATTCAGGTAATTTGTAAACCCTTGATCAACATTATGCCTGCACCAGGCATAATGTATGCCAGGGGGCGTTCCAGCACAAGGAGGCCCGCAAAAATGGCACAGTGAAATGTAACAGATTTCATTGTACCATTTATGTCGTTATTTTTATCACCTCCTCAGAGTAGGAGTTAAAATGATGCTTCCATAGAACCCTATGGGCCTCCTTGCACTTTGCTACACTGGTGTCAACATTTTTTACCCTAGTGTAGCAAAGCCCCACAATAGCGTAAAAAATCTTGACGTTATTGTGCTAATGACCGTCATGGTGTGCTGTATCATGAATACAGCGCAACCATGGTGTTGTTAGGATCTGGTAGGGGGGGCGCAGAAAATGTGGCGCATCAGCTCTGTTTCGCCACTTTTTCTTAAAAATGGTCCATTGTTTTTTCGTTCTCTGAAACAAACTCTGACTTTGATACTTTGATTCAGACAAAAATGCCGAACTGGCCAAAACAAAATGTCACCCACGAGAGACTTACATCTACCTTCAGTACATTCAGTGCACCAGTGAATGCACGAAAGCAGTCTCTGACAGACAGGTGACTATCCTTAGCTGTGATGGGTGGTGCTCTGCAAAAGGAACATGAGCCACGGTCTCCTGTGACTAGGCAGGCTGATAAACTGCATACAAACAAAATATGAGCCCCTAGTTGTTATTCTTCCCCAGGTCAATATCTAGAATCGATGTCCTTTATTTTAAAACAAATGTGTTTAGACGAAATATAAAAAATATTTGTATTTGTTTTACTGGGATAAAAATCTGATTGATAAAAGACATGTATATGCATCAACCTCTTGTCCTCAAGAAGAGAAAACGTAATTTGCACGCAGACTAAAAAGAGATAAATGCAGTTTTACACGACCAATATTTTAAAATGTTTACAATTATGCCCAGCTTTGTCTCTGTTAAGCATAAGCCTTTCACCATCGATTTCAAATAGAATTCAGTACTATTTCTTCACATATTTAATAACAGAAGAGCCTGGATAAATCTTTGGGTTTAATATTGTAATTCCCTATTAACATTTCTGATTCTCCTTCGTGTTATGAAAGTGTGGACACACCCCAACACTCCCTCAAAGCAGCAAATAGTGCTTAGCTATGGCATGCGAGGGCCAACACACGATGTAATCGTGCTGCAGCAAATCAATTGAAGTCTTTTAAATGCACTCCCTCCCTTAGGATCTTCTGATGTGTCTGCGGCTCACTCCTTCCCCAGTGGCAGTATTTGGTGAGTCAATCTGACAGGCAGCTGGGTGACTTTGGAGACTGTACTGCATGTTGTGACTTGAATGGAAGCACCACTAATTGCAGTGAATCATGTGTGCGCGGGGATTTGTGATGGTGTTGGCTTGAATAACTAATGCAAAGCCCTATATTTATTTAAATTAAGACATTGCTGGAGAGGTGGTGAAAACCAACATTGAAGCCACTTGGCTATATAATAAAGGTAGCAGAAATGGTTCCATGTGCCCTTCAAACTCCTAAGGCTTCACAAAGAGTACATTTGGCGTATTTTAAAATGTGTATGACAAACATGAAGCTGTTGCATGATAGTGAACAATGATTGGTAACAGGCTTAAACATCACTATATTCAGACCAGCAAAAGCTAAGATATTTTTACTTGTTTATAAGTCAGATTGACTGACTCAGAGAGGTTTCAAAGCAGCAACATTAAAGTTGCAGTTGCTCACCATGGCGACGAATAATTAGTACCCAGGGCACTCCCTGAAGATGAAATCATGATTTAAGATATCAATATCAAATGACAATATCAAATGAAAATACCGTATCTATAACATCGACTATCACAACATCGTACATATAAGCATATTTAAGTAAGTATAGAGTTACCATTCTTAAATCCACATTTTCGTACCTTGAAGATATACAAACATAAGTCCTCTAGGTACATGGAGGTTCAGGTAAGAACGATAACATCTATATCACATATATATGTTTACTTTCACAATATTTCCGTAGTTGACAATATAGTTACAATATTTTGATAGAACAGAGCGCTTTTCTACCTTTTCTACCTTTTCTATTGTAGTCGTCAAACAAGTTGTGCTACTGGTTGTTTGATTTTTAACTGGAAATCTGTTAGATGAGCTAATGTCAGCACAAAAGTTAATTTGCAGTAAAACCAATTTGACTCCACAAGAAGGACAAAGAGTATGGTATGCAAACCTTGAAGGTTTATTAGCAGAGTTATCAAGGTTACAAACTTTAGTCATTTTTTAAATCAATGTGTTAAGTAAGCATGTATATTACACTGAGTATTCAACCTGAAGATGTATCTATATGAAGTAGATAGCAATGCAAATCGTCAAATGTAAAGGATGCAGTACAAAGTCAGTGTCAGTCCCATAAAGGAACTTCCCTATTCTAAAAAAAAGGACCAAGGGGCATATTTATACTCTGTCTGCGCCAAATGTGCGTAAAAACTTTTGACGCACATTCAGCGCAAACCTTGCCCCATATTTATACAATGACGGCCGACCCCGCGAACGTCAAAATCCCTCTGTGTGCGTCATTTTCTGGATGCGGAAAACCGCCTTGCGTTAATGACTTGCAAGGTAGGCATTCCCATCCAAAAAATTACTTTAAGGTCTGTGCGCCTTATTTATACTCCTGAGTCATTTTGACGCACAGGAGAGGGTGGGTCTGGGTGAGGGCAGGCGTTAAGGAACAAGTGGGCCCACTTCCATGGTCTCTGACGATGGAAGCAGTCCACAGGTGTCCTCTCCTGCCCCCATGGACCTCCCCCTGCCACCCTTGCCCACCCCTGGAGGACACCGATTGGTGGGGGGGGGGACACATCCCAGGTAAGTACAGTTAAGTTGTGGTAAGTATAATTTTTTTATTTTTTTAAAGTTGCATGGGGGGGCCTAACTTGGGCCCCCTACATGCCACTGTGCCCAATGGCCATGCCCAGGGGACAGAAGTCCCCTGGGCATGGCCATTGGGAAAAGGGGCATGACTCCTGTCTTTGCTAAGACAGTAGTCATTCCAGTGGGGGTTGTGCGTCAAAAAATGGCACAAGTCCGGTTTGAGCCATGATTTTTGACTCAAACCTGACTTGCACCATTTTTTTTGGACATCTAGTAAGCCTGGTCTTTGAGGAGAATCTTTAACTTTAATATACATCTATTGATTTGTGTGGATGCAGCTGACAGTGCAAACTGGGCATGACATAATTTGGTAATTCTAATTAGCTCTAATATAGTAACTAAGGGGCATATTTGCACTAACGCAGTTTTGCATAAAAAAGTTTAGCACCGGCTTGTGCCATTCCTGAGCGCCAGTTGGGCGCCATATTTATGGAATGGTGCAAGCCGGTGCAAAGGGTGGGCTAGTGTAAAATAAATGGTGTTAGCTGGGTGGGGGTGGCGGTGTTGGAGAAGGGTGTTTTGCACCAAAAAATGACATTAGGCTGGTTGGAGGCAATAAAAAGGCCTCTAACCATTCTAGAGTCTTTTTCTGATGCAAAACCATCTATACCAAATGACTCCTGTCTTAGAAAAGACAGGAGTCATGCCCACCACCCCAATGGCCAGCACAGGGGACCAGTGTCCCCTGGGCATGACCATTGCACCCTGTGCCATGCAGGGGGCCCCAAGTTGGGCCCCAAATGGCACTATAATTAAAGAAAATACTTACCTATACTTACTCTACTTACCTGGGATGGGGTCCACCATCCTCTGGTGTTCCTCTGGTGTGGGTGGGGGTGTCCCTGGGGCTTGAGGAGGGCACCTTTGGACCCATTCCATGGTGTTTAACCATGGAAATGGGTCCACAGGTCCCCTAACGCCTGTTCTGACCCAGGCATTAAATAATGGTGTAAACCAAGCCTTGCACCATTATTTAGCCCCTCCTCCCACCCTTGAGTTATCTTAGCACTGGGGGGGGGGGATTTATAGGGGGGCTGTGGGGTTGACACCATTTTTTAGATGGGAACGCCTACCTTTCAGCTCATTGACGCAAGGTAGGTTCATGCATCTAAAAAATGGTGGAAACTCTAATATTTTGACGCTAAACGGGTCTAACATCAAAATATAAACATATTTGTGTAAAACAAGTGATGCAAATTCGGCGCAAATGGAGTATACATATGCCCCTACGTGCCCATTGATAAAAAAAACCAGACTACAGCTTATGTTACAACCCAGTCAAAACACCATCTGGTTAAGTTGGGGCTTACTTCCACGAATAGTATATATCTGGGGAGGGCTTTCTATTGCTTTCACAATGCAAAACACTAGGAAACACCACACTGTTGCCAGCTTTCTTTACTTTAGACTTCAGATTGCTTTACACCCACCCCAGCACCTGGCAGGGCCCAACAGTTTATGAACTACTCATTCAGTTGATTAAAACTAGTAGCACCCAGCATTCAGCTTCATAGATAAACAAGGGAGTTGTGAGTGAGAGGAGGACAGAGGCACTGATGACTAGACACTACTGGACATTGATCTGGAGACCCCAGTAACTGATAAACAATGGCGTTTCTGTTGTGTGCAAACAAAGGAACTATGTGATAATAATAAGCCCAAATCCTCACTATACATTTCTAAACAGGTCTTCCTACATGTTAGTGAATCTCACATTACTTGATTTTGATGTTCATATGCATGCTGCTACTATGTAGAGGCAGAATTCATGCACCTTGCATGTATCTGTCGTATGCCACTAACATATTGACAAGATTTTCTGGATTACATCCAAAATGATAGATCAGGTAATGACTCACTCGCCATTAATAGCTCTTCTGGTTAATGTTAAAGACTTAGCAGACCCAACGTGAAAAAATGTGGTGGTGGCTATGAGATGAGGACAAGGGCATTTAATAAAAACAAGGTAATGTCTAAAAGATCTAGACAACTGTGATGACAAAGTGAGAACAGATGGCCTCCACAAACTTCACAACTCAAAGAGATCTGGTGCCCACTACACAATTATCAGGCAAAGAGACATGGGTGTATTATTATTATTTTTATTATTATAGCATCTCACAAAGTGTTTTCCCAGAGCAAACTAAAGGTAGGGCAGACCAGATTGTTAATTAAAAACATCCAGGTCTTTAGATTCTTAAGGAACATGGATAGTGAGATGCAGCTCCTCAAGGACTCAGGAAGGATGTTTCACAACTTGGGGCCCAAGTATGTAAAAGAACAGCCTTCCATATGAGATAATCAGATTCTGGGCACAGTACTGGTTAAGTGATCGCAGCAGGGGGCATATTTATACTTTGTTTGCACCGAATTAGCATAATATTTTTTTACTCTAATTTGGTGCAAAACTAACTCCATATTTATACTTTGGTGCTACACCCGTCTAGCACCAAATTTATGGAGTTAAAGTCATTTTTTGGAACTGGAAACCTCCCTTGCCTTAAAGCCATATTTATACTCATGTGAGAAAATGGTGCACGGGAGGGGTCAAAAAATGAGGCAAAGCTTGCTTTGCCCCATTTTTTAATGCCTGGGTCAGGGCAGGCGTTTAGGGACCTGTGGGCCTATTTCCTTGGTGGAACACCATGGGAATAAGCCTACAGGTGCCCTACCCAGGCCCCAGGGACACCCCCCACACATACCCTGAAATGGGCCCCCCTTCATGGCACTGGGTGCAATGGCCATGCCCAGGGGAGCCTGGTCCCCTCTGCTGACCAGTGGGGTGGTGGGCATGTCTCCTGTCTTTTCTAAGACAGGAGTCATGTGGTATGGATGGTTTCACGTCAGAGAGTGACTCTAGGCAGGTTATAGTTATTTTTTGTTACTCTAACCTGTGTAACGTATTTTTTTGTGTGCAAAACCCCCTTTTCCATACAGCCAGCCCCACCCGACTAACGCAATTTTTTTTAACGCTAGCCCACCCTTTGCACCAGCTTTCACCATTCCATAAATATAGTGCCTGCTGCTGCACAGAAATGGTGCAAGCTGGTGCTAAACTTTCTGGTGCAAAACTGCGCTAGTATAAATCAGGGCCCGAGTGTGTAGGGTGATGAGGAACCACCAAGTCTTGGAAAGATTGTGGGACTGCGCCAAATCTAGCCTTGTGCATATAGCACAAGGCTTTAAACTGTGTTTACATTTCCACAGCAAGCCAATGAACCTCGCTGAGGAGGTTCAAAATAGAGGCATATTTTGGAAGGCAATACAAAAGTCTGGCAGCAGAGTTCTGCACTACTTTAAGGCCTCGGATTGATGCCTTGTCTATTCATAAGAATGTTGTCATAATCTATTCTTGAAAAGTATGAAAGCCTGGATCATTTGTCCTTTGGGCTGACTTAGGAATCATCCAAATTAATTTTGTTGCCCACTTTAGCACTGCAAAGCAGATGTAGGCCACTTTAACCACCTGAGATTTCATGGAAGACTCTAACCCAGTCAGATGCCAAGGTTCTTTACCTTGGAGGACAGTTCAGGGAGAGACCATAGGGGCTCCAGTCAATGTTGTGAGTCATAGAGTTGAGGAGTTTTGCCCAAGACTATTATCTCTGTCTTGTTGCCGTTGAGTTTGAGTGAATTGCTGTTCATCCAAGTGGAGATCCGACTTAGACCCAAATTGAGGGCCCAGGGATTGCCCTTCTGCCTTTTGACACCGTGCCAAATGGAGCTGGATGTCAGCCACCTTTTTGAGCTGGGGATGTTTTACTAGGGTCAGAGAGTTCTTTGACCACATTAAAGAGAGTCTAGGGTCAATTTTGGGCATTAAAGAGTGTGTCCGAATAAAATGACACCCAACCTACTCTACAGAGCCTATGATAATTTTTTTGTAGTTTTAGATTTGTTGGCGCAGACATGCTAATTACAATTTATTAATGAATGTTTGTATGTTTTGATTAATGAAAAGTTAATAGAGAAATTAATTGTAGAGAAAATAATGTCCATGTTTGAAAATGTGCCCACGGGGTGTGGCAGACACTTATGCAAAAGTTATTATAAAAGAACTAAAAACTGTGTGAAATAATGAAAATATATAAAAAATAATGTAGTAATCTGTCATATTGAGATGTATTACCTATGTTTACATTAATTTGTAGAATTAACTTAGCTGAGGTTGTGGCCTAGTCTTTCCAGGCCTCACACAAGATGCTGAATTTCTAGCACACTGCAGAGAAGCCAGTGCATGACCCGACCCTGAACCACCCGATGTTAAAGTTGCCTAGCTAGAATTTTCTGCTATGTGCCCACAGACAGGAGATGATGAAGTCAATTTGATACAATTATGTGTAGAGCAGACTAAGGCCCTCATTACAACCCTGGCGGTAAATGCCGCTTACCGCCGTGCAGAAGACCACCAACATACCGCTGTGGCCGCGGAATTCCCCTACAGCTATTACGACCCACAGCTCGGAATCTGCCATAATCCAGACACCCACACAGGTCCGCCACACCAAAGGTCAGTGATAAAATGGTGATAACAAAACCGACACCGTCACGCCAACAGGAATACGCCCACACTATCACGAAACACGAATCCACGCGGCAGTCTTTCAACCGCGGTATTCCATTGCAGAGGTGTTCCCACGCAGAAAGACTGCAAACAAGCCTTGCTAGCTGCAAGGGTCGTAGTTAGGGTTTTTGGATGCTGCTGTGGTCCAGGAGGGACCAGGATGTCGCCACTTGGATGAGGAGACAGAGGGGGCACCCAGCAAGTCAGGAAGCCCTCACAGAAGCAGGCAGCACCCGCAGAAGTACCGGAACAGGCCCTTAGAAGAGGAGTGAACCGGAGTCCACCCGAAGTCAGAAAAGGGAGTCCCACGACGCCGGAGGACAACTCAAAAGGTTGTGCACTGCAGGTTCGAGTGTCGGGGACCCAGGCTTGGCTGTGCACAAAGGAAATCCTGGAAGAGTCCACAGGAGCCGGAGCAGCTGCAAATCATGCGGTACCCAGCAATGCAGTCTAGCGTGGGGAGACAAGGACGTACCTTCACCAAACTTGGACTGAAGAGTCTCTGGACTGTGGGAGTCACTTGGACAGAGTTGCTGAGTTCCAGGGGCCACGCTCGTCGTGCTGAGAGGGGACCCAGAGGACCGGTGATGCAGTCTTTTGTTGCCTGCGGTTGCAGGGGGAAGATTCTGTCGACCCATGGGAGATTTCTTCAGAGCTCCTGGTGCAGAAAGGAGGCAGGCTACCCCCCAGAGCATGCACCACCAGGAAACAGTTGAGAAGGCGGCAGGATCAGCGAGACAAGGTTGCAGTAGTTGTCTTTGCTACTTTGTTGCGGGTTTGCAGGCGTCCTGAGCAGTCAGCGGTCGATCCTTTGGCAGAAGGTGAAGAGAGAAGTGCAGATGAACTCTAGTGAGCTCTTGCATTCGGTATTTGAAGAATTCCCCAAAGCAGAGACCCTAAATAGCCAGAAAAGGAGGTTTGGCTACCTAGGAAGGAGGATAGGCTAGCAACACAGGTAAGAGCCTATCAGAAAGAGTCTCTGACGTCACCTGCTGGCACTGGCCACTCAGAGCAGTCCAGTGTGCCAGCAGCACCTCTGTTTCCAAGATGGCAGAGGTCTGGAGCACACTGGAGGAGCTCTGGGCACCTCCCCTGGGAGGTGCAGGTCAGGGGAGTGGTCACTCCCCTTTCCTTTGTCCAGTTTCGCGCCAGAGCAGGGCTGGGGGATCCCTGAACCGGTGTAGACTGGCTTATGCAGAGATGGGCACCATCTGTGCCCATCAAAGCATTTCCAGAGGCTGGGGGAGGCTACTCCACCCCAGCCCTGACACCTTTTTCCAAAGGGAGAGGGTGTAACACCCTCTCTCTGAGGAAGTCCTTTGTTATGCCTTCCTGGGCCAAGCCTGGCTGGACCCCAGGAGGGCAGAAACCTGTCTGAGGGGTTGGCAGCAGCAGCAGCTGCAGTGAAACCCCGGGAAAGGCAGTTTGGCAGTACCCGGGTCTGTGCTAGAGACTCGGGGGATCATGGAATTGACAATTCCATGATCTTAGACATGTTACATGGCCATGTTCGGAGTTACTATTGTGATGCTATACATAGGTAGTGACCTATGTATAGTGCACGCGTGAAATGGTGTCCCCGAACTCACAAAGTCCGGGGAATTCGCCCTGAACGATGTGGGGGCACCTTGGCTAGTGCCAGGGTGCCCACACACTAAGTAACTTATCACCCAACCTTCACCAGGTGAAGGTTAGACATATAGGGGACTTATAAGTTACTTAAGTGCAGTGGCAAATGGCTGTGAAATAACGTGGACGTTTTTTCACTCAGGCTGCAGTGGCAGGCCTGTGTAAGAATTGTCAGAGCTCCCTATGGGTGGCAAAAGAAATGCTGCAGCCCATAGGGATCTCCTGGAACCCCAATACCCTGGGTACCTCAGTACCATATACTAGGGAATTATAAGGGTGTTCCAGTATGCCAATGTGAATTGGTGAAATTGGTCAATACCCTGTTAGTGACAATTTGGAAAGCAGAGAGAGCATAACCACTGAGGTTCTGGTTAGCAGAGCCTCAGTGAGACAGTTAGTCATCACACAGGGAACACATACAGGGCACACTTATGAGCACTGGGGCCCTGGCTGGCATAGTCCCAGTGACACATACACTAAAACAACATATATACAGTGAAATATGGGGGTAACATGCCAGGCAAGATGGTACTTTCCTACAACGATGATCTGGCACACCTTCTTTGGTGAGTAGTAGAGAGAACCACCTGTCATATGGAGGCACCAGAATCTGGCCTTCAGGAGGCCGAAGGTGCGTTCAATCACCCTCCTAATTTGCCCATGTGCCTCATTGTAGCGTTCCTCTGCCCTTGTCCTGGGATTTCTCACTGGGGTCAGTAGCCATGACAGGTTGGGGTAACCAGAGTCACCTGCAAATATGGAGGGACAACTGTTAGACACACACTAACCCGCAGGGACAACCTCATACCCAGACACCTATTCACACTGGTTAGGGTCCTTGTCCTCACCTATTAGCCACACACGTTCCTCTGGAGTTGCCCCATCACATAAGGGATGCTGCTATTCCTCAAAATGTAAGCGTCATGCACAGAGCCTGGATACTTGGCATTCACATGGGAGATGTACTGGTCTACCAAACACACCATCTGCACATTCATCGAATGGTAGCTCTTCCGGTTTTTGTACACCCGTTCACTCCTGAGGGGGGTACCAAGGCCACATGTGTCCCATCAATGGCACCAATGATTTTGGGGATATGCCCCAGGGCATAGAAGTCACCTTTCACTGTGGGCAAATCCTCCACCTGAGGGAACACGATGTAGCTGCGCATGTGTTTCAGCAGGGCAGACAACACTCTGCACAACACGTTAGAGAACATTGGCTGGGACATCCCTGATGCAATGGCCACTGTTGTTTGAAAGGAACCACTGGCCAGGAAATGGAGTACTGCCAGGACCTGCACTAGAGGGGGTATTCCTGTGGGATGGTGGATAGCTGACATCAGGTCTGGCTCCAACTGGGCACACAGTTCATGGATTGTTGCACGATCAAGTCTGTAGGTGACTATTATGTGTCTCTCTTCCATTGTCGACAGGTCCACCAGCAGTCTGTACACCGGAGGATGCGGCCATTTCATCACCTGCCCTAGCAGACGTGCCCTATGGACGAGAACAGCGAGCAGAAAGTCAGCCAAAACTGAGGTATCACAAAATGTAATTTGCACACATTTATTAATCCGCAATGTGCCTGTAACTTTGTGTATTCAAGGCCTCAATTGGTGTGACGCAGTTAATATTAATGCCATATGGCCCCCTGAAATGGCGGCTGCCTGACCTGTAAGTGGGACAAGGGGATATGAGGTAACTGCGCTGGCGTTGTACACCGTCGCGGTGGGCGGTCGAAGACCGCGGCGCAATCCAGCATTGGTTAACATTGGACCCTATGGGTCCAAGGAGCCAATGACGATCTACGCCGGTGGTGACGGTACGCACTGCCACAGACGTGACCACCATTTTCTGTCTGTTCACTCACTTGGTACCTGACCTTCAACAGGAGAGGACCTACACTGCAAGTGCTTCTGTGACCTGTGTCTGGAAGCAACAATGGCTCATGTGTCTGGGGAAAGGGCCCCTGCCTTCACTTCGGAGGATTTGGAGAAACTGGTGGATGGGGTCCTCCCCCAGTACACACAACTGTACGGTCACCAGACAAACAGGTGAGTTCACTGTGAGCATGCTGCATGGGCAATGCCTGTTTGGAGTGGTGTGGATGGAAGATAAATGGGGAGGGCTGAGGCCTTCATGTGCGGACGGTGAGTGTATGTGCGTCAGGGCAAGGGTGGGAACGTGGGCCAATGAGTATGACGGTCCGGACGGGTAATGATTTTCCTTTCCCCCTGTACTATTCCTCTAGGTCAGCGCCCACCAGAAGAAAGCTATTTGGTGTGTCATCGAGTGCATCACAGCAGCCACAAGGGGGTGAGTACACTCTCATTCAGCTGACTCTGCCTGCATTACGAGGTGTCTGGGTGGGTGAGGTGGCCAGTGGGTTTCCCTAGGCCTGGGCAAAGTTTGTAGGCAAGGTCCTTTGTGAGGTAGGCTATATGGCACCCCAACCCCACTAGTGGTTAGTGCCATCTACACCTAGTCAGTCTCCAGTAACTTCCAGGTGTGCAGCAATCGGGCTTTGGCCTTGTACCCCATGAGCATGTGATTAATCTAGAAACTATAAGTGCATGGCATAGTGCAGAGGGCTGCTGTGCCTGTTGTGACCGCCAACGGTAGTGGTGTTGCATGCACTGAACATGTCTTTCTCCTGTCTTCCCCTCCTTTTTTGTGGTCTTCCTGTTCTTGTGTGCAATAGCATCATCAGGCGGAGGAGCATTGGCACCGGAGCAGGAGGGAGCTGCATCCCACTTGGCCCTGGAGGGCGAAACAACGGAGTCTGAAGCCACCAGTGGGACGGAGGGCGAGGAGAGCTCCACAGCGGGGACAGGAGCAGAGACCAGTGACAGTGACTCCTCCTCTGATGGGAGCTCCCTTGCAGTGGCGGGCACCTCTGTGCCCACTGCATCAACAGGTGCAGCCACCACCCCCCCTACCAGCACCGCCCTCCCAGCAGCCCCTCAGCATGTGTACCGTGCCCGCTCACCCATGAGGGTGGGCATCTCCTTCGCCCCAGGCACTTCAGGCCCTGCCCCAGTCAGCCCTGCTGCCCTCAGTGAGGAGGCTATTGACCTCCTGAGATCCCTCACTGTTGGGCATTCTACCATTCTGAATGCCATCTAGGGTGTTGAGAGGCATTTGCAACAAACAAATGCATACCTGGAGGGCATTCATTCTGGCCAGGCAGCCCAACAGAGAGCATTTCAGGCTCTGGCCTCAGCACTGATGGCAGCCATTGTCCCTGTATCCAGCCTCCCCCCTCCAACTTCCTCCACCCAGACCCAATCCCCTGTACCTCTGCCTATCCCAAGCACACCATTAGACCAGCGTGCACACACATCAACACACAAGAGTGGCTCAGGCAAACATAAGCACCACACATCTCACAGGCACTCACACAAGCATCATACCTATGCACACATACCAACATCCACTGCCTCCACTGTGTCCCCCTCCTCCACGTCTCCCTCCTCCCTCCTTGTCTCGTCTCCACTCACACCTGCATGCACTACATCCTCAGCCACTACCTCCATCACCAGCACGCCCCTCACCACACACCGCTCATGTGCACTCACCACCCCCACTACCATTCACACATCCCCAGTTTCCTCTACCAGTGTGTCTGTGAGCCCTCCTCCCAAAGTACACAAACGCAGGCACACACCCAACCAACAGCCATCCACCTCACAACAGCCTCCAGCCCATGCACCTTCACCCAAATTCAGCAGACGTACACCTCCTACAACCACTACCTCTACCTCCACTCCCAAACCCCCTGCATCTAGCAGTGTGTCTAAAAAACTTTTCCTGGTTAACATTGACCTCTTCCCTACACCTTCCCCACCCCCGTCCTTCCCCTAGGGCCAGGCTTTCCAAGTCCCAGCCCAGCACCTCAGCCACCACATCCCCAGGCACAGTGGTGCCAGCAACTGCAGGGTCATGGAGTGCACCAACCATCAGGGCTGCCAGTGTGCCACGGAGCGAGGGCAAGGACATTCCGCCACCTGCCAAGGTGAAAAAGATGCCCACATCCCGGAGGGGGAAGCGGAAAACACCTGCCACCAAGGGGTCAGGGAAAACGAAAGCGGATAGTGGCAAGACAGCTGCGCCACCATCAAAGGTGGGTTAGGGCCAAAAACTGAAGGGCAGGTCAGGAGAGGGCATGGTGGCACCGACTGAGGGACCAGTGTCACACATTCTGTCCACATCGACGCCAACCTGTATGGCGGAGAACACCACCACCTGCACCGCCACAGACCCCGCTGACACCACTGGCGCCACAGACCCCGCAGCCAGCACCGCCACCACAGACCATGCAGCCAGCACCGCAGACACAGAACCCGCAGCAAGCACTGCCGCCACAGACCCCGCAGCCAGCACCGCCGCCACAGACCCCGCCGCAAGCACCGCTGCGACTGACACCGCCACAAGCACTGCCAGTGGCCCTACGGCATCCTCAGACAGTGGCACTACCGCAGACATGGCTACCATCCCCAGTGGTCAGTCGTCCAAGGCTGGTGGTGAGTTCCAGGACCCTGGGCAACTTCCATGAAGCATCATTGTCATCACAGTTGTCACCTGCATATGGAATGCGAAGCCGCAGCAGTGTGGGGTATGTCTCTGCCTCCATGGCGTATCATGCTACCTGTACCTCAGCAATCTCATGGCACACACACCCAGGCGAGTGTATTGTTCTGGCCACACTGCACGTGGAGCACTCTGGGTACCAAGCCCCCTCCAGAACCAGTGGAGTATCACATCCACTATCTCAGTCCTTGGCAGGATGAAGCACTCAAGGCACCAAGCCCCCTCCAGAACCAATGGAGTATCACATCCACTACCTCAGTCCTTGGCAGCATGAAGCAC
Organism: Pleurodeles waltl; assembly: GCF_031143425.1. NCBI lineage: Eukaryota > Metazoa > Chordata > Amphibia > Caudata > Salamandridae > Pleurodeles > Pleurodeles waltl. The sequence goes on along the minus strand of NC_090438.1, from coordinate 844,923,997 downwards.
TCTGGGCACCAAGCCCCCTCCAGAACCAGTGTAGTATCACATCCACTACCTCAATCCTTGGCAGGATGAAGCACTCAAGGCACCATGCCCCCTCCAGAACCAGTGGAGTATCACATCCACTACCTCAGTCCTTGGCAGGATGAAGCACTCAAGGCAACATGCCTCCTCCAGAACCAGTGGAGTGTCACATCCACTACCTCAGTCCTTGGCAGGATGAAGCACTCAAGGCACCATGCCCCCTCCAGAACCAGTGGAGTATCACATCCACTACCTCAGTCCTTGGCAGGATGAAGCACTCTGGGCACCAAGCCCCCTCCAGAACCAGTGGAGTATCACATCCACTACCTCAGTCTTTGGCAGGATGAAGCACTCAAGGCACCATGCCCCCTCCAGAACCAGTGGAGGCTGTTATCCACTAGAGAGACTGTGGCTTTGCCGTCCCCAAGATGCAGCAGTGGGCAACCCACCCACTAGAGAGACTTGAGAGACTGTGGCTTTGCACTCCCCAGGATAAAGCAGTGGGCAAACCACCCACTGGAAGACTTGAGAGACTGTGGCTTTGCACTCCCCAGGACCAATCTGTGGGCATGGAGCCCCCTCGTGGAGCAGTGGCGTTGTGCATTCATCTGGCTGAGGTGCCCCCCCTCCCACTCCCTCTGAGGTGCCTGTATATTTTCTATGTTATGCCCCTCCAGTGTTCTCTCCATTTGGAGTCAGGTATCTAGTGTGGGCCACACCCATGCATTTTGGGCCCAGTGGTCCACGGTCAATAATTGGTGCACTATCCAGACTTGTGTAGTTGGTGTACATAATTGTATATACTGGATTTTGCATTTTGATAATGATATTTCACATGATTACATTTGTTCAAATTATTTCCTTTTGTCCTTGCGTTCTTCCAAGGGGGTGGGGTGGTGTATATGTAATGTTGGTGCATGTGTTTGTGTGTATGGTGTTGTGGGTGAGGGTGGGGGTGGGGGTGTTACATGTGTGTGTCACTCTCTTTTCCCTCCCCCTCCCCTGTGTTGTAGGTGCAGTACTCAGAGTGGTTGTCGCCGCCGTCGTTGGAGCTTCTGATAGAGGAGCAGGAAGACCATCACAAGCAGTATCTGCAATTCGGGCTCCATGGCGTCCTGGTTCCTCATGGGGCGTTGGTTCCACCCCAGAAAAGGTGGCAGATAGGCTTGTTGTGATAGAGTGGGCGGTACATTGTCTCCCGCCTGTCTGTTGGCAGTGTCCGCCGTGTTGTTTATTTGTACCGCCGTGGCGGTCGGAGTGTTAAAGTGGCTGTCAATGTTGGCGGTTTCCGCCACGGTCGTAATCCCATTTTTTTTCCGCCGGCCTGTTGGCGGTATTACCGCCGCTTTAACACTGACCACCAGGGTTGTAATGAGGGCCTAAATGTACTTCCCCAGGACTTGAACAATGAGATCACTGACTGAAGAGGAACATGCAACATTTCGATACCTGAAGAGCCGGATGATGAAGACGTCATACAGTGGACCAATCCGTGAAATGAGAAAGAAGAAATATTAGAACTCATAGATTTGAAAAATTAATATTTTAGGTTAGAGTCATATCTGCTGATTGACTGACCAATTGTGGAATTAAGTGGATTGACTGAAAAACTCTAACAAAAAGTTGTGACAAGGGGCTAAAAACTAGAGATGCGAGGGGAGAATTGATGACGTCAGGAGATGCGGTTTGAGATTCTGTTGTTGGGCTCATACTCTTGAGAGCCTGATGGGTTGCTGATCTATTGATGACCTGAAGAAGAAGACTGACTTTGTTGATCCATTCTGTGGACAGGTAGATATGATAATGTGACTGATTAACTTTGTGCCTTTTCCTTTAGGTACCAACTGCGCTATTTTTATAGTTTCCCTTCTAGCTAGATGTTTTTCCAAATTCATATTTTCCTAAATTGTTTTACATGAAGTCCCACATGCTGATGCTAATCTGAGTTAGGAAGATTTCTTTACTGGGTGACATTGACAGTGACAAATGATTGATGAACTGCTTGCTGAACTCTGCTATTAATGCCGGTGTGTTCATCTTTATTGGCTTATGTTGAAGCATTCAAGCATATGTTTTCTCAAGTTCTGATTAAATTATGTTATTGATGGTCATTAATGAACTAATTCTGTGTGGATTGAATAGATTTTGACCTAACTTGATGATTTAGCATTGTAACCAATAGGGAAATAAAATTGATAAAACGCATAACTGAGTTGTGGTTATTCATAAAATGTTGATATATTGTCTTATCCTTAATGATTCTCTTAGTGGTTGAGGATTGATTACATTGATAATTGATGTTCACCGATTACTACATAGCTAGGATACTCCATGTGATCCAAAAGGTTCATCGGCCTATACGCGTCCCCTTGTAAGTTTACTTACTAAGGTACAGGCACGCTAGCAGTTTTTGGTAGCAGCTTGATGGTTAGTTTCCTTGGAGAACTATTTATGTGGTGAGTATTGGTTGTGGTGGTAGTTTAAGTTAGGGTTAGTTGTTCATTTTTATGAGGTTTGAATTTTGTTTTTCTGAAATGGCAATTGTAGCAGAGATGATGGCCCCTTAGACCCAGAAATGACTTTCCCAGATCCTGGGTCCCGCTAGTAGAGTTGGGTATGTTCTTAGCGTTCTTGTGATAGTATGAAAGTGGTAGGTTGCGCTTGCAAAAGCTTGTGCAAATCGCAGGTGAATTGTGAAGTATGAGAGGTAGAGTAGGGAGTTTGCATACTCCAGTTAAGGTTCAGTAGTGCATGCTCCGCAGTATGAGAGTAGGGAAGTCATCGAACTTCATATGTGAGTGACACATTGTGCTCAAAAGAATTGTCCACATGGTTGTTGGTGATGTATGGACCCTGCGTGGTCTAGGACTCCAGAGTATATTGTAAGTGTAGAAGACACTTGGTTATATGTTGTAATCTGTCTGGTTTAGTAGGTTTATTGGGCGTGGTCAACAAGTCGGTATGTGAGATAAGCAGGTTTCGACTGAGATTTGGCAAATCCTATGTGCACCAGGACAAACCCATTGATCTGTTGCAACTGAAATTTGCAGGGCGAATTTTGCTTGCGAATGTGGGAGACTGAGAAAGAGGAATAGCTGCATGAGCGATAGTGCCATCAGTGAAAATCCGTAAGGTCTCTGAAGCGATTCTGTACCTTCCTGTAGTAAACCAGCTGATTTGTTTTGGTTATTGGGTTTTGGTTAGTGCTCACAATAATTTTGCATTAGTTTCGTGTGAGTTAAAGTTTAGGAAGACAAGCCGCAAGACTTTGTCAGCCGCAGTGTGTGAGTGTGACGTCAGAGTGAGCCTCGCTGGGATAGGTTGGTAATAAGAAGAGTCACGAGCGGATTGGCAGCCATCTGTAAGAGGCAATTGGTTGAGTAAGCGGGTGAAAGGAATCTTGGGAATGAAAAGCCATTTCCTTATTGAATCAAATACACAAAAGATAGAGAAAATGAAGTTTTTCAAAGCGTTCAGAAGTGCCTTGAAGGGTGATTCTTACATCAAGACGACTGTGGGGGAGCCGACCCCACCGGATAATTCTCTGGCATATATTGTGATGGAGGAGCGAGGTGTTGCGCCATGTCTTTGGTTGATGCAGTGGTGCAAGTTGACAGAGAAACAGGGAGCTTTAGCGTTTCCAGAGCATGGAATGTTTCATTTAAGAATTTTGGATCAGTTGCGAATGATATTATATGAGACAAAGCCATTACCGAGACCAGCACAGTTCGAGGCTTTAGCGGTTTGGGAGCTTGTAGACAGACAACAGCAAGAGAGGAAGTTTCTGAGGAGAATAAGAAAGGTAGAAAAGTCCTTGGCAGAAGCACGGTGGGATTGGGAACAGAAAAAGTGGAGAACGGAGGCGTTACAGGGTGTTAAGTTGTTTCCTGTTATCACAGAGGAAGATGAGTCAGCAAAGGAAGATGCTGACAAGAGTAGTAAGAGTTCCGGGACTAAGAAGAAGAAAAAGACCTGTGTAGAAGAAGAAGAAGAAGATGTTGAGGATCTTATCACACAATTGTTGAGGGACCGACCTCTGCCATATGTGGCACATGTAGGGGGTCCAAGTACTAGCTCTTCCCCAAATGCTCCAGCTCAAATGACAGGACAGTGGGACCAGTGCAGGCAGATAATGGACAAGAACAAGGGGTAGTACAGAGTACTCCTAACGCAGTGACTACTTCGGTGGTTCAAGCGCAGATGCACCCACCGTTGATACAGAGAATTAATTCAGATGTACCAGTTCCTGAGACAACTTTGAACTAAGTGGTGCCATCCGAGCAAGTGCTTCCGAGGCCAATGCTAGTTCAGACTGAGCCGACTCCAATGTTGTTGCCTTAGGCACAGTCCCAGGGTTTGCTGAAGTTTACGCCAATGACAGAGACACAGTCAGATGTGACACCAGTAATGAATCAGAACATGGGAGTAATCCTTCTGCAAAATGCAGATGTCAGCTTAGCACCAGATGCAATATCGCTACTGATTACTGTTGGTCCAGCGGTACCTTTATTTGCACAAAAGAAACCAAATGCAGGAGAACAGGGTGAAATGTCACAAAGTCTCCTGAGGAGGGGAGTGAGTGATCAGGTGCAGGTGGTATCGTCTATGGGTCAGACCTTCGATGGATCTAGACCTTTAATGGATCTTAGTCCATTTGTTGCGTTTCCAGATGAGTAAATGGCCAGAGTATAAGTCAGAGTTTGAAGCTCTTGACACCGCAAACTCCAGGTGCTGTGGTATAACTGGTGCCAATGCCAAATGCAAGTAATATCTCATTACAGGGACTGACAGCACAGCAATTGAGTGAGTGGTTGGATAGTTTGAATACTCCTCGAAATACATACAAGGGTGAAGAGCAGATAAATTGTGTAAGAATAGATACAGAAATAATGGAGCTAATTGAGGAAATGATGGGAGTGAACAGGTTAGAATCCTACATTGAAGAAGAGCTGAGGTATTTGTGCCCAAGAATTACAAGGGAAGTGAGTAAGATACATCAGAAATTAGCAGATTTGGAGAAAAACATGACAGAAATTGAGAGAACAAAACATTTGAAACGAACTTACAGGTTAGATTTTGAGGCAAAGGATTTTGAGCACATGAGGTCAGCAGGGATGAAAGCGCTCCTAAAAGAGTTATTGCAGAGTGTGCAGATTTGGGGAGCATTAGAGAAGTGAGAAGGCAGATGGGCAAAGAAGAAGGATAAACGGAAACAAGAGTTACAAGAAGGGTCTGAGGATGTTCAGAAAGAAAAGTATCCAGTAAACATTTTACCGATGAGGGAAATTCCAGGAGGGCAATTTGTTTATGTTCCATGGCATAGGAGTGATATACTGTCATTCACAAATGATTACACAAAATTGAGAGAGAAACCGGTTGAGTGGGACCAGCAGACCAATAGATTTGTGAAGCTTTCTAAATGTCTGTGGGAAGACTTGAATACCTTGTTGGAAATAGTGGCTCCAGCTGATTTGTGGGTTGAGTGCAAGAGAGCAGTGGATTGGCCGACGAGTGAACCAGAAAGGGATAGAGTTACAGGTGCACCATGACCTGAAGTGATGAAACATTATTATAAGTTGATTGAGTTCCTGAAGACGAGAATTTCTCCTAAAAATATTGATTGGCAGAGAAATGACAAGACAGTGCAAGAAACTAAAGAGTCGATACATGCCTACTATGAGAAATTGCATAAAAGCATTCAAAGAGTACAGTGGCAAGGAAGCAATTGAGCCGAAAGACATTTTGCACTTTGTGTTCAGGTTCGTCGAAGGATTGAGACCTGAAATAGGGCAGATGGTTAAGAGTCATTTGATTTGCTGGCAAGCGAAGCCGATTGATGAGGTGTTGCAGTATGCAAAATACTGTAGTGATGAGATTGAGTTGAAGCAGAAGAAGCTTTGGTGATGCAAATTAAGGCAGCTCAAAAAGGAGTGCAAGGAGCATTAGTACAACAAATGCCACAGCAGCAGGGAACTGTCATGTTCCAACCTCAGATGAGAGGTAGAGGTCGTGGAGTCAACATGACTCGTGGTCCGGATTTGAGTACTGTAGTGGTCCAGAATGATATGCAAGGGATGAAAAAGATGTTACCGTGTCATCTGTGCAGAAACGTGAGACACTGGAAGCGGGCTACCTGTGTGCACAAATTTGGCTGAGCTGGATGGGAGTACTACTTTCAGCCTGCACACGTGCACACACTTGTGCATATGGTTTCACCTGCAGCCAACCCCAGCAGTGAAGCAGCAGGCCTTGTTTTGAAATGCAGACACTGGTGGCTAGCACTCTCAATCCATGTTATGGTGTACAGTGAGTCTGACTCAGTTAGAGAGACTCACTCATAGCAAAACTCAAAAACCAGGTAGTCCAAGCGCAAACAATTCAGGGGGTTTAATTGGTTGTAGTCCATTTGCTTGCACACACATAAAGATGTCAATTCTGTCAAATGCCTTTTATGCCTTTTTCGAAATCCAAGGATAGGACCGAGAAGAGAAATGCAGTCCAAATGACTGTCATTGACATTTATATTTCTTTCTATAATGTCAAATATGAGTCTGCCTCTAACAAATCTTGACTTTGGAGGATACATTTTCATAGCCTGTTCCCTGGTCCTTCCTTGATAGCTGCACAAATCTTCACATGACAATTGTACAGTGGTCAATACATCAAAGATAGCATTGATTCAGACAAGGACTGAGTGACAATGATCCTAGAATAATATTTCAGGTCATCTTGGAGGGGCAGAGGTGTCTTGCCAAATGTTCAGCAAATGTTTTATAGGCAATCACTACACCACTATGACATGATGCCTTAGGGCAGTGGTTCCTAACCGTTTGACTTCTGTGGACTCCTACTTTATCAATGGAACCTGTTGACCTCCACTGAATCATTGTTGGAATCTGGGGACTCCCCCACTGAGTCATTACTGAAGGCTGGAGACCTAATCTGTTAATTTTACTTAATTTTCTAAGCAGTCATGGACCCCATGAGGAGGCTTTGCAGAACCCCAAGGGTCCCCAGACCACAGGGATGTGAACCACTGCCTGAGGGGATTTCAAAACCTATATTTGTGTCTTCACTTATGACCAGATCTGTCATTCCTATTCACACAGCAAGGATGTGCATTTGCACACTGAGTGGTCAGTGAATGAGAATTACATTTGAAATGTGATCTTCATATTAATAGGCCACATCTGAAATTGTCAATTTGCAGGTGCTACACAATTATCTGCCTAATGAATATTAATTAGGCAGGTTGCAATTTTCAACCCACTGTCATTGGTTGACAATGCATCGATGGAGGCTTGATAGGCATGCCATATCTCACTCCATGTCTATTAAAGGCACAAACACTGATTTAAAAATAAATTCTATTTGAGAAGACATTGGGTTAACAAGCTTTTATTCCTTGAGAGGCCACACCATGATGTGAAGGAGAAAGAGTTCCTTGCAAATCAGTTAGCCCCACAACTTGGGGCTCGATAACTTATCAATGGTTTGAGAGTGCAGTTATGGTCACAAACTATTGAAAAATTATCTTCTGTAGGAGGCTGGCCCTCTATGTAGTGTGTAAAGCTAGGCACGCTGTGCAGGGAGTCCAGGCAATCACATGTTGGTTGACAGGATCACTTAATGCTCTAGTTTTTAAGGTAGCTTTGTCGAGCAGTTAGGCCAATCTCAGAGAAGTGCAAAAGCATTTGTTATACTCACAGTATCAATCATGCAACTCAGACATTCAAGGGAATAACTGGAGACCATTTTATGAAAATACTTCAAATGTTTATATAATTTTTAAGACCAGGATTATCAAAATTGGTTATGTACTTTTTGAGATATGGATTTTTGAAATGTAATCAAAATAGTCTTTTTGTGTGTAATTACAATCGGAATCGATGGAAAGTCAGCTTAAAAAATACATATAAAATCACACAGTTACTTTACCAAGTTATTCTTTTGCAGGTTGGTCGAGGTCGTTGGTGGGCACACTTTGCCACCTGGAGAAGTTTGGGTGGCTCAGTTCTGGCGGGAGCAGTGGTGAAAGGTCTCTGGCACTGGTACCGGGCCACTGCAGGGGACCACTTGAAAAAGGTCTGTGCAGATAAGTTTATAGCTGGTTCTTTGGGGTCCCTTTGAAGTGTTGAGGTTGCAAGGGGTGAGGGACCCTTAGTCAGGCAACAGCAGGGTTTTCATTGCAGGACACTGTGCAGCTGGATGCAGAGCGAATCGGTGAGCCAGGAGCTATGCACAAAGATGCCCTTTGGAGCTGGAGCTAAGTCGGTTCAAGGGTCGGTTGCAGGACAACGGGGGCACCCTGGTGTGAGGTCCAGGGTGTTCCTGAAGTCCCTTGACTGGGGCTTCCTCCTGGTCATTTTTCAGCCCTGAGCAGGCTGTTTTTTCTGATGTCCGACATCAGCTGGCCAATACCCAGAGTATTGGTACGGTTTGAGCACTGGAGGGTGCAGTACCACCAAACCTGGCACACTTTCAGGGTTTGTCCTCATGGTTGTCAAAGTGTTATCTGGTCCAGCTGTGACTTCTGGTTCGGGAGTTGCAGGTGGTCAGTAAAGTGATCCTCACTGCTTTGCTGGTTTCTTCTTGTTGCAGAGTGGTACCTCCACTGTGGAGGGAGTTATTGGGCGATTTTCAAAGCCTGGAGGTCTTATGGAGTTATTTAGTTTTTCCAGCTGTTCAGCAGCTCCTCAGTGGCAATTATCTGGTCCTGGCTGCCGCAGGCAGGGTTTGGTGCATTTTCTTTGTGCAGCAGTTCAACCGTTCTCGTGCCTTGGATCTTCTTGGTGCTGGTCTTCTTTTGCCCATTGAATCTGATTACCTTCTCTAGGGATGCCCACTAAATACTGAATTTCGTGGGCATTTTAGGGAGAACCTGGTAGTGTCCAATGGGACACCTACCTTTGGGTGGCTACAACCACTATAGTGACCACTTCCTGTGGGAAGGGTCACTTTCCTATCCCTGATTATCCACTTTCCTTCTTTCTAAGATGAAGGAAAATGAATTGGAGTGCCCACCTCGTAGGCAACATCTTAGGGGTGGTGTATACCAGGTAGGGCCGCTCCTCCTACCCTTTGTGTAGTTTCTCACCTTTGTTCCCACCAAATGAGGGGGCTTCTAAGGGGGTTGTCCATGTGCTGCTAGCAGCAGGCCTGGGGGTCGAATTTCAAAGGCGGTAAGCCCTTTGAAGCTCACCGCCAGGGCAGTGCACATTCCTGAGGGAGGGGGGTGTTAGCACCTCTGCCCAGGAAGGAAATTATTCTTCAAACCAGAGAGACTGTTCTGTCTCCCAAGGTTTGTAGATTGGGTGTCTGGAGGTGCAACCATGCCAGGGTACTTAGCTTTTGCAGGGAGCACCTCTATGGTGACCCCTGGGTACTTTTTATAATAAATCCAACACTGGCACCAGTGTGGATTTATCATTCTGAGTGTTTTGATACCAAACAACCCAAGGTTCAGAGTGGCCATCATGTAGCTGGGAAACTTGTGTTGACCAGTGTCCAGCACATGTATACAAATGGCTGCTCCGTCACTCACTATGTCCCAGGTTTGACAAAGACACAGTGGGGGCATATTGCTCATGCAGCTATGCCCTCACATATAATACGGTGCACTCTGCCTTTGCGCTGGAAGGCCTGCCAGAGGGGTGTCTTATTTATAGTATATGTAGTGTAAGGTGGACAGGCACACAGGCAGTGTGCTGTGTCGACTTTGTGTTTTAGGTTTGCACCAGTACACCCAGCTTCAAAGGCAGTGCTGGGGCATCTGGATGCATGGCCCTAGAGGGTAGCACAATCAGTGCTGATGCCCTCAGGGGCCTACCAATAGTACCCCATGCCCTGGGTACCTAAGTACCTTTTACTAGGGACTTATAGTGGTAGGTAAAGGTGTATCCAATTGTGCCAATGCATCACAACAGTTTTTGGGAAAGAGCTCAGGCCCAGGGAAGGGGCTCTGGGTACTACAATTTCTAGGCTAAATCATACATCAGGTAAAAAGTGTGGGCTAACCATGTCAAAAAGAGGCCTCTTCTCACATTTTCCAAATCAGAAATAGAAAGGGAATACTTCTTTCAGGCCTTTTCCTATTTGTGATTCGAAAAGGATTGCAAAATCCCTTTTAAAAGTCAGAAACAACTTGTTGATTGGTGAAATGTCTTTTGTAAGTAATTATGAAAATTGCAGTGTTGGGTGTCTGGAGCTTTGTAATTCTAGCCCCAAGTTCTGGTTGCATGGACTTTTGTTTCTGTTTTCATTTACTTGAGTAGGTAAGAGAGGAAGATGTTTTCACAATAGACCTCCTATGTATCAGATGTGAAGAACTTAACATATAAATCCTTTCAAACATGGCAACCTTTTTTGTTTCAAATTTTAACAGCTAATCCTCTGAAAGCCAATGTTGCTGTCTCACCAAAAGATTAAATTTATACATTATTTTTAGCATTATTTCTTATTTTATTATTTACAAAATGTTGTCCAATAATTGTTTTCATAGTGGGTGAGCCTGCTAGCATTATATCCAGGCCTGACCTGCACACATCTACCTCAGTTGGAAAGGTATCATTGTAGGGTTGATGAAGGGCTGGGATGCAGCCTGAGTAATTACCAGTAGCTAAGATTAATTCAAGCATTCAAATATCACTTTTTTGTATACTTCTGTGTGTTGCCCTATGGACGTGGGTCCTGTGCACATTCTGTCAGTGGATCCAAGCTATACCCAACTAATGAGCCCTAATTGGACCAGGTTTGGGTTGCTTGTGTTCTGCTCCAGGGAAAACTTGTCCTGGCAGTTCAGGTTGAATTAAGAACAGTTATGTAATTCTGGATGTCCCTATAAGGCTGTGGCCCTCATTACAACCCTGGCGGTCGGTGTTAAAGCGGTGGTAATAGAATCACGACCATGGCGGAAACCGCCAACACAGACAGTCACTTCAACACTCCTACTGCCACGACGGTAGAAACAAACACTGCAGCGGTAACCGCCAACAGACTGGCGGGAGACAATGTACCGCCCACTGTATTACAAGGCACCAAAATGCCACCTTTTCCGGGGTTGTACCAACGCCATCAAAAGCACGGCGGAAACAGGACTTGGAACGGAAACCACTCACCTCTCTACACCCAACAAGGAACCAGGACGCCATGGAGCCCGAGTTACAGGTGCTACCAATGTTGGTTTACCTCCTCTTCTACCAGGAGCAGCAAAGACGGCGGCGACAACCACAGTGAGTACTGCACCTAGTACACAGGGGAGGGGAGGAGGAAAAAGAGAGTGACACACTCACGCAACACGCAACACGCAACACCCCCACCCTCACCCACAACACCATGCACACAAATACATGCCGCAACATTACATATACACCCCGCAACCCTCTGGAAGAAAGCAAGGACAAAAGGAAATGATTGTAACAAGTGTAATCATCTAAAAATCAGATATGGAAACAGGTCTGTAACAGATCAGTATACAAATATGTACAGCAACTACACAAGTCCAGATAGTGTTCCATTCATTGTCCGTGGACCAGTGGTCTCAAAATGCATGGGCGAAGCCCGCACATGATACCTGCCTCTAAACGGAGAGAACACTGCTGGGACATCAGGTCAAAAAAAAAGGCCCCTCAGGGGAAAGGGGAGGGGGGGCACCTCAACCAGATGAAGGGACAACGCCACTGCTCCACAAGGGGGCTCCATGCACACTGATTGGTCCTGGGGAGTGCAAAGCCACAGTCTCACAAGTCTCTCAAGTGGGTGGTTTGCCCACTGTTTGGTCCTGGGGAGTGCAAAGCCACAGTATCACAAGTCTCTCAAGTGGGTGGTTTGCCCACTGATTGGTCCTGTGGAGTGCAAAGCCACAGTCTCAAAAGTCTCTCAAGTGGGTGGGTTGCCCACTGTTTGGTCCTGGGGAGTGCAAAGCCACGGTCTCTCTAGTGGATCCTTTTCTCCACTGGTTCTGGAGGGGGCTTTGTGCCCAGAGTGCTTCATCCTGCCAAGGACAGGGGTAGTGGATGCTGTTCTCCACTGGTTTTGGAGGGTGCTTTGTGCCCAGAGTGCTTCATCCTGCCAAGGACTGGGCTAGTGGATGCTGTTCTCCACTGATTCTGGAGGGGGCTTAGTGCCCAGAGTGCTTCACATGGTGTGTGGCAGTTCCCATTCCCGCACCTGGGTGTCAGAGCCACGAGATTTCCTGGGAACCGGTAGCATGATACTCCGTGGAGGCAGAGACATACTCTACCCTGCGGCGACTCAGCCTGCCAACTGCTGGTACTGCCAGTGCTGGTTGTGGTGACTCATGTACACTGTGCAGGGTCCCGGACGTCTCCTGCAGCCTCGGACGACTGCTCACTGGGGATGATGTCCAAGTCGGCTGTGGTGGCACAGTCTGAGTACGTCACAGGGCAGGTGGCGGTGGTTGCGGCGGTGTCAGCGGCAGACATGCTGGCGGTGGTGCATGTGGAGGGAGACACCAGTACGTCTCCTGCAGCCTCGGATGGCTGCCCACTGGGGATGATGCTAGGGACTGGAGCAAATGCATCAGACATGCAGGTGGGCGTGCAGGTGGCGGTGCAGGTGGCGGTGCAGGTGGCGGTGCAGGTGGCAGTGGTTGCGGAGGTGTCCACCGTAGTACAGGTTGCTGTTCTGACCTGCAGAAGTGGTGTCAGCAGTCCCTCACCCTGAGCCTCCGTGCCCTGAGCTGACTTCCCTTTGGCCTTATGTCCCTTCCCCGCCTTGGAATTCGCTGCTGGGCCCTGGTCACTGTCCTCTTTTGTCTTGGAGGAGGCCTTTGCTGCTTGGTTGGTGCGGCTTGTCCTTACGGTATGTTGTCCCCTTCTTCACCTTGGCAGTTGGCGGAATAGGGTGATCCTTGGCCTCATTTGGTGGTGCACTGGCAGCCCTGATGGGTGCTGCCCGCGATGTTGCAGGACTTGCAGGGACCACAGTGCTGGAGGATTTCATGGCTGAGGCAATGGGTTGGGATCTGGACATCCTGGCCATGGGGGGTGAGGTGTAGGGAAGAGGTCAAAGTTAGCGAGGAAAAGTTTTTTAGACACACTGGGACGGGAAGATGGAGGAGGATTGGGAGTGGAGGAAGAGGTAGTGGTTGTAGGAGGTGTACGTCTGCTGAATTTGGGTAAGGGTCCAAGGGCTGGAAGCTGTTGTGAGGTGGATGGCTGTTGAGTGGATGTGTGCCTGCATTTGTGTAGTTTGGAAGCAGGGCTCACAGACACACTGGGAGAGGACACAGGGGACGTGTGAATGGTCGTGGGGGTGGTGATTGCACGTGAGCGGTGTGTGGTGATGGGCATGCTGGAGATGGAGGTAGAGGCTGAGGATGTAGTGCATGCAGGTGTGAGTTGAGATGAGACTGGGAGGGAGGAGGAGGACGTGGAGGAGGGGGACACAGTGGAGGCAGTGGATGTTGGCATGTCTGCATGGGGATGGTGCTTGTGTGAGTGCCTGTGGGATGTGTGGTGTTTATGTTTGCCATGTCCACTCTTGTGTGTTGATGAGTGTGCATGATGGTCTGATGGTGTGCTTGGTATAGGCTGAGGTACAGGGGGTTGGGTCTGGATAGTGGAAGTTGGAGGGGGAGGCTGGACACAGGGACAATGGCTGCCATCAGTGTTGATGCCAGAGCTTGAATTGCTCTCTGTTGTTTGCTGCAAATGCCTCTCGACACCGTGGATGGCATTTAAAATGGTTGATTGCCCAACAGTGAGGGATCTCAGGAGGTCAATAGCCTCCTCACTGAGGGCAGCAGGGCTACTGGGGCAGGGCCTGAGGTGCCTGGGGCGAAGGAGATGCCCACCCTCCTGGGTGAGCGTCCATAGGAAACTCGATGAGGGGCTGCTGGGAGGGTGGTGCTGGTAGGGGGTGGCAGCTGCACCTGTTGTTGCGGTGGGCACAGAGGTGCCCGCCACTGCAAGGGAGCTCCCATCAGAGGAGGAGTCGGTGTCGCTGGTGTCTCCTCTTGTCCCCGTAGTGGAGCTCCCCTCGCCCTCCGTCCCACTGGTGCCTTCAGACTCGGTACATTCACCCTCCAGGGCCATGTGGGTTGCAGCTTCCTCCTGCTCCGGTGCCACTGCTCCTCTGCCAGATGATGCTAATGCACACAAGGACAGGGTGACAAAACAAAAAGGGGGGGAAGACAGAGGAGAGACATGGTCAATGCCTGCAACAACACCACCATTGGCGGACACAACACACAGGGAACAGCCCTATGCACTAGGCCATGCACTAACAGTTCAGGGGAAAATCACATGCCCATGGTGGACTGTGCCTATACCCATTTGATGCACACCTGGAACCCACAGGAGCCTGACTAGGTGTAGAGGGCCACTACTACTTTTGGGGTTGGACTAGCACTGAGCATGCCTAACAATGGATCCACCCTGGCACACTTACACTGCCCTAGGGGAACCCACAGCCCTCTTCCCACACCCAGAAACCTCATAAAGTGCACAGAGTCGGCTGCATGAGACAGTACTCACCCCCTCGTGGCTGCTGTGATGCCTTCAAGTGCCCATCCAACTCCAGATATGCCACCGCCAGGATCCGGTACATCAGGGGGTCATGGTGCGACGGGAACCCCTTCCACGTTGCGAGGCCATCCCCATCTAGGCCTCCGCCGTCTTCTTGGTCCAGCGGCGCAGGTCCTCCCATCTTTTGTGGCAGTGGGTGCTCCGTCTATGGTAGACCCCCAGGGTCCGCACCTCCTTGGCGATAGCACACCAAATACCCTTCTTCTGGTGGGCGCTGACCTAGAGGAAATGTAAAGTAGGAATGGAATTTATTCCCCCATCCGGTTATTCTTACTCATTTGCCTCAACCACCCACCCTGGCCCACAAACACATGCACTGACCATCCTCACATGCTGGCCTCTGCCCACCCCCCCCTGTATCTTCCATCAACACCACTCCATACATTCATGTCCCATCCATCATGCTCACTGTGTACTCACCTGTTTGTCTGGTGGACCGTAGAGTTGAATGTACTGAGGGAGGGCCCCATCCACCAGTTTGTCCAACTCCTCTGCAGTGAAGGCAATGGCCCTTTCCCCAGACACTGTAGCCATTGTCGCTTCCAGACCCAGGTCCCAACAGCACTTTCAGTGTAGGGCCTCTCCTGTTGAAGGTCAGGTATCAAGTGAGTGAACAGATAGAAAATGGCGGTCACGTCCACGGCTGTGCGTATCGTCACCGCCGGCGTACATCGTCATTGGCTACTGGAACCCATAGGGCCCACTGATAACCAATGCTGAATTGCGCCGCGGTCTTCGTCCGCCTACTGCGACGGTGTACAATGCCAGCACAGTTACCTCATTTCCCCTTGTCCCTCCTTACAGGTCAGGCAGTTACCATTTCAGGTGGCCACATGGCAGGCCTACTAACTGCGTCACAGCAGTTTTGTGCAGGAATACGGACATACAGCGCAAAACACCGATTACATCACATTTGTTCTAAACACCCTTGTGAAACCTATGTGGTGTATGACCCTCTGCTCACCCTTCTCCTCCATAGGCCACGTCGGCTGGGGCAGATGATGAGATGGCGTCATCCTCTGGTATACAGACCCGTGGTGGACCTGTTGACAATGGAAGACAGACACATCATCATCACATACAGACTTGATCGTGCCACAATCCATGAACTGTGTGCCCAGTTGGAGCCAGACTTGATGTCAGCTTTCCACCATCCCACAGGAATCCCCCCTCTAGTGCAGGTCCTGTCAGTACTCCATTTCCTGCCCAGTGGGTCCTTTCAAACAACAGTGGCCATGGCATCAGGGATGTCACAGCCAATGTTCTCTAACGTGTTGTCCAGAGTGTTGTCGGCCCTGCTGAAACACATGCGCAGCTACATCGTATTTCCCCAGATGGAGGATTTGCCCACAGTGAAAGGTGACTTCTATGCCCTGGGACATGTCCCCAACATCATTGGTGCCATTGATGGTACACATGTGGCATTTGTCCACCCCACAGAAATGAACAGGAGTACAGAAACCACAAAAGCTACCATTCTATGAATATGCAGATGGTGTGTTTGCCAGACCAGTACATCTCCCATGTGAATGCCAAGA
Organism: Pleurodeles waltl; assembly: GCF_031143425.1. Classification (NCBI taxonomy): domain Eukaryota; kingdom Metazoa; phylum Chordata; class Amphibia; order Caudata; family Salamandridae; genus Pleurodeles; species Pleurodeles waltl. The sequence continues at coordinate 844,907,892 of NC_090438.1, read as the reverse complement.
ATCCTGGCTCAGTGCATGACGCTTACATTTTGAGGAATAGCAGCATCCCTTATGTGATGGGGCAACTCCAGAGGCACCGTGTGTGGCTAATAGGTGAGCCCAAGGTCCCAACACAGATTACATAGGTGTCTGGGTATGATAGAGTCCCTAATGGTTGGTGTATGTCTCACAGTTGTCCCTCTATATTTGCAGGTGACTATGGTTACCCCAGTGAGGAATCCCAGGACAAGGGCAGAGGAACATACAATGAGGCACATGGGTGGACTAGGAGGATAATTGAGCGTACTTTCGGCCTCCTGAAGGTCAGGTTCCGGTGCCTCCATCTGACAGGTGGCTCCCTATACTACTCACCGAAGAAGGTGTGCTAGATCATCGTGGCATGCTGTATGTTGCACAACCTGGCTTTGCGACACCAGGTGCCTTTTCTGCAGGAGGATGGGCCTGATGTTGGTCTTGTGGCAGCTGTGGAGCCTGTGGACAGTGAAGAAGAGGAGGCAGAAGAAGAAGATATTGAGAACCGAAACAACATCATCATGCAATACTTCCAGTGAGACACAGGTAGGAGACTGGCACTGCTCCTATGATACCAGACTACTGTAGGACATTGCATGATTCTGCCTTTTTGCCTCTGTGTATGGACCCTGACAGTTCACTGTGGCTTTCCAATTTACAGATCTGTGTACCACTTTCTGCCTTCTGCTATGTTTACTGCTGCCCAACAACTGTCTAACATTGGTATGTGAAAATGAACATTGACATTGCTATTTTTCAGAAAGTTAGCAATAACACATTTGTGAAAGTACAGACTGACTCCAGATTGATTTGTGATTCAAAGGTGTTTATTTCTGTGCTAATAAGTGAAGGGGGCTATGCAATGGGCTGGGGTGATCGTGGAGGAATGTCCATGGTGGAGTCCAGTCTATTGGCATCACAGGTGCATTGTCCAAGGGGTCATAGGAAGTGGAGTAATGGCAATCGAAGGTGGACAGGGTAACAGAGTGGGACAGAAGGGTGACTATCAGGAGAGTCCTATTTCCTGGCGGGGGTCTTGGCAATGTTCTCTGTCTTGTGCCTGGATTGCAGGGACCATTTGCGGGGTGGTTCTCCTTCTGCAGGGGGTGGGGTGCTGGTGGCCTGTTGGTCCTGTGGCGGGACCTCCTGTCCACTAGCACCAGCGGAGGTGGAGGGCTGTTCATTGTTCAGGCTAGTGTCAGGGGCCCGTTGGTGTGCCACTGTGTCCCTCTTGGTGTTGGCCAAGTTTGCCAGCACCCCTGCAATGGTGACCAGGGTGTTGCTAATGGACTTCAAGTCCTCCCTGATCACCAGGTAGTGTTCCTCCTGCAGCCACTGGGTCTCCTGAAACTTGGCCAGTACTGTGCCCATGGTCTCTTGGGAATGATGGCATGCTCCCATGATGTTGGAGAGTGCCTTGTGGAGAGTGGGTTCCCTGGGCCTGTCCTCCCCTGTCGCACAGCAGTCCTCCCAGCTTCCCTGTTATCCTGTGCATCTGTCCTCTGAACAGTGTGCCCACTGCAATTGACCCCAGGTCCCTGATTGTCTTGGGTTAGTGGATTTGCCTGGGGTCCCTGTAGTGGTGGACACACTGCTGATTGACGTGTCCTGGGTACAGCGGCATGGGCCCGCTGGGTGGGTGCTGTGGTGGTGTTTCCTGAGGGAGGATGTTCTGTGCTTGTTTGCGACAGTGGCAGGGGAACCGACTGTCCCAAGGTCCCTGATGGGCCGGGCTGGTCATCTTGATCCAGGTGTGCAGAGCTACTGTCATCACTGTGGGCCTCTTCTGGGACTGGATATGGCTGGCACCTCCTGTCTGGTGACGTTGGGTAGGGGTCCTGTTGGGGGGTGAATGCATAGTTATTGTATCTGTGTGTGCCCTCTTGTCCAATGTGTGAGTTACCCTCTACTCCTGTGGTTGGCTTGTTGTCTTTGGCCTTGTGTGATTGTTAATTTTGGGGACTGGGTGAGTATCTGTACTGGACATGCTTTGGTGATGGGTGTCCATGCATTGGTGTGACATGCAGGCCTTGGGACTGGGATGTGTGGGTTGAGATAGTGGGGTATCTGTGGGGTGTTGGGGTGATCGGTGTGAGGGTAGGGGTAGGAGTTTGTGATGGCATGCAAGTATGGTGGGGGATATAGTTGTAAAGATATGACTTATCAGAGTCCAGTCCTCCTGCTACTCCTGCAAGGCCCTCAGGATGCATGATTGCCAAGACTTTCTCCTCTCATGTTGTTAGTTGTGGGGGAGGAGGTGGTGGTCCACCGCCAGTCCTCTGTACTGCTACCTGGTGTCTGCATACCACGGAACACACCTTCCCCCGTATGTCGTTCCACCTCTTCCTGATGTCATCCCATGTTCTTGGATGCTGTCCCACTGCGTTGACCCTGTCAACAATTCTCTGCCATAACTCCATCGTCCTGGCAATGGATGTCTGCTGCACCTGTGATCCGAATAGCTGTGGCTCTACTCAGAGGATTTCCTCCACCATGACCCTGAGCTCCTCTTCAGAAAACCTGGGGTGTCTCTGAGGTGCCATGATGTGGTGTGGGTGATGTGTGAGGTGCTGTCTGTTGTGATGTGTGGGGGGATGTGTTGGGGTGTGTTGTTTGAGGTGCGTGGATGTTGTATGAGTGATGGTGTTGTGTGCCTGTGGATGCTGGTATTGTGTTTGCTATTCTCTCTCTCTGGGCTTCTTCCAAACAGGTCGTTGTAAGGGTTTGTGGGTAATGTGGGTGTGTGTTTTATATTGGATTGGGTGTGTGGGTGTGGTATGTGTATGTGTATCAGGTGTGTGTATTTTGAATTGTCCAATGTGGTTGTGTTCTGTAAGTGTGTGTGCATTTTGAGCTCGGTGGTGTATACCGCCAATGGATTACCATGGTTGAACGACTGCCACGTTGATTTGTGGGTCCTGATACTGTGGGCGTAATCCTGTTGGCATAACTGTGTGGGTTTTGCTATCTCCAGTTTATCACTGACCTTTGGTGTGGCAGACTTGTGTGGGTGTCTGTATTGTGGCGGATTATGAGATGTGGGTCATAAAACCTGTAGCGGACTTCTGCCGTGGCCACGGTATCTTGACGGCTGACAGCGGGATTTACCACCAGGGTTGTAATGAGGGCTAATATGATGTTCATGGAGGTATGCTGCACCGCTCAATCAATCAATCAATCAATCTGGATTTAAATAGCACTACTAATCACCTGGTAGGGTGTCCAGGTGCTAGTAGGCCCCAGGGGACTCAGTCGAACAGTCAGGTCTTGGGTGCCCTTCCGACATCTGGGCGTGAGGTGATGCTCTGGAACTGTGTGAGGAGGCTGTTCCGGGTTTTTGTTGGGAGGTAAGAGAAGGAGTGTCCCCCGCTTCTGCTAAGGGGAATGTGAGGAGTGTGGGTAAGTGTGAGGGAGGAGGATAAAATCTTCTTGATGGAAGTTCAGGCAGTTGTTGATCTAGGCAGGTCCTTGGCTGTGTAGTGTTCTAAGCGTGCGTCAGCATCTTGAATTGGCATCTCTTCTGTACTGTGAGCCAGAGGAGTTGCCTGAAGTGGGGTGTGATGTTCGTCAGGAGAGGTCAATGATGAATCTTACTGCAGTGTTTTGTATGGTCTGAAGTCTATGTAGGAGGTGTTCAGCGATTTCAATGTACAAAGCATTGCCATAGTCCAGTCAGCTGATGATGAGAGCCTCAGTCACGGTGTGTCTTGTGTGCAGGCGTACCCACTTGAAAATCTTATATAGCACACACAGGGAGAGGAAGTAGGTGGAGGATATGGCATTGATCTGATATTTCATTCTGAGCTATGAGAATCCTGAGGCTTCTGGTGAAGTCAGTGGGTCTGGGTTCAGGTCCCAGGTCTGGGAGCCACTAGGCGTCGCTCCTTGGGTTGCTGTTGTTGCAAAAGATCAAAAATTCTGTCTTGTTTGTGTTCAGCTTCAAGCAGTTGCTTTTCATCCAGTTGGTAACATGTGTCATACATCTGTGGAAGTTTGTCCTGGTGGTGGTGGGGTCATCGGTGAATGAGAGGATGAATTGGGTGTCATCTGTGTAGGATATTATTTTGATGCAGTAAGATCTGATGATGTGTGCCAGTGGGGTCATTAATGCGATGAAGAGCATGGGGATGAGCCCTTGGGGGCACAGCAAATGATATCCTTCGGTTCAGAAGTGAAGTGCGGTAAGCAGACCCTATGAGTTCTTCCAGTGAGGAAGAAGGGGAGCCATCTGTGTGGGTCTCCTTGGATGCTGATGTGGTGGAGTGTTTTGGTCAGTGTGTGGTGTAACGCGGTGTCAAAGGCTGCCAATAGGTTAAGGAGGATTGGAGCTGCTGTTTCTTCTTTGACAAGGATGGATCAGAGGTCATCAGTGGCTGCAATCCTGAGGGTCTTGTGCTGTGATTGCTGTGGAAACCAGAGTAGGAGGTGTAGATTAGCTGGTAATGCATAAAGTGGTTTGTGAGTTGGAATGGGAGCAGTCACTGGCTGGTAGTTTTTGATTTTGCCAGGGTCAGTGGAGGGTTTTTTGAGTAGTGGTCTGGCTTAAGCATGTTTCTAGGCATCAGGAAATGTTGCAGAGGTGATAGAGGTGTTGTGTAGAGTAGTGAGCTCCTTGCTGATTCTTTGGTTTCTGAGGTTGAAGATGTGGTGTGGGCATGGATTCCTTGCTTTTATTGGTGCTGGTTTCAGTGCTTTTGGTTAGGGCTATCTTTTTAGTTGTTCTCAACAGGTGGTCATATAAGGATGTTCTGTCGGTGGTGTCCTTGCTGGTACGCCATTTCCTCTCCAGCTATTTGCTGTCATGCTTTGTTGTTTGAGTTCCTGGGTACACCAGCTGCCTGTTTTGGAGGATCTTCTCTGCTTGTTGCCCCTGGTGGGGGCGATGTTGTCAGCACAGTTAGGAAACCAAGGCATTGAAGTTCTTGATTCCCTGTTCCAGGTTGGTAGCGACAGCTGGGTTGGAGGTTTTGAGGGCTTAGCGGAAAAATCACATTAACATTGAAGCCGGCTCGTTGTAGAGCCAGCGGCAATGCTGATGTGCAGCGGGTGGCACCCGTCACGCACTTCCCTGCCCATAATTCGGGCAGTGAAATGCGCGATGGGGATGTGCCTGGGGGCCCCTGCACTGCTCATGCCAAGTGTTTACTGCCACGGACAGGCTGGTGGTTGGGGACTCATAATCCTGAGGGCAGCGCTGCTTGCAGCACTGCCCTGGCGGATTACGACCGCCCGGGTGCAGCCAGTCAGTGTCCTGGCGGGACTGGCAGTATCACCGCGGCTAATGCGCCACGGTCATAATACACCAGCGTAACACCGCCAGCATGTTGGCGGTACTACCGCCAGAGTTCTGCCATCTGCCGGGGTCATAATGACCCCCTTTGTCTTCTAAAAGCAAATGAGAAAGTAAATTTAGAATTCATTTTCACCTGGGATTTATTGATTTCCCTGTAAATTCTCATTACTCAGCTGATTTTCAGGATTCACCCTAGAATCCTCATCAATTCTAACCTTTTTAATGAGGTCCTTAGAAGCACCTGAATTTGAAATCCTAATTGAAAATGGGATTCCTTCATGTGCACCACTTTACTAGAAGGATAGGCATACACTATTTCCTATGCATTGCTTGTGATCCACTTCTCCTCGACATACACACTTAGCAATCATCCAGAACAATCATACCCAGTGTGCATTGTTTGAAGCAGAAGAAAGCTTGGTCAGTATCCAGAGACAAACAGTGCATTGTTAGCAATATTAAAAAACAGCACGTGTGCAGACACGGAGAAAGAAAATATCTGTTATGTAGTATAATAAGCCTCTGTGTTTTACATCTGAGGTGTGACTATTTTGCACTGAAACTGTCCTGCTAAAGTTTGGCGTTTCATCCTTAGGTAAGCTTGTACGTGAACTCAAGAGTGGACTATTGCCAATGGGCTGTTTCACATCTGTAGCCACATTGAGGTGTTCCCGCCACACCCTCCAGAATTGCTTCTGTGCTTGCATTTCATAATTTGCATGATTAACATTTCAATTTGAAGAACTGGAGGTTTAAATGATATATCACTGCAGAGAGGGCATTGGCCAATGTCAAAGGTCATGTGCAGTGACGGTTGTACACACAGTGAATTGGCTGCAGGGCCTGAATTCAGAATTGGCCATGTTACTAATCGTCGCTGTTAGACTTTTCATCCTTGGCGTGGTCTCCCTTAACTTTTTGCCTCTGTTCCCCAGGTTGTTGATGTGTGCTGGACTCTGATTTTATTGTGTTTGTTACTCTGGGCACTTTACCACTGCTAACCAGTGCTAAAGTGCAAGTGCTCCTGTTTAAAATGTGTACGTAATTGGTTCTCCATGATTGGCATATTTGTTTTACTGTTAAGTCCCTAGTAAAGTGCACTAGAGGTGCCCAGGGCCTGTAAATCAAATGCTACTAGTGGGCCTGCAGCACTGGTTGTGCCACCCAACATAAGTAGCTCTGTAATCATGTCTCAGACCTGCCACTGCAGTGTCTGTGTGTGTATTTTTACACTGTAAATTCGACTTGGCAAGTGTACCCACTTGCCAGGCCTAAACCTTCCCTTTTCTTACATGTAAGGCACCCCTAAGGTAGTCCCTAGGTAGCCCCAAGGGCAGGGTGCAGTGTATGGATAAGGTAGGACATATAGTAATGTGGTTTATATGTCCTGACAGTGAAATACTGCTAAATTCGTTTTTCACTGTTGCAAGGACTGTCTCTCTCATAGGATAATATGGGGGCTACCTTTAAATATGATTAAAGTGTAGATTCCCCTAGAGAGTAGATGGACATGTGGAGTTTGGGGTCCCTGAACTCACAATTTAAAAATACATCTTTTAGTAAAGTTGATTTTAAGATTGTGAGTTTGAAAATGCCACTTTTAGAAAGTGAGCATTTTCTTGCTTAAACCATTCTGTGACTCTGCCTTGTTTGTGGATTCCCTGTCTGGGTCAGTTTGACAGTTGGGTTGTTTTTCACCTCACACCAGACAGTGACACAAAGGGAGCTGGGGTGTAACCTGCATTTCCTGATTAGCCATCTCTGCTAGGAGGGAGGGGTGGAGTGGTCACTCTCATCTGAAAGAACTGTGCCTGCCTCTAACAATGCCGGCTCCAGCCCCCTGGTGTGTGTCTGAGGCCTTGCCTGGGCAAGGCAGGATTTCACAAGTAGGTGTGAGTCCCCTTTGAAGAAAGGTGACTTCAAAGACTAAAATGGGTTTAAGAAGGGCACCGAAATTTACAGACTTCAGAAACACTTCTGGAACCAAGAGGAACCTCTGCCTGGGGAAGAGCTGAATAGCTGAGGAAGAAGTGCTGCCCTGCCTGTGACTGTGCTTTGTGGAGCTTTCCTGCAGTGCTGCTTCTGCCAGAGTAAGAGGGCAAAGACTGGACTTTGTGTGCCTTCCATCTTGAGAAGAAATCTCCAAGGGCTTGATCTAGAGCTTGCCTCCTGTTGTTTGAAGTCTCAGGGACAGCAAAGACTTCTCTCTGCCAGCACCTGGAGTCTCTGGAGAGACTCCTACTCTGCCCTGTGGTGCCCATCCAGTTCCTGGGACCCTGAAAGGAGAAGCTGGCAGCCTAAAGACAAGAAAATCCACGCACAGAGCGCCGTGCGGGAAAAAGATCGACGCAAATCCGATCTGCGGCTGAAAAACGACGCGCCGCCAGCTCCGCAGCTGAGAAACGACGCTCGCAGGAAACGCGACCGAAGAATCGACGCACGGAGCAGGAGAAACGACGCGCAGCATTGCTGACGGAGGCTGGGAGATCGCAACCTGCGCGGCGGGATCTTCAACTTATCGTGCGGCTGGATTTTTGACTCGAGTACCGCCGTGCGGAGTTATTTTCGACGCACACCCGCCCGTGCGGGGTTATTTTTGACGCACACCAGGTACATTTTCACTCTAGCAGCGCTAGTGTGTTTTTAAAACTACTTAAAGACTCTTTTTGATTTTTAATTAATAACTTGACTTGTGTATGGTGGATTTTTGTCGTTTTGGTCTTGTTTTGTTTAGATAAATAATTCCTATTTTTCTAAACCTGTGTTGTGTCATTTTGTAGTGTTTTCATTAAGTTACTGTGTGTGTTGGTACAAATACTTTACACCTAGCACTCTGAGGTTAAGCCTACTGCTCTGCCAAGCTACCAAGGGGGTAAGCAGGGGTTAGCTGAGGGTGATTCTCTTTTACCCTGACTAGAGTGAGGGTCTTTGCTTGAACAGGGGGTAACCTGACTGTCAACCAAGGACCCCATTTCTAACATTGGTGATCAGCGGTTGGGATTTGGACTTGTATTTGTACTTGACATAAAGTGATTAAGTGTACACTACTGTTTTGAGTTCAGACCACTACGTGACCACATACTACTAGTCTTGTGATTTTTGTTTTTCTCTATTTGGACTGTTTTTGCTCTGCATTCAGTTTCCTTTTTCGCTGATCCGGTGATTGACTTTTCTGGAACTTCATTTGAGAACTTGCTTTTCTGCATTTGGAACTTTGCACTCTTTTAACCTTCTATCATGTCTCTACTTGGAGATGCACCAGTTGAAGCTGTTTTTGACCTGAAGCAATTGGATAGTTATAACAAGGCTCAACTAAAGCAGTTTTGTAAAAATTTTGGTTGTCCCATTAAGAGCTCTTCCAAGAAGGATGAGCTGAAAAAGGCGCTGAGGGCCTAGGTGACAACCAGAAGCACTGGAGGGCACACTGAGGATGAGGAGGAGGATGAGGATGAGGAGGGAGAGCAATCAGTACATAATGGTATAGTGGGGGGGCCTGTTATTTCCTGGGAAAGAGTCTCTAGGGCAAGTAGCAGTGTATCCTCCAAGTGTCTGACACCTGAAGAGTTACAGGACAGACAGGCAGAAAGGGAGTACCAATTGGAGCAGAGAAGGCTAGCCCTTGAGTAGAAGAAGATAACAATGGCTCATGAGCTTAGCTGGAAAGAGATAGATCATAGAAGCCAGTCCAGTAGAAATGGTGGCAGCAATCCTACAGTGCAGCCTGAGAGAAGGGTACACATCCCAAAAGACCTTGTGAGGGATTATAAGAGGGAGGATGATATCTACTTGTGGTTCAAGGGTTATGAGTCAGCTCTCCACATGAACCTGGTCCCTGAAGCTCATTGGGGGGCAGCCCTGTGGAAGCATATTGAGGCAGAGGGGAGGGACACACTTTCAGCCTTAGGGGATGTTCAGGATCTCACCTACCCTGTCATGAAGGAGGCCTTACTTACCAGGTATGGTCTCACCCCTGAGCAGTACAAGGAGAAGTTTAGATCCTACAAGAGAAAGGAATCCCAAACATGGTTGGAATGTGTTGATTCTTTTTGCAGGTCACTGGATGGTTGGGTGAAGGGCAGTAAGGTAAACACGCATGAGGGGCTTTACAATTTAATTGCTTGGGAGCACTTGTACAGTTTATGTTTTCCAGAGCTGCGCCAGCACCTCATTGACAGCAAGCTGACTGACCCCAGGAAGCTTGTGCAGGAAGCGGACCGCTGGGAGAGCACCAGGGTCCAAAAGAGGTATGGGGGAGACCACGCCAAGGGTGGGCAGGGTCCCTCTCAGAAGAAAGGGGGGGTAAGGGCAAACAGGGGGAGTTCTCTAAAGGGCCCCAAACTGATTCCCAGGGTAAGGATTCCCAACCCCCCAGTGAAAAGAAGCCATGGTTGTCCAAAGGGAAGCCAGTGGCAGGTGGTCCCCCACGTAAGTGCTATGCATGTGACCAGGTGGGTCATGTGAGGGGGGACCCCAAATGCCCCAAAAGTACACCGGCACCCACTGGTGCACCGTCCCAGGGTTTGGCCAGTGTAGCGCTTGGGGAGGAGTTGGTTTCAGGTGGGTGGGAACCAGCAGAAATGGCCCTTGTCTCACTAGGGGACAGTGAGATGGTCCAGAGAAATCTAGTGCCTGATAACACTATGAAGTACAGGCAATGGGTGACCATCAATGGACAGAGGGTAGAGGCTCTGAGAGACACAGGAGCCAGTGTGACTACAGTGAGGAGTCACCTGGTGTCTGAAGAGCAGATTGATCCCCGGGTACTTCACCAAGTAGTTGCGGTAGACAACTCTGAGCGCCTCTGCAGAGTGGCGCAGGTTCCCTTTGAATGGGGGGGGGTCTCAGGTTCCTGGAAAGTAGCTGTGAGTCCAACCATGCCTGTTGATTGTTTGCTAGGTAACGACCTGGAGGATTCCCCTTGGAAGGAGGTGGAACACAGGTCTCACTTGGAGATGTTGGGTCTGCCTGGGTGGGTATGTGTATCCGCCCGGTCTATGGCAGCCAATCAGGGTAGTCAAGAGCCCCTGGAGCCTGAAACAGTGGCCCAGGGGACCGCCAAGAAGAGGAAGGGCAGGGGGCGCGGGAAACCGGCCCCCGAGGTTCCCACGGTCCGGGAGGAGGCGGAGCCTGAGGGTGACGCCCCGGAACCTACAGGGGAGCAGGTGGCTGAACTGGGAGAGGTCCCTGAGCTGTCGTAGTGGCAGCAGGAAGGGGGACCCACCAGGGAAGCATTCTGCACAGCGCAGAAGGAGTGCCCTACTCTTGAGGGGCTGCGGCAGCAGGCTGCAGCCCAGGCGGCTGGCGAGGCGCCAGGTACTCACCTGATTTATTGGGAGGATGGCCTCCTGTACAGTGAGCCTAAGGTTCCTGAGCCTGGGTCAGCTCGTATGCTGGTGGTACCCCAGTGCTTCAGGGCCTTCCTACTGGGTTTGGCTCATGATGTGCCTTTGGCAGGACATCTAGGGCAGGACAAGACCTATAAGAGGCTTGTCTCCCACTTTTACTGGCCCTTGATGCACAAGCAGTCAGCTGCTTATTGTAGGTCTTGTCAGACTTGTCAGGCAAGTGGCAAGAGTGGGGGGAAATGCAAAGCTCCCCTCCAACCTTTACCTGTAGTCAGTACTCCCTTTGAAAGGGTAGGAATTGACATTGTGGGGCCTCTGGATCCCAAGACAGCCATGGGCAACAGGTTCATCCTGGTCTTGGTGGACCATGCCACGCGGTACCCAGAAGCCATTCCTCTAAGGACGGTCACTGCCCCCGTGGTGGGACGTGCCTTGATGGGGGTTTTTACCCGCATGGGGTTCCCCAAGGAGGTGGTATCTGATAGAGGTACAAACTTCATATCCACTTATATGAAGTCTCTGTGGAAGGTGTGTGGGGTAATCTACAAGTTCACCACCCCTTACCACCCCCAAAGTAATGGTCTGGTTGAGAGATTCAACCGCACCTTGAAAGGCATGATTCAGGGCCTGTCAGAGCCCTTGAGGCGTAAGTGGGACGTCCTCTTGCCATGTCTTCTGTTCGCTTACAGGGAGGTGCCTCAAAAGGGACTTGGCTTTAGCCCCTTTGAGCTCATCTATGGCCACCCTGTGAGGGGACCGCTCAGTCTGGTGAAGGAGGCTTTGGAGAAAGCTCCTAGTAAACCACCCCAGGATGTATTTAGCTACATGCTGGCACTAAGAAACCAGACTGCCCGCTTCAGGAGTCTCGCTCAGGAGAACCTGGAAGCAAGCCAGGAGGATATGAAACGGTGGTACGACCAGAATGCCACTCTGGTTGAGTTTCAGCCTGGACAAAAAGTGTGGGTCATGGTACCAGTGGAGCCTAGGGCTCTCCAAGATAAGTGGACTGGGCCTTTTGAGGTGGTGGAAAGAAACAGCGAGGTCACCTATCTGGTAGACTTGCAATCCCCCCGGAACCCTTTGAGGGTCCTACATGTCAACCGCCTAAAACCACACTTTGAGCGAACTGAGCTATCCATGCTCCTAGCGACAGATGACGGGGTGGAGGAAGAGAGTGAGCCTCTTCCTGACCTCCTGTCTGCAGGAGAGAAAGATGGATCTGTGGAGGGAGTGATCCTCTCCCCCTCCCTGACTGAGGAACAGCAGAGGGACTGTCGCCACGTGCTGGGACAGTTCGCCTCGCTGTTTTCCCTGATCCCAGGAGTCACACACCTGTGCACACATGATGTGGACACTGGGGACAGTACACCTGTTAAACATAAGGTTTACAGGGTGACTGACAGGGTCAGGGCTTGCATTAAGGAGGAAGTCTCCAAAATGTTAACCCTAGGGGTTATTGAGCACTCCAGCAGTCCTTGGGCCAGCCCAGTGGTCTTGGTCCCAAAGGCTGCTGCTCCTGGTGCCACTCCAGAACTTAGATTCTGTGTGGACTACCGGGGTCTCAATGCGGTCAGCAAGACTGACGCACACCCCATCCCCCGAGCTGATGAGCTCATTGATCGGTTAGGAGCTGCCAAGTACCTCAGTACGTTTGATTTAACATCTGGGTACTGGCAGATTGCCTTAACTGAGGGGGCAAAGGAGAGGTCAGCATTCTCTACCCCAGATGGGCACTTCCACTTCAATGTGATGCCCTTTGGGATGAAGAACGCCCCTGCCACCTTTCAGAGGTTGGTCAACCAGGTTTTGGCAGGACTGGATGAGTTCAGTGCCGCCTACCTGGATGACATTGCTGTGTTTAGTTCCACATGGGAGGAACACCTGCAACACCTCTGGAGAGTGTTAGAGGCCCTGCAGAAGGCAGGCCTCACTATTAAGGTGAGCAAGTGCCAAATAGGGCAGGGTTCTGTGGTGTACTTAGGACACCAGGTGGGGAGTGGCCAGGTGGCACCCCTACAGCCTAAGATTGACATGATTCTGGCTTGGGAGCCTCCCAAGACCCAGACTGAAGTGAGAGCCTTTTTAGGTCTCACAGGATATTACAGGAGGTTTGTTAAGGGATATGGTACCATTGTTACCCCCTTAACGGAGTTGACTTCTAAGAAGCAACCCAGGAAAGTGATCTGGACAGAGGCTTGCCAGAACGCTTTTGATGCCCTGAAGGCTGCCATGTGCACAGCACCTGTGCTGCAGGCACCTGACTACTCCAAGGAGTTTGTTGTGCAAACAGACGCCTCAGAGCATGGTACTGGAGCAGTACTCTCACAGCTTAATGAAGAGGGCCTAGATCAACCCGTAGCCTTCATTAGCAGGAGGTTACTACCCAGGGAACGTAGGTGGAGTGCCATAGAACGCGAAGCGTTTGCTGTGGTCTGGGCACTGAAGAAGCTAAGACCCTACTTGTTTGGGACTCACTTCCGAGTTCAGACCGACCACAGGCCCCTCAGATGGTTAATGCAGATGAGGGGTGAGAATCCAAAACTGTTGAGGTGGTCCATTTCCCTACAGGGGATGGACTTTACGGTGGAACATCGTCCTGGTACAGAGCACGCCAATGCTGATGGTCTGTCCAGGTTCTTACGCCTTAGTGATGAGAACTCCCATGAGGTTGGGTAGTTGCTCCCCACTTTTAGCTGGGGGGGACACGTGTTAGACTTTTCATCCTTGGCGTGGTCTCCCTTAACTTTTTGCCTCTGTTCCCCAGGTTGTTGATGTGTGCTGGACTCTGATTTTATTGTGTTTGTTACTCTGGGCACTTTACCACTGCTAACCAGTGCTAAAGTGCAAGTGCTCCTGTTTAAAATGTGTACGTAATTGGTCCTCCATGATTGGCATATTTGTTTTACTGTTAAGTCCCTAATAAAGTGCACTAGAGGTGCCCAGGGCCTGTAAATCAAATGCTACTAGTGGGCGTGCAGCACTGGTTGTGCCACCCACATAAGTAGCTCTGTAATCATGTCTCAGACCTGCCACTGCAGTGTCTGTGTGTGTATTTTTACACTGTAAATTCGACTTGGCAAGTGTACCCACTTGCCAGGCCTAAACCTTCCCTTTTCTTACATGTAAGGCACCCCTAAGGTAGTCCCTAGGTAGCCCCAAGGGCAGGGTGCAGTGTATGGATAAGGTAGGACATATAGTAATGTGGTTTATATGTCCTGGCAGTGAAATACTGCTAAATTCGTTTTTCACTGTTGCAAGGACTGCCTCTCTCATAGGATAATATGGGGGCTACCTTTAAATATGATTAAAGTGTAGATTCCCCTAGAGAGTAGATGGACATGTGGAGTTTGGGGTCCCTGAACTCACAATTTAAAAATACATCTTTTAGTAAAGTTGATTTTAAGATTGTGCGTTTGAAAATGCCACTTTTAGAAAGTGAGCATTTTCTTGCTTAAACCATTCTGTGACTCTGCCTTGTTTGTGGATTCCCTGTCTGGGTCAGTTTGACAGTTGGGTTGTTTTTCACCTCACACCAGACAGTGACACAAAGGGAGCTGGGGTGTAACCTGCATTTCCTGATTAGCCATCTCTGCTAGGAGGGAGGGGTGGAGTGGTCACTCTCATCTGAAAGGACTGTGCCTGCCTCTAACAATGCCGGCTCCAGCCCCCTGGTGTGTGTCTGAGGCCTTGCCTGGGCAAGGCAGGATTTCACAAGTAGGTGTGAGTCCCCTTTGAAGAAAGGTGACTTCAAAGACTAAAATGGTTATAAGAAGGGCACCCAAATCTACAGACTTCAGAAACACTTCTGGAACCAAGAGGAACCTCTACCTGGGGAAGAGCTGAATAGCTGAGGAAGAAGTGCTGCCCTGCCTGTGACTGTGCTTTGTGGAGCATTCATGCAGTGCTGCTTCTGCCAGAGTCAGAGGGCAAAGACTGGACTTTGTGTTCCTTCCATCTTGAGAAGAAATCTCCAAGGGCTTGATCTAGAGCTTGCCTCCTGTTGTTTGAAGTCTCAGGGACAGCAAAGACTTCTCTCTGCCAGCACCTGGAGTCTCTGGAGAGACTCCTACTCTGCCCTGTGGTGCCCATCCAGTTCCTGGGACCCTGAAAGGAGAAGCTGGCAGCCTAAAGACAAGAAAATCCACGCACAGAGCGCCGTGCGGGAAAAAGATCGACGCGAATCCGATCTGCGGCTGAAAAACGACGCGCCGCCAGCTCCGCAGCTGAGAAACGACGCTCGCAGGAAACGCGACCGAAGAATCGACGCACGGAGCAGGAGAAACGACGTGCAGCATCGCTGACGGAGGCTGGGAGATCGCAACCTGCGCGGCGGGTTCTTCAACTCATCGTGCGGCTGGATTTTTGACTCGAGTACCGCCGTGCGGAGTTATTTTCGACGCACACCCGCCCGTGCGGGGTTATTTTTGACGCACACCAGGTACATTTTCACTCTAGCAGCGCTAGTGTGTTTTTAAAACTACTTAAAGACTCTTTTTGATTTTTTATTAATAACTTGACTTGTGTATGGTGGATTTTTGTCATTTTGGTCTTGTTTTCGTTTAGATAAATAATTCCTATTTTTCTAAATCTGTGTTGTGTCATTTTGTAGTGTTTTCATTAAGTTACTGTGTGTGTTGGTACAAATACTTTACACCTAGCACTCTGAGGTTAAGCCTACTGCTCTGCCAAGCTACCAAGGGGGTAAGCAGGGGTTAGCTGAGGGTGATTCTCTTTTACCCTGACTAGAGTGAGGGTCTTTGCTTGAACAGGGGGTAACCTGACTGTCAACCAAGGACCCCATTTCTAACATTGGTGATCAGCGGTTGGGATTTGGACTTGTATTTGTACTTGACATACAGTGATTAAGTGTACACTACTGTTTTGAGTTCAGACCACTACGTGACCACATACTACTAGTCTTGTGATTTTTGTTTTTCTCTATTTGGACTGTTTTTGCTCTGCATTCAGTTTCCTTTTTCGCTGATCCGGTGATTGACTTTTCTGGAACTTCATTTGAGAACTTGCTTTTCTGCATTTGGAACTTTGCACTCTTTTAACCTTTTATCATGTCTCTACTTGGAGATGCACCAGTTGAAGCTGTTTTTGACCTGAAGCAATTGGATAGTTATAACAAGGCTCAACTAAAGCAGTTTTGTAAAAATTTTGGTTGTCCCATTAAGAGCTCTTCCAAGAAGGATGAGCTGAAAAAGGCGCTGAGGGCCTGGGTGACAACCAGAAGCACTGGAGGGCACACTGAGGATGAGGAGGAGGATGAGGATGAGGAGGGAGAGCAATCAGTACATAATGGTATAGTGGGGGGGCCTGTTATTTCCAGGGAAAGAGTCTCTAGGGCAAGTAGCAGTGTATCCTCCAAGGGTCTGACACCTGAAGAGTTACAGGACAGACAGGCAGAAAGGGAGTACCAATTGGAGCAGAGAAGGCTAGCCCTTGAGGAGAAGAAGATAACAATGGCTCATGAGCTTAGCTTGAAAGAGATAGATCATAGAAGCCAGTCCAGTAGAGATGGTGGCAGCAATCCTACAGTGCAGCCTGAGAGAAGGGTACACATCCAAAAAGACCTTGTGAGGGATTATAAGAGGGAGGATGATATCTACTTGTGGTTCAAGGGTTATGAGTCAGCTCTCCACATGAACCTGGTCCCTGAAGCTCATTGGGGGGCAGCCCTGTGGAAGCATTTTGAGGCAGAGGGGAGGGACACACTGACAGCCTTAGGGGATGTTCAGGATCTCACCTACCCTGTCATGAAGGAGGCCTTACTTACCAGGTATGGTCTCACCCCTGAGCAGTACAAGGAGAAGTTTAGATCCTACAAGAGAAAGGAATCCCAAACATGGTTGGAATGTGTTGATTCTTTTTGCAGGTCACTGGATGGTTGGGTGAAGGGCAGTAAGGTAAACACGTAAGAGGGGCTTTACAATTTAATTGCTTGGGAGCACTTGTACAGTTTATGTTTTCCAGAGCTGCGCCAGCACCTCATTGACAGCAAGCTGACTGACCCCAGGAAGCTTGCGCAGGAAGCGGACCGCTGGGAGAGCACCAGGGTCCAAAAGAGGTATGGGGAGACCACGCCAAGGGTGGGCAGGGTCCCTCTCAGAAGAAAGGGGGGGGTAAGGGCAAACAGGGGGAGTTCTCTAAAGGGCCCCAAACTGATTCCGAGGGTAAGGATTCCCAACCCCCCAGTGAAAAGAAGCCATGGTTGTCCAAAGGGAAGCCAGTGGCAGGTGGTCCCCCACGTAAGTGCTATGCATGTGACCAGGTGGGTCATGTGAGGGGGGACCCCAAATGCCCCAAAAGTACACCGGCACCCACTGGTGCACCGTCCCAGGGTTTGGCCAGTGTAGCGCTTGGGGAGGAGTTGGTTTCAGGTGGGTGGGAACCAGCAGAAATTACCCTTGTCTCACTAGGGGACAGTGAGATGGTCCAGAGAAACCTAGTGCCTGATAACACTAAGAAGTACAGGCAATGGGTGACCATCAATGGACAGAGGGTAGAGGCTCTGAGAGACACAGGAGCCAGTGTGACTACAGTGAGGAGTCACCTGGTGTCTGAAGAGCAGATTGATCCCCGGGTACTTCACCAAGTAGTTGCGGTAGACAACTCTGAGCGCCTCTGCAGAGTGGCGCAGGTTCCCTTTGAATGGGGGGGGGTCTCAGGTTCCTGGAAAGTAGCTGTGAGTCCAACCATGCCTGTTGATTGTTTGCTAGGTAACGACCTGGAGGATTCCCCTTGGAAGGAGGTGGAACACAGGTCTCACTTGGAGATGTTGGGTCTGCCTGGGTGGGTATGTGTATCCACCCGGTCTATGGCAGCCAATCAGGGTAGTCAAGAGCCCCTGGAGCCTGAAACAGTGGCCCAGGGGACCGCCAAGAAGAGGAAGGGCAGGGGGCGTGGGAAACCGGCCCCCGAGGTTCCCACGGTCCGGGAGGAGGCGGAGCCTGAGGGTGACGCCCCGGAACCTACAGGGGAGCAGGTTGTTGAACTGGGTGAGGTCCCCGAGCTGTCGCAGTGGCAGCAGGAAGGGGGACCTACCAGGGAAGCATTCTGCACAGCGCAGAAGGAGTGCCCTACTCTTGAGGGGCTGCGGCAGCAGGCTGCAGCCCAGGCGGCTGGCGAGGCGCCAGGTACTCACCTGATTTATTGGGAGGATGGCCTCCTGTACAGTGAGCCTAAGGTTCCTGAGCCTGGGTCAGCTCGTATGCTGGTGGTACCCCAGTGCTTCAGGGCCTTCCTACTGGGTTTGGCTCATGATGTGCCTTTGGCAGGACATCTAGGGCAGGACAAGACCTATAAGAGGCTTGTCTCCCACTTTTGCTGGCCCTTGATGCACAAGCAGTCAGCTGCTTATTGTAGGTCTTGTCAGACTTGTCAGGCAAGTGGCAAGAGTGGGGGGAAATGCAAAGCTCCCCTCCAACCTTTACCTGTAGTCAGTACTCCCTTTGAAAGGGTAGGAATTGACATTGTGGGGCCTCAGGATCCCAAGACAGCCATGGGCAACAGGTTCATCCTGGTCTTGGTGGACCATGCCACGCGGTACCCAGAAGCCATTCCTCTAAGGACGGTCACTGCCCCCGTGGTGGGACGTGCCTTGATGGGGTTTTTTACCCGCATGGGGTTCCCCAAGGAGGTGGTATCTGATAGAGGTACAAACTTCATATCCACTTATATGAAGTCTCTGTGGAAGGTGTGTGGGGTAACCTACAAGTTCACCACCCCTTACCACCCCCAAAGTAATGGTCTGGTTGAGAGATTCAACCGCACCTTGAAAGGCATGATTCAGGGCCTGTCAGAGCCCTTGAGGCGTAAGTGGGACGTCCATTTGCCATGTCTTCTGTTCGCTTACACGGAGGTGCCTCAAAAGGGACTTGGCTTTAGCCCCTTTGAGCTCATCTATGGCCACCCTGTGAGGGGACCGCTCAGTCTGCTGAAGGAGGCTTTGGAGAAAGCTCCTAGTAAACCACCCCAGGATGTATTTAGCTACATGCTGGCACTAAGAAACCAGACTGCCCGCTTCAGGAGTCTCGCTCAGGAGAACCTGGAAGCAAGCCAGGAGGATATGAAACGGTGGTACGACCAGAATGCCACTCTGGTTGAGTTTCAGCCTGGACAAAAAGTGTGGGTCATGGCACCAGTGGAGCCTAGGGCTCTCCAAGATAAGTGGACTGGGCCTTTTGAGGTGGTGGAAAGAAACAGCGAGGTCACCTATCTGGTAGACTTGCAATCCCCCCGGAACCCTTTGAGGGTCCTACATGTCAACCGCCTCAAACCACACTTTGAGCGAACTGAGCTATCCATGCTCCTAGCGACAGATGACGGGGTGGAGGAAGAGAGTGAGCCTCTTCCTGACCTCCTGTCTGCAGGAGAGAAAGATGGATCTGTAGAGGGAGTGATCCTCTCCCCCTCCCTGACTGAGGAACAGCAGAGGGACTGTCGCCACGTGCTGGGACAGTTCGCCTCGCTGTTTTCCCTGATCCCAGGAGTCACACACCTGTGCACACATGATGTGGACACTGGGGACAGTACACCTGTTAAACATAAGGTTTACAGGGTGACTGACAGGGTCAGGGCTTGCATTAAGGAGGAAGTCTTCAAAATGTTAACCCTAGGGGTTATTGAGCACTCCAGCAGTCCTTGGGCCAGCCCAGTGGTCTTGGTCCCAAAGGCTGCTGCTCCTGGTGCCACTCCAGAACTTAGATTCTGTGTGGACTACCGGGGTCTCAATGCGGTCAGCAAGACTGACGCACACCCCATCCCCCGACCTGATGAGCTCATTGATCGGTTAGGAGCTGCCAAGTACCTCAGTACGTTTGATTTAACATCTGGGTACTGGCAGATTGCCTTAACTGAGGGGGCAAAGGAGAGGTCAGCATTCTCTACCCCAGATGGGTACTTCCACTTCAATGTGATGCCCTTTGGGATGAAGAACGCCCCTGCCACCTTTCAGAGGTTGGTCAACCAGGTGTTGGCAGGACTGGATGAGTTCAGTGCCGCCTACCTGGATGACATTGCTGTGTTTAGTTCCACATGGGAGGAACACCTACAACACCTCTGGAGAGTGTTAGAGGCCCTGAAGAAGGCAGGCCTCACTATTAAGGCGAGCAAGTGCCAAATAGGGCAGGGTTCTGTGGTGTACTTAGGACACCAGGTGGGGAGTGGCCAGGTGGCACCCCTACAGCCTAAGATTGACATGATTCTGGCTTGGGAGCCTCCCAAGACCCAGACTGACGTGAGAGCCTTTTTAGGTCTCACAGGATATTACAGGAGGTTTGTTAAGGGATATGGTACCATTGTTACCCCCTTAACGGAGTTGACTTCTAAGAAGCAACCCAGGAAAGTGATCTGGACAGAGGCTTGCCAGAACGCTTTTGATGCCCTGAAGGCTGCCATGTGCACAGCACCTGTGCTGCAGGCACCTGACTACTCCAAGGAGTTTGTTGTGCAAACAGACGCCTCAGAGCATGGTATTGGAGCAGTACTCTCACAGCTTAATGAAGAGGGCCTAGATCAACCCGTAGCCTTCATTAGCAGGAGGTTACTACCCAGGGAACGTAGGTGGAGTGCCATAGAACGCGAAGCGTTTGCTGTGGTCTGGGTACTGAAGAAGCTAAGACCCTACTTGTTTGGGACTCACTTCCGAGTTCAGACCGACCACAGGCCCCTCAGATGGTTAATGCAGATGAGGGGTGAGAATCCAAAACTGTTGAGGTGGTCCATTTCCCTACAGGGGATGGACTTTACGGTGGAACATCGTCCTGGTACAGAGCACGCCAATGCTGATGGTCTGTCCAGGTTCTTCCGCCTTAGTGATGAGAACTCCCATGAGGTTGGGTAGTTGCTCCCCACTTTTAGCTGGGGGGGACACGTGTTAGACTTTTCATCCTTGGCGTGGTCTCCCTTAACTTTTTGCCTCTGTTCCCCAGGTTGTTGATGTGTGCTGGACTCTGATTTTATTGTGTTTGTTACTCTGGGCACTTTACCACTGCTAACCAGTGCTAAAGTGCAAGTGCTCCTGTTTAAAATGTGTACGTAATTGGTTCTCCATGATTGGCATATTTGTTTTACTGTTAAGTCCCTAGTAAAGTGCACTAGAGGTGCCCAGGGCCTGTAAATCAAATGCTACTAGTGGGCCTGCAGCACTGGTTGTGCCACCCACATAAGTAGCTCTGTAATCATGTCTCAGACCTGCCACTGCAGTGTCTGTGTGTGTATTTTTACACTGTAAATTCGACTTGGCAAATGTACCCACTTGCCAGGCCTAAACCTTCCCTTTTCTTACATGTAAGGCACCCCTAAGGTAGGCCCTAGGTAGCCCCAAGGGCAGGGTGCAGTGTATGGATAAGGTAGGACATGTAGTAATGTGGTTTATATGTCCTGACAGTGAAATACTGCTAAATTCGTTTTTCACTGTTGCAAGGACTGTCTCTCTCATAGGATAATATGGGGGCTACCTTTAAATATGATTAAAGTGTAGATTCCCCTAGAGAGTAGATGGACATGTGGAGTTTGGGGTCCCTGAACTCACAATTTAAAAATAAATCTTTTAGTAAAGTTGATTTTAAGATTGTGCGTTTGAAAATGCCACTTTTAGAAAGTGAGCATTTTCTTGCTTAAACCATTCTGTGACTCTGCCTTGTTTGTGGATTCCCTGTCTGGGTCAGTTTGACAGTTGGGTTGTTTTTCACCTCACACCAGACAGTGACACAAAGGGAGCTGGGGTGTAACCTGCATTTCCTGATTAGCCATCTCTGCTAGGAGGGAGGGGTGGAGTGGTCACTCTCATCTGAAAGGACTGTGCCTGCCTCTAACAATGCCGGCTCCAGCCCCCTGGTGTGTGTCTGAGGCCTTGCCTGGGCAAGGCAGGATTTCACAAGTAGGTGTGAGTCCCCTTTGAAGAAAGGTGACTTCAAAGACTAAAATGGTTATAAGAAGGGCACCCAAATCTACAGACTTCAGAAACACTTCTGGAACCAAGAGGAACCTCTACCTGGGGAAGAGCTGAATAGCTGAGGAAGAAGTGCTGCCCTGCCTGTGACTGTGCTTTGTGGAGCATTCATGCAGTGCTGCTTCTGCCAGAGTCAGAGGGCAAAGACTGGACTTTGTGTTCCTTCCATCTTGAGAAGAAATCTCCAAGGGCTTGATCTAGAGCTTGCCTCCTGTTGTTTGAAGTCTCAGGGACAGCAAAGACTTCTCTCTGCCAGCACCTGGAGTCTCTGGAGAGACTCCTACTCTGCCCTGTGGTGCCCATCCAGTTCCTGGGACCCTGAAAGGAGAAGCTGGCAGCCTAAAGACAAGAAAATCCACGCACAGAGCGCTGTGCGGGAAAAAGATCGACGCAAATCCGATCTGCGGCTGAAAAACGACGCGCCGCCAGCTCCGCAGCTGAGAAACGACGCTCGCAGGAAACGCGACCGAAGAATCGATGCACGGAGCAGGAGAAACGACGCGCAGCATCGCTGACGGAGGCTGGGAGATCGCAACCTGCGCGGCGGGATCTTCAACTCATTGTGCGGCTGGATTTTTGACTCGAGTACCGCCGTGCGGAGTTATTTTCGACGCACACCCGCCTGTGCGGGGTTATTTTTGACGCACACCAGGTACATTTTCACTCTAGCAGCGCTAGTGTGTTTTTAAAACTACTTAAAGACTCTTTTTGATTTTTAATTAATAACTTGACTTGTGTATGGTGGATTTTTGTCGTTTTGGTCTTGTTTTGTTTAGATAAATAATTCCTATTTTTCTAAACCTGTGTTGTGTCATTTTGTAGTGTTTTCATTAAGTTACTGTGTGTGTTGGTACAAATACTTTACACCTAGCACTCTGAGGTTAAGCCTACTGCTCTGCCAAGCTACCAAGGGGGTAAGCAGGGGTTAGCTGAGGGTGATTCTCTTTTACCCTGACTAGAGTGAGGGTCTTTGCTTGAACAGGGGGTAACCTGACTGTCAACCAAGGACCCCATTTCTAACAGTCGCATTGCACAATTTAAGGCTGTGGCAGTGGGGACTGGACATAGGGTGGGATAGGTACTGGGACATAGTCCAAGGTATTTTGTGATGGCTTACCTTAGGAGAGGTTTGGCTCATGCCTTGCGGCAAACCCATGCAGTGTATGGTCGAAGGCTGTGTATCCATAAGACTGTCGGGAGAGTGCATTTGGCACACTGCCTCGCCTCAGTTGAGGCCCTGGAATAATGCCCAGCAATCAGAATTTCGGTTTAGGCGCACGTAGTTCTGTCAGAATTAGTTAAACAAACTTTGTATTTTTACTGAGAGCTCAAGCAACGATCCCCTTTAACACCAGTTCCTTATTGTAAATAATACAGAAAAACACAAGGATCAAAATTAATTTCATAGTATGTGGAATGTCTAGTAATTCACATAGCACTCCTCCGAGGTCACTTATCTGGACTACGGTACAAGGCAAAAGGCTGTGTGCAGTTGAGAGTGGCCATACAGTGAGTTAACTAAAGACTGTGGGGCAGTAATATTGCCCATAGGATGGGAGCAGGGTATGCAACCACCCTCTGCTATGAATGGTCAAGACTTAGCGAAGCAAGGTTGGCTGCCCGAGAGGTTTTGACACTGGGTCTGGATGAAGGCCAGAACTGCGGCACAGTGGTGGTTTGCCACACCGGAGGCTGGGTACAGCTCTGCAGCCAACCCATGCTGAACATGTCCAAGGGAGTGAGCAGCAGGGTATATTTGCTCAGTGGGTTTGGTGCAAAGCCTGGCTGTATGCCCGGCCTTGCAGACAATACACAGAAGGGTTGGTCCAGTGGGGATGGCCCCATTTAAGGTTTGGACAGGGCCTGTTCACATTGTCAGCTGTCTATGGCCAGAAGGCATGCTCAGTGAGGGTTAGCCACATGGTATTTAGGTGTAGGGTCTCTGGGCAACTTAGGACCTGCTGCAAAGACACAATGTGCACATATACAAAGGCAATTGGAAGCAGGGGATGGCTATAGGATGTGTTGAGATCAGAGCCTGTGAATTGGGGGTTGGCTGCCTAGTGAGCTGGGTACAAGACCTAGTAGAAGGTCTTTAGCTATGTCCTGTGGGACAACTGTTTACAATACAGGAGGTTAGGCACTCTACCAAACCTCTGTGCAATGGTGATATACACAGGAATCTAGCCCTGCAAGTGATTCCATGCGTACACCATTCAATGGCACGTACTTACACGAGAAAAAACTGGGAATGTACAGTCAAATACCAGAGAACTTGTCTAAATTGTGTGTGCGAGAAATCTAATGGAGTAACCCAGTATGTACTGCAGAAGATGATTAGGGAGACTGGACAAGGTTTATGATGCCAAAAGACCCCTGCTTCATAGCATTGCAAGGGTTGGTACGGGAAGAGAGAGTGAGGAAAGCTTCATGACTTTGTTTTTTTTGTTTTTGAGGAGCAGGATGTTCAATTCTGGCCATAAGGCATATGCAAGGAAATAGAAGAGCTGTGATGTAACGGTGTGGAAAGAAAAAAAGGGGAAATGACAAGGGAACGAAAAAAATGAAGACTGCACAAGGGGAAAGGAAAGAAATGGGGCAGGGAAAAAGACGTTGAAATGAAAAATAAAGAAGGGCAGCAGAAGGTTCCTAAGCACAAGAGACTGACTGCCACACACAACAGGGGCTACTGGTGGAGTTATTGTAGTAAATCATAGAGGGCGGGTGATTGGAGAGAATCCCTTGACTAGGATAGTTGCGGCAACATCCTGCAGCAGGGAAGAACGAATAAAAATAAAGTCATACACGGGGAATGAGGATTTCCACTCTTAGTTGGACATGAATGGTGTGTGATATCCAGAAGCATGGAGATACCGTGAAATACGTCATAGAGGATAGGCATAGCAGTACCTGGACAGGTAAGAAACGAATGGTAGGAGCAAAGCTAGGTTTCAATCCCAAGAGGAAGCACTGGCTGCCCCATTTCACAGTCATAGATAGTACAATGAGGTTAGAATGTTTCTCAGTCTTTATCAGAATTTAGAAGATGGGTCTCAAAGCAGGCAGCAAAGAATTTAGCAAATCTGAACAATAAACAATGGTGTGCTGAGCATGAAATTGAATGAAAACGGTAAGCTAGAAGAATCATTTGTGTCAGTTCCTTTCAAGCGCTTGATCTTTTACTCATCAGGGGTATTGTTCCTTTGAAAGCGGGTGGGATGTTCAGACTAATGCATCACTTATAGGAGAGAGAAGATCTCTGCGAGGGAATTTATTTACAGAGTAGATTTGTCAGGGTTAAATAAATGTCGACAAAGACCTTGAGCTGTCGAGGGAGTGACAGTACAGACTGAGTTGGAAAATGCGAATTCAGACCATTCCCTAGACACTTCTACTCTAAGGCGTGGACTGGATAACTGATTCATGTGTATATGTCAGACATTTTGAGCACAGTTTCTCTTTTACTGAGTAGATTTCAGCAGAACAAAGAAGTGAAAACAACTGGCAAAAGGAGTATGCTCTGGCATAGGTCAGACATCTGTGGTGTCACTGTTGTTGGCCAGCTCTGGGTCCAAAGGTGTGCAGCACCACCAGTGGTCAACAGTAAAAACGGAGATACACTCAAGGCAATTGGAACATCTTTGATTGGGGTAAATATTATGAGGACAGAATTAAAATTCCAGCAAAATTCATAACAATTGGCAGTCATGCATATGATTTGCCTGCATTCTGTACTTTTTTGCTGTGTATAAGGCCTGTTAGCGTTCTGTTGGGCTTGTTTCTGTCTGGTCAATAACCTAATCATAGTTCTAAAAACAAAAGCAGGAATTTATGTCACCAAGGTATAAGCACTGGTGAGTGCCCTTCAGAAACACTGCACTAGATATAACATGGCGATTCTGATTTGCTGGCGCTGAGGATTTTATCTTCTACTTAAACTCTAACCAATTATTTCATAAGTTCTCCCAATGTCTACTCTCATAATGAAGCAGAGTTGCTTTGATGCCTCGCATCAAAGGGTGAGAGAAATTATAGCATTTCTCCTTGTTACGCCTACCTCGAACAGGCATAAGATTTTGGGGCAAATCCCTGTCTGCAAATGTTGGTAGATAAGAATTTGTGTCAAAACACATGGGTTTTTGCATTGGATTGCCCATGCACTACCAAAGGAACAATCCCTTGTTCAAAGTAACTCAAAGCAGCACACAGAGCAATATTGCATTACTTTGGGATACTCTCCAAAACAAGACCTAGTTCGTGTTGCATAGTAAATCCCACTCTATCACTTTTGCCAGGTGACACAAACTCAGTTGACGCGTTAGTAAATCTGGGCCAGAGTGCAAATATAAATTCCAAGCAGAAACTGTTGATGGTACAATAATGTAAAATAATAGAAAATAAATCTTAATTAGTAAATAAATCAAAATACATGGTTGGTGTTAGCAGATCATGATAGCTGAGAACTAACTTTTTGGTTATATGACAAGTGTATAGGTCCAAGCGGTAAGGAAAAGGAATGGTGAACTAGCCACCGCTTAGCGAGGTACAGCTGATAAAGCCAACTAGAATAACCATATAATTTTAGGTTACGCATACGCCATTATTGTTCAACTAGCTTGTGACAGAAGAAAAGGCTGCTGGTTCCTTCAGGGTGTTCGATTGCAGTCATACCTAAATCAGGAAAATATCAGGCTTACTTCTCACCACAGTTTATATTCTAGTCACCTGGCAGTTTTCCAAATAGACCAAACGTATTTTTAAGGGGAAATTTCCCTTAGATAAAACCCATCTTGTATTTCTTGCATGGACAGAGAGTTGCATGCTAGAGCAGTATAGGCTTGGGTGCAGGGACATTTTTCGAACTTATGTCATGATTCTTTCTCATCGAAGGTGCAAAGGATTGTGCATTTGGAGGACATTGCAGAAGAATGGTGCCAGCATGTATGAAGATCTGCATGCTTTTATCTGTGTAAATGGTTAGGTGTCCACCCCCTTTATAATTGATTATGGAGCCCCCACTGACATCAGCGAGCTGGCAGCGCATTCAAGTGAAAAACAGAGCTGCTGCTTTGAAATCGCTCTGTGATTCACAGTGCAGGTGGCAATCCACCTGCACTTTTAAAGGGGGTGTTTCTCCCCTCCAGATGGCTGGCGTCAGGGTTCGAACTGTGAGTGTGCCCTCCCAACAGCTTCTTTGCCTTTCCACCCGTGTTTATAATATGGCATGGGTGAAAAGGCAAAGGGATTCCTTCATTTGCATGGGGCCAAACCTCCATGCAAATGAGGGAACACCCTCTGGTGATAGCGCTAGTGCTATATGTGCACAACCACTATCTGTATTACAGAAGGGGCCACACAAGTGTCTGCAGCCCTTTCTTTAATACCGAAGTACCCTCGGGGCACGCAAATGCCAGGACACTTCATAGAATACGACCCCACATCTGACATTTGTTTCCGACCTTTGGACAATCCCACTGTGTAACCACAGTTATATTTGATGTGCACCAACTGAGTTGCAATTTGCTTCCTGTGACAAACAGGAAGGGCTGTGCAAGCTACTCAGTCCTCAAAACAACATGTGATGCAATGCTGCCATTGGATGGTATTCAGAAGTACCTTGTTTAGTACAAAGGGGCTGCTGGCTGCCTCACTCCAGCACATGTACACTTAGGCTGCTGGCCACTACTCGCACTGGCCCAGCCACACACTAATTGCCTGCCAATAATCATGTCGGGCATCCACAGATGGGCATAACTCAGTCAGCAGTGGTATACAGAATGTCACTGGAGGTCCTGCATCACATTCAGCATACATTGGAGTCCTGGTAATCCCTTTATCCAGCAGGGGAGAACTGCTCCTTTGTAATGACATTCACCTGCTCTCTTTGTTTGTAATCCTGTATGGATCCAGAAGCACAGCTCTTTTACCTCCTTTTTGGATTTCAATGTAATAAAAGAAGGACTACTCCTATTATATATAAATACACACACATGTCCGCATGCACGTGCAAACACACATATTCCACAGGTGGTGACAGTGCTTGTGTAATTATGATTAGGTAGGACTTTCCATTGAATCTGCATTTTTTTTGTTTTGCCTATAACCTTGGCACTGTTTGACATATCCCCAGGAAACATTCCAAATTATGTTCATCCACTTTGGGTTCTTCGTGGCATGTTTCCGACAAAAGCACCAAGCACAGGCTATTAATAAAGGGAGGAGCTCCAAAAGTGACATTTTCCTTATTAACTCCCATCAGATTCTTTACTCCTCAGACTAGGAAAAAAAGATGAACGGAATTACACTAAAAGTGGTATGAAAACAAAACTTTACTAAATAAAGTGCCATTTCTTGGTTAATTGTGAATTTGTTCGGAGTTTTCCAGAAATTTCCATTTAAAACGTTTTTTGGTCTGGGCATGAAGAGGCAACATTTTAGAGACATGGACTGTTAATTCGCTGACCATCTCTAGACTCACAAATCCATGGAGAATTTGTTAACCCTTAAAAAAACATAAGGCATACCACTGGATTATGGAGTTTTGTCTTCTGTTTTATATATTCCTGGTTTGCAGTGCTTTGATTGGTTGTCTTCACATAAAACTTATTTGGGTTTGCTACTAGCCAACGAGGTGCACTGAGCTTTGTGCTGTGAAAAATAAAAGGAATAAAAGGAAAAGTGGTGTAGGGGAGCAGAGTGATCACAGGATTCACAAATTCTGTGCTGTTTTTGTGAATCCGAGACCCTCCCTGGATCTGACAAACTCTCCGGTGATCAAGTGTTTGAAAAACCTGAAAAAATACTTTAAAAAAAAGCAATTGTATGCACTGTACCTGTGCTTGGTCAAACTTTGGCAATCATAGCTTTCAGTCGATGTAGAAGTGTATGACTGCCAGCAGTGGGATGAGTTTAGAAATCTATGTCCTGTAGTCAGCCTCTACTGCGCATGACTGAAGGATGCTTGCAGCCGGTTTTGGTCGCCCATGGCATGATGGACAGTTGGCCTAGCCTACAATCTATCCCTGAGACCAACCCCTGCTGTGCACGCTCACAGCAGGCAGGGTGTAGGTGCACAAGCACACACAATTTCTTTAATCAAGGATTCAACAATGTGTGTAGCATGTCTCTGTCACTTCTCTTCTTCCTATGTTTATTCCTAAAAATGAATAAAACGTATAAAAAGGTTTGGATTAACATACCATACATTTGATTTAAATAACATAACATTTGGTTTTAAACTTGAAACTCAATAATTAACAATGTGCAATAACCGTATGTATCATGTTTTTTATTTTAACATTTTTAAACACAATTTTAATACGAGATTTGTGAGAATGTGTACACCAAGTAATTACATGATAGAAAATGCACAATTAATTGTACATAAGACTGAATAAAGGAAGATGCCTAATATTTCAACGAAATGCATAAACGTATTTTTACTAAAACATTCCATTACAGAAAGAGCTTGATTTGCTTTCGAATCAGTGTGTTATTTCAAGGAAGCTTCCATGAGTGCTTTAAATTTCTCAATATCACAGCCATCCATTACAAAGGCTTTATTCTTCTTCTTGAGGTCATCTATCAGATCCAGGACCATCATCCCACGTGCATATTTTCCTGAAAGCTCTACACTTACAGCACATTCAATGTGGGATGTGACCGTGGCTGAATCAATGGCAGCTGCCATGGCATATGAATCACATGACACAAAGCCACACCCACCAACAATAACCTTCCCCTCCTTTTCACTTGTTCTTGTGTACTTTAGACTGTGAGCATAGATCTTCTTTATAAAGTTTGCTTTTTCTGTCCCCATGTTGACCCACTTGTCATACCATTCCTGTAAAAATAAATAAAAAATTTAACTTTTATTATAATGTGCATGGTTTGAAATCTCTTAATCACAGAAGGTAAATACATTTTCAGTTCTAGTGTATGTTTGTCAGGAAATAACCCAAAATGTGCCTACTCTGTAAATAAGATAAAATGGTTGTCTGTATGCTGGAGGTGGTGTACTGAATAGCATGTGAGCGGAAAAGACTACTATTTCCACTAAGCGAAAG
Source organism: Pleurodeles waltl (assembly GCF_031143425.1). Taxonomy (NCBI): domain Eukaryota; kingdom Metazoa; phylum Chordata; class Amphibia; order Caudata; family Salamandridae; genus Pleurodeles; species Pleurodeles waltl. The sequence continues at coordinate 844,878,216 of NC_090438.1, read as the reverse complement.
AAGGAATACTGCATGCATTGTACTATTAAACAGCTGCAGCAATCCATTTTTTTCGTAAGCAGAGCAGTGCCCATGGATGTGTAGTCTGGAAAGGGAAGTGTTGGAGCAGAAGTATGGAGCGCAATCTGACTGAGAAGATGCGGACTGAAAGTGGGAGGGGTAGCAGGAGCAGTGTACTAGATTGTTGGAGCTGTGTGAAGTGCATGGATATTGTTTCTGAACAGGATGATCATAGAAAAAAAACAGAGGAAAAGTTGTAGGTGGACAGCTTAGACTAAGTAGTGGTGTAACATGGAGGAGAATAAAGAGCTAAAAGAAGGACAATTGTTGAGACACTACTTGAAGGTGTATAAGAGCTTAGGTAGGGTGCAGCACTTTCAAGAACTTCTAAAGGTAGGTGCAAATCTGCATTTTACAATGGTGGATAATGAGAGGTGTAGGAGCGTTGGAGGAGGGACTAGCTGAGAATAGAGGTGAAAGGGTATTATGGCAATTTAATTATGACTGAAGTGCATTGTCTGAGCTCTTACAAGCTAAAGAAAAAAGGGAGGCATCTTCTGTCTAATCTGCTCAGGTAGGCAGGAATTGAGTCATGCAAGAACTTAGATTCATAAGAAGAACCTGGCTTGGGCCCGTGGGGTAAAGGAATGTCAATAGTCATGCTGATGAGGGCATGACCAAAAGGAGAGAGGGGAAACAATCAACATCACTGGTATGACGGTAAATTAAAAACGTTTGTCAAGGGGAACTTGAGAAAGTTTATGTGAAAGGTTGGGTGGGCAAAAAATAGCATATTTTGGAACTTCTTGTCACAACTGCAGTCACCGAGGAACATAAGGATGAGGGGCAGCAATAGTGACTTCATTTGTGAAAAGAAGAACCATCAAAAACTATTCTTTCTGCCCAATGTATGCCAAACCACTCATCTACTGCTTCAAATAAAAATCATAATCGTCAATGGGAAACATTACAGTATGATGATACAAAGCGAGAAAGGAGTGAGGACTATGAGCAATAAGTTCCAGGGTGGTTGTTAATTGGCAATTAAGGCAACAGTTTTTTCAATAGAATGCTTGACTAAACCATGAAACTGCCCCTTTCTGGTGAGTGCGAAGTTGACATAATTGGTTGGTATTGATGGTGGTTTAATAGTCAGCATCTTTGGCAGTAATCCAGTTTTCATTGATGACAGCGATATCATGGAGGCATGACAGTCAAGGTAATCTACAAAGAAAGGTGTCTTGCAGACACAGTGGGTATTTCACAATGTGTTCCTTGCAAGGTATTATACAATTCACATGTCATTGCCAGCTTCTGGTGTTATCCAAGTTTACACCTGAATTGTGCCCAAATAACAATACATTTCCCAAAATCATAAAAAGCACAGAATAGTGAAAATGTGTAGAGGAGAAATACTGGTAAAGGTTTGAAGAGCGATGGATTGATTAAAATTCTCAAATAAAACAGAAAAAGCTAACAAAGTGGGGACTGGTAAGGTCATACTAAGCCCAGAAGATGTGAAGGTAGTAGCAACCAACAACTAAGAATTTAAAATGTGACTGAACTCTGAATGTGTTTAAACACTGGGGCATCATCGGTGGTGGCTGGGACTAATGGTCTTGAGTCACTCGCTTTAGGACACGCATTGGATCCTTGTGTTCTAACACAGTAGTGTGTTGAATATTGACTCTCATTAGATGTTTCCCATATTGTGAATAGAAGGATCCTTAGATAAACTGAATTTTGAGTGGTCAATTTAGCAAAACACCTTGAATGCAGCGGAACTATACTTCTTGCACACAAAAACATGAATACTGGAAAGATATCCCCACAACTACATCAGCTCGTAATTATACAAGATGAAAAAAGGAAACTTGATTATAGTTAGACTATTTCCCAGGCCTCCAGAGTCCACTAACTGTGGCTCCACGTACCTGGCCTGAAACAGAAAACTGTCCACCTAAGTCTCCTTGACTCTACAGGTAGAAAAGGACGAATAGTGAGATCCTGGCTGAAGAGAAGTGCTGTAATGTGATTTGCGGTATAGCACATCATAATTATTTAAATTACATTAAAGAGGTGAGTGCACTGCCAGATTACAGCGTACACACTTTATTAATGTTTCAAAATATATAAATATGTTAGTAATACAAAATGGAAATTAAATAATACTAGGTCAATAGAACCAAATACGCACTAAAACTGATGTTGTAAGGCAATACACGAGTAAAACCAGTTACCCCTGCGTATGAACACTACATATTGTTCTTGTAATTTGAAAACCTGGCGCGTCTCTTGGAGCTACAAATAGTCTTGCTATCTTTCCTCTGATGGGTTATCCGGTTAAATAGAGCTTTGACACCTGCTGATATAATGTGCTTTATAAGTTTCAAATTTCAATTTCGTTTAATTGTTAATTGACGACATGAAATGCAGCAGATATTTACAGCTCCGGCATGCCCTGACTTCGTACATATAAGATCTAGAAGATCTGCCAGTCTTTGGCCCTATAGAAGCAATGGTACTCATAGATGAGCTGATGGTATACAAGGTTTCAAACTTCAATCATTCACTGATAAACAATTCAGTAGATGCGTTTGATCGCTTGAGGGAGGCATGGTACAGGGATTTGGGCTTATTGACAGGTGACGACTGGGTCCTCCCAGTTCTGACTCATACAACTGAAATATCTACACAGAATATATCACACAAGGGCTGAACCATATACATTGGGGAATATAGACACATCGACTTGTCTGAGATGTGAGGTATCAAGTGGCAACTGGCTAAATAGTGTGTAGTCATGCCAGAGAATGGTGCCCTTTTGGGAGGGTGTGCTAGCATGTATGGGGTGTGACCTGGAAGGGACACACCCCAAAGAGCCTAAGCTAGTTCTAGTCCATGTGACAGAAGACATAGATTGTAACAGATATGAAACCACGCTGATTTGGTTGAAACTTGGGTCGGTGAAAAAGGATATAGTCAAAGCATGTAACTGGTGTCACTACAAGGGAATCCACTTGGACTGGAAGGGCATAATGATGTAAACACAAGATGAAGAGGTTATAGCTTATGGCAACTACTCACATGACTGGAAGAGGGCAGGGAGAGAGAGCAACAGTAAACAAAAGTGAAGATGATTGTATGGTGCTCAGCTATCTAAATGTATGACAATTGCAAAATCAAAGTAATCACAGAGCAAGAGAGTAGCTCCTGTGAGACGTTTGTGGGAATAACCTCATTCAAAACACATTGCAGTGGTCTCTGCCTAATTGTAGATGACTAGTTGTTGGAGCTGACAGCTTAGGGTGGTCATCTACCAACTTTTTCCCTGCCTCCCTCCACTTTTCTGAAATAGTTTTTCCTGGTTTTAGGACTCTGCACACTTTACCACTGCTAATCAATGCTTAAGTGCATATGCTGTCTCCCTTAAACATGGTAACATTGGTTCATACCGAATTGACATATTTGATCTACTTGTAAGTCCCTAGTAAAGTGCACTACTTGTGCTTAGGGCCTGTAGATTGAATGCTACTAGTGGCCCCCTGCAGCACTGGTTGGGCCAGTGTGTGCAGTTTCGCTGCCACTTCGACTTGACATTTAAAAGTACTTGGCAAGCCCTAAACTCCCCTTTTTCTACATATGTCACCCCTAAGGTAGGTCCTAGGTAACCCATAGGGCAGGTTGCTATGTAGGTAAAAGGCAGGACATATACCTGTGTGTTTTATATGTCCTGGTAGTGGAAAACTCCTAAATTCGTTTTTCACTAATGGGAGGCCTACTCCTTTCATATGCTAACATTAAGGATACCCTCATATACTGTTTGAGTGGTAGATTCTGATCAGTAAGGGGGAAACAGGCCATGTTCAGTATGGCCAGAATGGTGATAGGAAATCCTGCTTATTGGTGAGGTTGGATTTTATATTACTGTTTTTAAAATGCCACTTTTAGAAAGTGAGCATTTCTCTGCACTTAAAATCCATCTGTGCCTTACAGCCTGTCTCCAATCCACGTCTGGGTTGGCCTGGTTGACAGCTCCCTTGTGCATTTTACACAGACACCCACAAAGGCAGGATACTAAATCACACCTGTACTCATCTGCATATTGAATGAGTCTTCCTGGGCTGGAAGGGTGGAGGGGCCTGACACTTACATTTTAAAGGCTAGTGGCCTGCCCTCTCAGAATGGACTGCCAAACCACCTACTGGGACCCTGACGGACAGACCTGTACTGAAAGAGGGCATTGTGCACTTCAAAACCACTCTTTGAAGTCTCCCCCACATCAAATGCTTTTTTGGGTATATACACTGAGTCCTTGACCCCACCAAATCAGACACTTCTGGACTGGATTCTGCAAATTGTCAAGAGGAACTGCCTGGCTGCCCAAAGGACTCACCTAGACTGCTTTGCTGTGAAGGACTGCTGCCTTGCTGTTGCCCTGCTGCCTTGCTGGCCTCTGACTTTGCTGAGAAGTGCTCTCCATGGGCATCATTGAGCTTGCCTCCTGTTTCTGAAATCTCAGGGCCAAAAAGACTTACTCTTTTCAAGGAAGCCTGCCGGAAAATATGTATAGCCTGCCCAGTGATGAGGAAATTGGTGCATCACCAAACCAGAACCACGCAGCCCGGCTACCCAAGTGGAGATCGAGCCCGCACTTGCATTGCAACCAGGACTTTGACGCACAGCCATACCGGATCGATGCACAGCAAAGCCGGAAAGACACAACTCGACTTCTTGAGTGAAGAATCGGTGTACCACTTGCCGTGTGACAGAAACTCCGACGCATTGCCCACCGGTTTGCCACAGTGCCTGTGACTTCGTCCCGCACGCCAAGGACTTCCACGTATCGTCCCTGTGAGTCAAAAGACCCAGCATTGCAATGAGAATCCAAGTCTGCACGCCATAAATCAATGCAAAGCCCTTGAAGCATGGGAAGAAACAACGCATCGTCTGTGCAGCATCAGGAAATCTGATGCACACCTTCCTCTGCGGTCTCCATGCATGTAATTTTGGCACAACCCAGGTACTTTGTGCACACAAGAGACAATCATTGATTCTTAAGGACTTAAGACTCTTCTTAACATTGCAAAAGTGACATTTCAACTTGTGCTTATCAAATCTTGTTAGTTTTGACCTTAATTTGATCAGGTAAATATCTTGTATTTTTCTAAATCAGCGTGGTGTATTTGTGTGGTGTTTTCAATGTGTTATTGCATGATTTATTGCACAAATACTTAACACATTGCCTTCTAAGTTAAGCCTGACTGTTCAGTGCCAAGCTACCAGAGGGTGGGCACAGGATAATTTGAATTGTGTGTGACTTACCCTGACTAGGATTTTGGTCCCTACGTAGACAAGGGTGTATACCTCTGCCAACTACAGACACAATTTCTAACACAAGTTATATCTTCCAGGGGGATGCTTTGGTTTAAACTTGTATATTCCCTACAGATAGCTCAGAAAACAAAGACAAGAAGAGGAGAAAAGAGTGGAAATTGTACTTAGTGGGTAGTGTAAATCCTCTGTTTAGCTGTAAGCCTGAGCGGAACTCACAGAGTTACAAAAAAACTCCACAAGATTCTTCGGGATTCTATGAACAGGCAGAAATAGGCACATCATGCTGTTCGCACTGTGATTTAGCCCCAGGAGCTCATTCCATACTGAAAAATCAACAGAAACAGCACCATGTGGCATGCCAGAGGGTCAGCTTCTCAAGTCGATTTTACTGCTGCTCAAGTAGACTATCTACTTGAGCTGCAGCTTTCTGACAGTGAATGGACAGAACCTCCTGCAATCGCCCTTGTTGGAGAAATCTCGTCAGGTGCCCTCCTAGTGACCTAAAATCGTGCTAGGGAACACCAAATCTCACTCACCAACTTATAATTTGTGAGCTACACATGAGAGAAAACTCTTCCATGTTCGGTTGTCGGAATTAGTCTCTGCATTATAAGCATAATGGAGAGTGGCCAAAACTCCGCCAACTCCACCGGCGAAGCAGAATATATTGCTCACCCCTATTTTGGAGTTGCCAGTCCTAAGGAAAATAATTTGCAAGTAGCTCAGGCTATAAACATGAATCACACCAGTACTGACAAAGCACTTAGGGCCATACCTATGGCCAAGTGAAGCAATTCAGTAAATTGCCTTGTTGACCTACTCTGGGTCTCAGGGAAAGGGCATGAATGTGATGTATTTATCCTAATATGGCGCATTCCTGTCCTTTCCAATGTTCTAGTACACAATGGGCTGCCTTGCACCAATGCAGGCACCCTTGCACCATGTAGGATTGTTTTTGTGCAGGAAGGGGCACATTCCTGCACAAAAGCCATCCCCTGAGGCATATTCCTCTTTCTATGTGTGCTGCAGAATGCAGCACACATAGAAAGAGGACGTAACAGGGAAAAAAAATATATTTCTCCTTGTTACGCCTTGCCTAAGGTGGCACAGGTTTTTTGGTGCATTCCCAGGTTTACTACTTCTGGTAAATATAGGAATATGCCAAAATCATTGCACGTTGTGCAAGAACACCCATGGAATGCCTCCCTGGGGCAGAGGAAGGCAACGCAGTGATTTGTGCTGCATTGATTTACTCAGATTTTTGAAGCTACTCAGATCCACACAAGGTGGCCTTACATGGCTACATAAATCGAATTTTTCAGTTGTGTCCCTTTTGCACCACATTGCGTGGTGCAAGAGTGACACAACAGGGCTCATAAATATGCCCTTTAGTGAGCACAACTGAAAAAAATATTTGAATACAGCACGAACATAAAAAAATATAAGTGCCAGAACCCTCTCCAGGAGATCCACCCAAGTGCAGAGATTCCACTCCAGGTGTGGAGAATACTCTCCAGGTGCAGAGATTACACTCCAGGGGTGGAGTGGAATCT